>NC_133383.1:27320093-27435410 GCF_049309525.1 Garra rufa
CCTAAAGGGCATGGGCCCTTAGAATCGTCCTAACTTACCCCCCCTTAGCGGCGCCCCTGGGTTCAACAGATTTAAATTTTTTGGGTGACAAAATACAAAACAAATGGTCCGAGAGAGCAAGTGCACCATGTTCAGAAAAGAACTGTCAACCTCATAAGGTAAAAATGCATTTTATATGAGCTGCTTTATTCTCCATTCATTTATTTATATGAGTTTTTCCATTTTTGAAACAAAAATTTGGGACAGCGTCTAAATATAGTTTGTCTAAAACATCTTCATGGAAAGTGGCATGAAATATTAACCACACAGGGAAAAAGTCCTTTCATTTCGAACAAACATTCTGTCTAGTATAGTACTCATAATAAGCCAAAAAATCTCTTATATGATATATTAGCGATTTTTAATATAATAACATACACATCAACAGTTTTACACTCAGTTGCTGCTGCTTTAGACCAGTGATTTACACAATGCTCCTGTGGTTTGTACCATCCGTGAAACTAGAGCATTTGCAAAAACAGGAAACAGCGGCTGCTGTTAAACAGGTACAAAAACTAGGAGAGGAAACTAAATAAGTGGTTTTTAACATTCAAAAATACATTTCTGGATGTAGTAAACTGCTGTAGCACGACTAACTAAACCCGATCTCAAACAGGCCAGAACACCAGATGTTTTGTTAATGTGCCTCCATTTGCTTGATGGCTTATTTTTAAGTCTCTAATAACAGTCTTGACTGTTTAAATGCTTAATTGCATGCTGCTTGTGGATCCCTGCCATTACAATGACAAGGGGAAAAAATCTGTTATTGTCGAGGCTACAGAAATGTTAAACGGTCTTCGTGTTAAAACAGAGACTGTCTTTGGATGAATAGTGGGAGGCCACAGCTGAGGACAGAGCTGTAATTATAGTATATGATAAGGTCACTCTTCAAGACCAATAATGATCGCAAGTGGCCTGTTTGAGATCCAAGGCTTTGATTTAGAAAAATTACAGCTAATGTTAATGTGGTGTATTTACAGTTAAAAATACGATCATGAGACACAGCAAGCAACGTGAATAAGTCAAAAAATGTACCCAAGACAATACATAACGCAAACAAACAATCAAAAAAAGAAAGAAATTTCAAGGACATCACTTAAATATTTATTTCGAACAGGATCGAAGTGCCCCGTAACCTGCCTTCATAGTAATACTCACAGGAAGTCTTGCCTGTATTCTAACGTCTTGATGATTCTGGTCAGTGCATCATCTTATTTTGGGGCCAAAATACACAATCTGATGTTATCATATTCATTGCTAAACGACGTGTAGGTTGTTCTTCAGAAATGAATGTTTCTTCATGACAACTTCCCCATTTAGCCATCAAACATTGGGTTGAGAAAATTTCCCACAGAGCTGTGATCGCCATCATCCAACAGGCGTCCGTAAGAAGAGCGTCTGCAACACACACAAATCATAAGACCAGTGAAAATTAGCAATAATGATGAAAAATATAGCTGCAAACAGCAATTAGGGGGCCAAGCACTAGGCAAGGGAAGCATCAGAACAAGTGCAGCAATGAGGAACTGAAGCCATTTTAAGGTGATTTTTGTCAAAATGGCTGAAAAAACATAAAAACAACAACTAGTAATGCAATTTAATCGGTTATCACTTTTGACCACAAGGTGGCCCTGTCTCAAAACGTTTTAAATGCTTTCAGGTCATGGTCTAGATGGTACTTACAAAATTTTGTAATGGTACATCAATGCATTCGTAAAATGTAGCATTTACTATCATAATACTGTGTCAATTTCATGTTTTGTTTAATTATAGCGCCACCAAGATGCACAATTTTTTTTATGTGTCCTTAGAGTATGCCCATACATATGTGTGTCAAATTTGGTCAAAATATCTGATTTTGTGTCGGAGTTACAGATGTTTTTATACGTGAGAAGAGAAAAAATTACCGACGATTGACATTTTTTGCCGCTTACTATCAACATTTTGGCAACTGGGCATTTTTATTCAGAAAGTGCTAAAATGCAACATTGCAGAAACCATAAGGTAAAACCTGGCATGTTTGGTATTGTTGGACTTGGCAAGGATTCAGGAGTCAAAAAAGGTGACTCCTGTGAAAATAAGTCAACCACACCCAAAGTTAAAAGCATGCGAATATTTGGATTTTACCACTAAGTAGCGCTGGCCCGAAACTTCTCAGGCTCTTTCAGGGCATTGTGCTGATGACCCATACCGAGTTTTGTAATGATACGTCAATGCGTTCATAAAATGTAGCATTTTACTACGAAATTCAAAATGGCCGATGCCCAAAATGGCTGGCATGTGAAAATTGGGTATCATTTGACTCTGCATGATGCACCGAATCTAAAGTTTTGTGATTTTTGGCCAAACCATTCAGAAGTTATAAGCTAAAATAGAATTTTTTCCACTAGATGGCACTGTGCTGAAACTGTGCAGGTAGCCTCAGGTCATGCTTGTTATAACACACACCAAGTTCGGTCTCAATACGACGGACTATTGTGGAGATATGGCCTCACATCCATTTTTGCATGCTTTTCGTAAAATTAATTTGTGCATTATTCGAGAATAGGGCTGCAACAACGAATCGATAAAATCGATAAAAATCGATTACTAAAAGCGTTGGCAACGAATTTCATAATCGATTCGTTGTGTCGCGCGACGCAGAGACATTTGGTTGTTATTATATATATTTAAAAAAAAATTGAGCGCAGAGCGGAGTGGACACATTCGGTCTCTCTCCCGCACTGATGCCAGCAGAGTCCGGCACCTCATAAGCTGTGTTTCCATCCAAAAATGCGAATTTAACTTATGCGCAAAACTGGAACATTTGAGCATAAAGCACCGTTTCTACATTATATATATATGCTGCCCCGATTTATATCAAACATGTTTGATATTTAACCCTACTTTGGCTAGCGTACTTTCACAGCAGCCAATGCTCGATCGCAAAACAGCTGGTGTACGGGTCGTTGGATAGTGGAGATGGAGAAAACTACTTCTATAGTTTTTGTAACACTGTCTGTCTGTATAATGTTTCGAAAACATACCACAACCGTAAGGAGAAAGAGGAGCTCTGCTGAGGTGAAATCGTCTCAGTTTTGAATAGGGCTGTGACGGTGGCACGTTGTTTTTTTATATATAGCCTACACTTCAGTCAGCTAACAAGCAGCCTAAAAACGCTAAAATAAATCAAAGAAATAATATATTTAATTAAGAAAGTAGCCTAAGAGTATTAAATAGGTTATTAAACAAACATTCCTTGTAAAAATGTCCGACAGCTCATCAATTTTTGGCCGACTGAATTTCCAGTCCGACTGTCTTTTTTTCTCTTTCTCTTCCTCATTACACAGCTGCTGATTTTAATAGCAAAGTGATTACATTTATTTTCGTTCCTTTAGTTTATAAAGTTAATTTAGAGATATATTTGGAACACTTTTTGTTTGTTAAATTCAAGTTTTTGTTTTTTAAAGTTATACCTAGCAAACAGCGGCAGACAGATCAAAAGCCTGCTTAATTCATCGCGATTTAAATTAAAATCCATTGATATAAAAAACTTAAAACATATCACAATATTAGTTTAATCATTCAATCAATATAAATCCAAAGTTTGTGCGGAGAGAAGCGCGCTTTGCAGGACACGGAGACGCCAGTGCAATGTGGAATTTCTTTTTTGCTCATAAAGGTAAGAGTAATTTACCACCCGGGCCGAAACTGTAAAGGGTCTACCTTAGTTTGTGTGCACTAACAGTATCAACAAAATGTGCTCTTAAAGAAAACAAACAGAATACGCTTGATATCTTTGGTTTAAACAGGAGCGCTTCACAATAATTAACCGAAACCCAGGTAATTGCCTCACAAACACAATATCTATAGAAAGCTTTAAATTATTATTTTACTATAAAACGAAATAATTAAAATCGAAAAGAAAACTCTTTCATTAGCTAATCCATAAAGATGCATTAGGCATTAATGAGCAGATGGCAGGATCGTCAATTTCATCTTTGCAACACTGAATCAGAAAATACTAGTTTATTAATAAGTAATTCGAATATTTTCTTAATTTTTGCCTTGACACATTCATGGTAATTACTTTTGCTGGGGCTTTGAGGCCAGTTTTGCGTGCATTTGAATGCGGAACTCTTCCAGCTGGTCGCTGCTGATGGCAGGACACTAAACACCGCCATGGCAGAATGAATGTAGCAGAAAGTTAGTCAAGTTATCCCGTTCCAGCGTGCAAAGTCACATGACTTTTTTAATGCGCACTGAGGAATTTAATTTGAGAGGCTTCTTGATGGGAAATGCAGCATGTACACCACAGCAAGCCGCTGTCTTGACGGATAGTAATTTTAGTTTATTTAGTCTATATATTTGGCAGATGTAAAGCATACATGTGTATGTTTTTTGTGTTAGTCCATTTTTATTTTATTATTATTATTATTATAACAGTTCAAGGAGCAACATGTTCGTGCACTTTCTAAAGATTTTAGTTCTGTTTTTGAATAAAGGGTTGTAAATCCCTTGTTTTTTTTTATCCGATTCATCGATTAATCGAAAAAATAATCAACAGATTAATCGATTATTAAAATAATCGTTAGTTGCAGCCCTATTCGAGAACTGTTTGATTAATCAACACAAATCAACACAGAGACAATGAGAGACGATTATACTTCATATGCTGATATTAATTTAGTCCCCTAATATTTTCCTTGTGCCCTGAATATGGTGGGAAACGTATAAAAAGAAACGTATATTGTGCAAGGTTTGTTTCAGAAAATCGGTTCTTGAAATAAAGCTCTTAATTTTAATTGAAAACTGCAGTGTTATTAGGGGTTAAGAAAGTATTAATTATGATTTCAGGTGTTAAATGTGGGGACTGAAAGACAAGAAATGATGAAACTTCAAAAGGCTATACATTGAATAAATATGAGCGCTGCACGTTTCAAAGTAATTTGTTGCGCTGCTTTGTATACCAGTCTGACAGCGCCTCCTGCTGGAATTGAAACGCGTAGACTTGTAAATGTGAATTTTTTTACAGTCTATGATGTGATGGATCCAGAAGATAATGTTATAAAAATGTAAACGATTAAACAATTTAAACAAAGGCAGTAAAATATATGTATATGTCAAGTAATAAAATACTTGATTGATAATAATTGTTTAAATTAATATAATTGATTTATTCTTTGAAACTTTAATATTAATGTATGCAATTGCAATGCCTTGATTCTAGTAAGATTAGTACACAGTCATAGCCATAAAAGGAATGGTACTAATAATTGGCATAATTCTTTCGGGGTTTCGGTTTTCGGCCTTGGTTTCCTCTTTTTCGGTTTTCGGTTTCGGCCAAGAATTTTCATTTCGGTGCATCCCTACTTGTCAGTGAACTATGAGGGCAAAAAAATAAATATTATATAAATATAATTAAATATAATTTTATTAATAAATAAAATAATCGTTCATTAATCGTAATCGAGTTAAAATGTTCAATTAATCGAGATTTTGATTTTAGGCCAAATCGCCCAGCCCTAGGTGGCGCTAGAGAGTTTGAGTTAGAGACTCCAAATTTGCTATGGTTAATGTTGAGACTGGTTGAGATAAGTGTGCCAAATTTCACAACTTTCCTGCAAGTGGTTCTATGGGCTGCCATAGACTTAAAAGCGGAATAAACGGAAGAAGAAAAAGAAGAATGCCAAAGGATACAGCAGGTGCCATTCCATCTTCGGTGCTTGGCCCCTAATGAACATGTTCTCTGTTATAGCCTAGTATAGGGATAGTTCAGCCAAAAATGAAAAATTAATTACTCACCCTCATGAAGTTTCAAACTCGTAAGACCTTCGTTCATCTTCAGAACACAAATTAAGATATTTTTGATGAAATCCAAGAGCTAAATTCTCACAGCTAAATAACATTTCAGTTGAACCACTGATGTCACATGGACTATTTTAACAATGTCTTTACTAGATTTCTGTGCCTTGAATGCCTCAGTTGTGTTGCTGTCTATGCAGGGTCAGAATTGTCTTGGATTTCATCAGAAATATCTTAATTTGTGTTCTGAAGATGAACAGAAGTCTTAAAGGTTAAGTAATTAATGACAGAAATGTTTATTTATGGATTAACTATCCCTTTAATTGAACATTTAATTTGACATCAACTCAAGACAAAAATTGCAAAATATTTATTTTGTTTAAAGAAAATAGCATCTATTTTAAAATAATATATTTTTAGATTTTATTTAATTACATAATTTTTTATAAGATTTAGGCACATCTAATCTACAGTAATGGTAGAAAGTTGTCCTTCTGAAATTATAATCAGCAAACATTAGATTCACTTTATAAAAATAAATCCAACCATGTTGTATGTTATAAATATTTTACAGTTAGGCATAATGCAAGAAAAAAATATATGTATTTTTTCACACTTATTTCATAACAAACATAACCTTTAAAAATATATTCTAAATAAAAAAGGTAACAGTCCTATATGTAATTTATATAATGGGCCATTCTACAGAATTGCTGCAAACTGCTGTCCCACAAACAAAAAATCACATTTAAAAATGCATAAGTATTCAAATCTTAGATGTTTAGCATGATCCTTTTATTATCTATTGAAACACTCAATAATATTGTATTCCATTGTTGTTTTTGTATTTTAGTATGTTTAAGTACTGTTTTAGTATGTGGGTTAAATTCTGTAGTGTGATGAAATGGTGCTGTCATGACCAAAACATGGGATGTTTTGTCAAAAATAAAGTGTACTGAATTATCAATGAAGATGTTATGATAGTGTTTGGTTCAATGTACACTACATTGCCAAAAGTATTGGGACACCCCTTTCTAATGAACAGGTTTGACTACCGTTGTAATTTCCATCAGTACAAAACCTAAAATTTAAGCATATAATGATATTTTAAGGAATTGTCTGCTTTTAATTTTATAGCAACAGTTTGGACAGGACCCTTTTCTATTCTAACATGACAATGCCTCTGTGTATAAACCAAGATTCAAAAAGAAATGATTGATTCAGTCAGTGTGGAAGAACTTGACTGGTCTGCAGAAAGCAGAGCAATCTCTGTTGCAACAGTTTTGTAAGTGTCTAAAATGACTGTACCCACATGTACAAGTCATTGGTGTTTGGAGAAGAGTTTCTGGCTCAAGGTCTGCATTTAAAGTCACACCAGAGGTGTTCAGTTGGGATTAGGATTTGGCTTTCTGCAGACCAGTCAAGCTCTTCCACACTGACTGAATCAATCATTTCAATTTGAATCTTGCTTTATACACAGAGGCATTGTCATGTTAGAATAGAAAAGGGTCCTGTCCAAACTGTTGCTATAAAATTAGAAACACAATCCACTAGAATATCATTATATGTGACCCTGGACCACAAAACCAGTCTTAAGTCGCTGGGGTAAATTTGTAGCAATAGCCAAAAATACATTGCATGGGTCAAAATTATTGATTTTTCTTTTAGGCCAAAAATCATTCGGAAATCGTAAAGATCATGTTCCGTGAAGATTTTTTGTAAAATTCCTACTATAAATGTAATTTTTGATTAGTAATATGCATTGTTAAGAACTTAATTTGAAGAACTTTAAAAGTGATTTTCTCAGCATTTTGATTTTTTTGATTCCAGATTTTCAAATAGTTGTATCTCGGCCAAATATTGTCCTATCATAACAAACCATACATCAATAGAAAGCTTATTTATTGAGCTTTCATGTGATTTATACATCTCAGTTTAGTAAAATTTAACCTTATGACTGGTTTTGTGGTCCAGGGTCACATATGCTTAAACATTAGGATTTGCACTCACGGAAATTACTAAAGTAGTCAAACCTGTTCATTAGAAGGGGGTGTCCCAATACTTTTGGCAAAATATAATAATATTTTGTATAATTAAACTAATGAATCCCTGAGTTTGAAATCAGTATGATCAACTTTTTGCCTTTAACAAAGAAAAGTTGGATTCCTTATACAACAAATCTCATAAATCACACTTGAAATATTCTTAGAATTGTAACTGTTATTGATTTACCTCTGACAACTTTTTAATAAAATGGAAGAAAAATATATTTACAATACAGATGTAAGCAAAATCTTAACAGGTCAATAGAACCCTTCCAATTTTTCTAATTTTAGTAGTGACAAATTTGGGGAGATATTCCAAAACTTTCTGAAAATACAATATGAGAATTAACTGCACAATTACTAGAAAGTTGGAACTTACAAAATTAGCGGAAAAAGACATTTTTTCTGACTTTGAACCAATTCTGTAGAATAGCCCATACATAATCAGCTTTTCGAGATTTACCATAAGATGTTTGGAAGAAAATTACAGGAAGGAAACTACAAACGATTGCGCTTGATGCTTGACTCACCGTATTTTGAAGTAGTACGCACCAACAAGTAAAATGATCACAATGACGAGGAAGCTAATTACGATGACAGCGACACTTCCTAGAAAGAAATACGGACAAGATTTAGCTTGATGAACCATACATGACACACTCAGAAATTAAAGATGGTTCGGGTATATTACTAGAAAAATGACTTGCTTGTATTCAAGCAAAACAAAAAAATCATATATACACATGTGAGCCTGGACCACAAAACCAGTCTAAATTTGCACAGGTATATTTGTAGCGATAGCCAACAATACATTGTATGGGTTAAAATCACCAAATTTTCTTTGATGCCAAAAACAATTAGGATATTAAGCTGAGACACTGCACTTATCACCTTACTTACCCAGTTGATTGATTACATTGATAATGGCAAACATTTTTGTATTACAAGTTTTTTAATTTGTTAGGTTTAAATATGCAAATGAGGAATTGTTAAATTAAATATGCACTAATTTGCATACATTCCTAGTACACAAATCTAATTATTACACGGCTCTTTGGAATGCTTGATTCTGATTGGTCAGTTGAGACATTTGCAGGTTCGTTCTTTTCAAATAATCACCGCTCCAAAGTAATAACGCATAGCCGGTACTACTTGTATGTTTAAAATCCCTCCGTGCCAACAAAGATTACCGTTTGGCGCCATCTTGTGACAAACACTGGAAAACCACAATTAACAATGGAAAATTTCAACATTAATCTATTTAAATTGTCTTACTAACGTACATAGTTTGAATGTTAGTCACGTGGTACTATATCGCTCCGCGGAAGGATAAAAATGTTAATTTAAAACAAATATGCCAATAAAAGGTTTCAAATTCATATTCATGTCCAGTTTTCTTCCTTATGTGGCAAGTAGCCGTGTAATAAGCGGGATAATGTACAGGCAGCCTGTAGTTATCGCGAAATAAGCCCCTTCAGTGTGATACAAGACCCTCCGCTTCGCGTCAGGTCCAGATCACACTGTCGGGGCTTATTTCTGCGATAACTGAAAGCAGTTTCAAATTTCTTGTTTATATATTTTTTGACATATTAGAGTCAAATGTTTTTACAGAGGGAATTATCTCATTTTGTCACTCCATAGTTCAGAAAAAAATTAGAACAGACAGAAAACAATATATGTATGTATTTTTTCAAGCTAATTAGGCTATATGTGAACTAATCCCTCTGTAAAAACCTTCAGGATATAGACAGGAATAAAAATGCAAAGTTTGGTGTGTGTAAGTGCTACTGAAGTGGAGATTTATGGCTCAGAAAACTGCCTTTAAAAATATTGTATTGTATTGTAATTGAAATCTACTGACACAAATAGATAAAGTGCTATAAAAGAAACACTTAAAAAGGTCTTTTGGGTGTTTTCTTTCCACTAGTCTGAAAAAACACTTTATGAAAAACCAAAAAGCCCAAAATCTCAAACTTGACAGGTGCATGAAAAAACAGCAGTGTCTCCCCTTAAGTAAAGATCATGTTCTACTGAGATATTTCATAAGTTTCCTATCGTAAAAACTTAGTAATATATGATATGATTAGTAATATGCATTGCTGAGAACTTTAAAGGCAATTTCTTAATATTTAGATTTTTTTGCACCCTCAGATTTCAGATTGTCAAATAGTTATATCTCTGCCAAATGTCGTCCTACATCAATGGAAAGCTAATTCAATGTCAAAAAATGACTCTTATGACTGGTTATAAAAGTATAAAAGCCTTTCTGCTCACATAGAGTGGTCAAAAAATGTATAAGAAATTATTGCATTAATAAAATATCAATTTCACAAAAAGACATTTGTCGGGTTTGAAACAATAAAACATCTGATATAGTATTCAAAGTGAAGACAAAATTTGTTTTAATGTTTGTTATAGTTCACAGCTGTGGTTTCTCTACTGGGACACGTGTGTGAAAATCACTGCAACACTAGTTAACTAAACTTCACTGAGCAAAAATGACTTCTGAGAAAACCTCTAGCATTTATTTGCACTTATTATTCAGTGCTAAGACATTCAAGACAGTTTTAAGTGTGGCTGAGATGTCACTATCATTTTCAGCCACTGCTTTTCCAGTAGGTTCTCACTTACACTCCAGTACATTCCAGAATGAGCTGTCATTAAACATAAGCCATCAACGCAGTACAAAGTGCAAGCGTCACCTATTTTTAAGTGCTTATTAAAAAGGGTGAGGAACATTTTAACCTTTATTGGAAAAGGCTAGAGAACTGTTAATGGTTCAATCTGTATTACATATTAACTTCGGACTCTCTGAAAGTGTTTGGGCATCAGTGGTTTGGATGCGTACACAATAACAAACCCCATTGTGGAAAACACTAACCTGTGACCCAGCTCAGTCCAATCGATATCTAAGAACTTTGCATTCGACAATATAGTTTTATAACCATGACTGGGTAAATTACTGATTTAATTGCATCCGTTTCTGATTCCAGATTACATGACAAAAATTATAGTCAGTAACATAATGTAATCAGATTACTTCTGGATTACTTTTGACTTAACTTGTTTATCACATTGATTTGAATAGGATTATCTTGTACCATAACCAGTGTTGGGGGTAACGCATTACAAGTAACGCAAGTTACGTAATAATTTTTCCAAGTAACGCATTACTTTTTAATTGACAAGAAAATATCGGAGTTACTTTCCCCCCCATTTACTGATTAAAAGCTCTCCTGTCCCCATTTTGAGAGAAATTGTGAATAAGATGTTACTTTAGTTCTAGCACAGTATTCCTCAAAATGAATAAAAACAGTGAAATTCAACGCAAACCTGCAATAATTAAATTTGTTAAATAACACAAATATCCTTTATGTATTTAATCACCATTTTATTAACCGATGTCTTTGCTGCCGATCTTTGATGATCCAATTCATCCATACTATAAGCAAAAATAACATTTGTTTTCCTTTTTTTATTGCTGAAGAGTTAACATTTTTTCTTCTGCGGTCTACTGCACAAACGTGAATTTACTTTTCTCTAAACCTGAGGCTTTTGGTGTGAAGAGGCTTTTACATTTGCCAAAAAAATAACTTTTTATATTGAAAACAAACAAGCAAGCCCTGCCCAGATTTAAAAAGTAACGCAAAAGTAACGTAACCCATTACTTTCCACAAAAAGTAACTAAGTAACGCAATATGTAATGATGACCATAATGATGTAAAAGATTGCAAAGAGTACGAAAATATGTTCCAAAGTGCATTAAACATTATTTTACAGCAAGGTTTCCCATACTAGGGTTTGTAAAGGAACTGCACGGGGTTTGTGAGTTTAATAAAAAGCTAACAATTCATTAAATCATAAAAAAAACAAAAGTCCCTTCCAATGGCATTTCTTCAGACTTTGTTTTAAAATAACTGTTAAAATAAATCACTTTAAAAAAAGAAAGAATAAATATTTTTATTTACCTGCATGCCATGTGACCATTAATCAACATCAAAGAAACCGTGAACATGTTAAAGTGATAATTAATTATTAACATATTTGTTTTAAAATCTCAGGGGTACCTAAAGTAAAGTATATACTTAAAGCATGTTTGGTGACTAAGGTTTAGATGACAAAAAGTTTTGGAATGTCTGAATTTCATGTAAATAAGAAATAATGTGAATATATGCATTTTAATGAGTTTGAAAGACTTCCAAAGACATAATAATACATGGTTAAAAAAAAAAACACACAGAATGATAATTCAAATAAAATGTGTTCATTAGTAGTTGATGCAATGTTGAAATCATTCTTAAACCTGAAACCACAAAACTGAATGTATATAATCGGTAGACTACTTTAGAAAATAACATTTTAAAAATAAAAAAAGAGAAATTACGGAATAATTCATTGGTATTGTGTGAATAATATGTAATCATGTCATCAATAAAAAAGTAACTGTGCACTCTTAAAAATAAAGGTGCTTTAAAAGGTCCTTCACAGCGATGCCATAGAAGAACCATTTTTGGTTCCACAAAGGTTTTTAAAGAACCATCTCTTTCTTACCTTTTTATAATCTGAAGAACCTTCTTTTGCACAAAGAACCTTTCATGAAACAGAAAAGTTCTTCAGATGTTAAAGGTTCTTTATGGAAACATTTAGACAAAAGGGTTCTTCTATGGCATCCTGAAGCACCTTTAGGAGTGATTGTGTGATTATGAATATTTTAAACTTACTCTAATTAGAAGTACTTAATTTTTGAAAAATCGATTACGTAATCCAGATTTCATGTAATCACCCTGATAGCACATGTACATCTAGGAGACGTCTATTTGGCGTCTGCATTATCATCTGGAAGACGTAGTTTGCCCATCTGCAATCTATTGGACGTTTCCTATCAGATGTCAAATAGATGTCTATAAGATGTCTTTAAGATGTTCATGAATTAGACTGTATGTAAAACTGACATCTTACACACGTCTGTCAGACGTTTGTACACAGCAGTTGCTTTCCAGATCAAGAGATCTTTAACAGACATACTGTACTAGGGCTGCACAATTAATCGAATTTCTAATCGCGATCACGATTACGGATGCCACGAATACGTAATTGTCCAAAGCCGCGATTACAAAAAAAAGGTTCATTATTCTGCGTGCTTTATGGAGTAGTTCACTTTCAGAACAAAAAAATTGACAGATAATGTACTCATGCCCTTTCTATTTTCAGTCATGAAGAAATTATGTTTTTTTAAGGGGAAAACATTTCAGGATTTCTCTCCATGTAATGGACTTCTATGGTCCAAAATGCAGTTTAAATGGAGCTTCAAAGGGCTCTAAATGATCCCAGGCAAGGAAGAAGGGTCTTATCTAGCAAAATGATGGATTACTTTCTAAAAGCATTTACAATTTATATACTTTCTACACAGAGTACACACAGAGCTAGACAATTTGAGCATTTGAGGTTAAAAAGTATATAAATTGTATTTTTTTTTTTTTTATAACTGATTGTTTTGCTAGATAAAACCCTTCTTTCCTCGGCTGGGATCGTTTAGAGCCATTTGAAGCTGCATTTTGGAAGTTCAATCTCGAGGGCACCATAGAAGTTCATTATATGGAGAGAAATCCTCAAAAAATATAATTTCCTTACGACTGAAGAAAGACAGACATGAACATCTTGGATGACAAGGGGGTGAGTACATTATCTGTCAATTATTGTTCTGAAAGTGAACTCCTTTAAAAGGCGTTTGAAGCATGTCACATTGTGAAAGGTGAATCCATATTGTTATCGTGGGCACATCAAAATACCTAGAAAAATTACTTCTAGCAAATTATTCAGAATTTTAAATGCATTTTAAGGCAACTTTCCCATGAACTGGTCACAATGCACAACACCGCTGTACACTTTTAAAAATAAAGGTGCTTTAAGGTTCTTCACAGCGATGCAATGGAAGAACCATTTTTGGTTTCACAGAGAACCATTCATTCAAAGGTTCTTTAAAGAACCATCCCTTTCTTGCCTTTTTATAATTTGAAGAACATTCTTTCCCCACAAAGAACCTTTTGTGAAACAGAAAGGTTCTTCAGATGTTAAAGGTTCTTTGTGGAACCATTTGAAAAGTGTAACTGTGTTATTTAATGAGCAAACAAGAACTAAGAGTTGTATTTTTTAACAAAGAATAAATAATAATTAATAACTTATAATTATGATAATTAATAACGTATGTAGCCAATGTAGCTATTCCTCATTGTGAATATTAATGCATTAATTATGAGATCTTACTGTAAAGTGAGACCTACTGGTCTTTATAATTCTTTTGCACTTTAATCTTACTTAAACTTTGCTTTATTGTATTTAAATGTTATTTTTGTTCCATGAAAACATGACTTTTTTGCTAATAAATTTCAATATTGCGATAATACCATTAAACATGAAAATTGATACCGGCATATCCCTATGCATATTGCATATTTTAACTTTTTTTATTTAACCCTTGTGCGTAAAAAAAAATAAAAGTTACACATAGGACAAAAATGTCCATGTCCAAAAACTGTCATAAAAATATGATTTTTAATATATTTTTTTCCACTTTCACTGATGTCGATTTTTTTTAACCAGCATCTGTTCTATCCATAGATACCAAACATTCATAAATTTTCAGAAATATAACCCTTTAAATGCGGGTTTGTTTGCATAATGCCACAGGTGTTTTTTTTTTTTTAATGAAAAATAGTAGTAGTTTCTATACACTAAATGCTAAGCAGAATTTTTTTTCTTTGCTTATTAGATTCTTGGGTGCGTAAAGAACAACAACATTAATTTTGAGGCATTTATATTTTAATTTAGTGTTAGATTATTTTTTAAATGTTTATGCCAAATTTGAAAAAATGGCACAAAAATGTGAAAATGTAAAATTTTAAGTCTTGCCGATATAATGAATGCCTATTATCAAATATTGCATCATTGTATAGTCAAATGGCCCTGGGTTAAAAAATTGCAGTTTTAATGGGTTTCAATGTGGACATTTTTGTCCTCAAAGGAACACTCCACTTTTTTTTTGGAAATAGGCTCATTCTCCAACTCCCCCCGAGTTAATAAGTTGAGTTTTACTGTTTTGAAATCCATTCAGTCGTTCTCCTGTTCTGGCGATATCACTTTTAGCATAGCTTAGCATAGATCATTGAATCCTATGAGACCAATAGCATCGTGTTCAAAAATGACAGTTTCGATATTTGTTCTATTTAAAACTTGGCTCTTCTGTAGTTATATCGTGTACTAAGACTGGTGTAAAATGTAAAGCTGCGATTTTCTAGGCCGATAAGATTAGGAACTACACTCCCATTCTGGTGTAATAGTCAAGGAAGTTTGCTGCTGTAATATGGCCGAAGCAGGCGCAGTAATATCATGCAGCACATCGCAGCACAACGTAACCCACTGCATTTTAAAGTATTTTTTGTACGGAGGGTAAAATTTAAAATTGAATTTTTGAAGGAAATGATGGTGAAATATTAAAATTTAAATAAAAATAAACACCTGAGCCAAAATTTATGCAGTTGGCATTAACAAAAAACAAAACTGAAATGGACAAAAATGTCCATAAGGTCGCACAAGGGTTAAAGAAACCAAACCAACGTATCGTTGAAATTTGTGACAACGAGAAAAGCAATAGAAGTTTTTCAGGAAGAGTGTTTGTTAGTTCTTTTTCATTCGTATATAAAATCATGGCATGCAGTTGCTTCAAACAATGGTAGAAAGCTATTTAAATCATCGATCAATGTAAATTGTGATAATCGTAATTAATAATCGCAATTACAATTTCAATTATGATTTTTCTCATAATCGTGCAGCCCTAAGACATACGTGTGCTATCCGGGTGTTTTATGATGAATTTCATGCTAACATATCTCTTCTAGGAAGGCTTCAGAAAATATTGTGGCTAACCTCAATAATTAGGTTAAACAAAGTGGACTAACCCTATTTATGAAACCATATAGATAAGTCTCATAAGGAAACAAAACACATACACCTTGACCTACTTAAAATCAGGAACAGAAGGTCATGCAACATTCAAAACATTATGCAAGATCACATCAAACACACTGTATTCAAATATTAAAATTCTTTGTAATAAAATAAAATATGTACACTTTTACCTGAGCTCAGGGCTTCTGGATCCTTCTTTTCTTCCTCCACAGAATTTGTGTGCTTTGATTCAGTTGTTACCATATTCTTGGTTGTTTTTGTTGCTGTCTTTGTTGTTGTAGGTGTTAACACTTTAGAAGTAGAGGGAACCGTTGTAGTCGTTGTAATTACCGTTGTAGGTGTGCTTCTGGCAGTAGTAACCGGTTTTGTGTCTCCCTCCGTTGTTTTCTCTGAGGTAGGACTTTCTGAAGAGGATGTTGTATGAGTTTCAGTCACCAAACTCGCTGTGATTGTGGTCGATGCATCGGTTGCATTGGTTGTGTTGGTGAGCTCAGTCGTTGCTGGAGAGGTAGCTTTATCGACAGTGGTTGCATTTAATGTTGCATTTATTGTTGTCTGAGCTGGTGTGGTTGCATTTAATGTCGCATTTATTGTTGTCTGAACTGGTGTGGTTGTATTTAATGTTGCATTTAATGTTGTCTGAGCTGGTGTGGTTGCATTTAATGTTGTTTGAGCTGGTGTGGAGCGCTTTGTAGTGCCCAAACTCACACTTTGTGGGGACTCAGTTGTTGTTGCATCTGTACTGTGGCTCGTAGTTGAGTCAGTCGTTGATTGTGTCTCAGTGGTTTCTGCTGATGTCGATTCTTGTGAGGTAAATGCAGTTGCAGTTGCAACTGTAGTTGATGTTGGTTCAGTGCTCTGTGTGCTGCCTCCATATATCATCCAACCTGTCACAACACCACACACACAAAACAACCAAAAAAGCCAAGCTTACATTAATCTGCATGTCAACAAAAAACACTACCTGCTTTATAAAACTGAAAGTAGTTCTTAAACAGGAAACGCTTTTGTAAAGTACCTCAGTTCATTTCTTTTTAACCTTTGTAATACCACTATTACACATTATGAAAACTAAACTAACACGTATTTAATCAGTGTCACCAAAGCGCATGTTAGTATCACGTGTTTTGAATGAATTACTAGTGTAGCCTATTTAATAGGCACATTTAGACATTTCACGTTGAAATGTCGTTTAAGCTAACTACAACACCAGAGGTGCTGTAATTAAAATTTAAAGGAGTATAAAATAATTAATTAATTAATAGCATACGTATGTTCATAACTTACATAGCTTTAAATAATAAGTAGCTGTAACAGAAAACACAAAATGAATAGCTACTAAAAATGTGTCCAAAAGCAATTTTAGTCATACCTGCTAGTATCACCAACGTTGAAAAGTGCATCTTCATTTTCCTTCCTCTTTGACGTCTAACGCCGCGACTGTTTAACAGTTTCTCTATCGCACTGTAACACATGTGAGTGACAAGAAGGAAATTCACACGCACAGGTCGTGAGCGCGCAAGCGTGCACGCCTCCAGTCCAAACTGTGACCTCCTGTAATGAACAAATAAACAAACGGGGGCTTTCTAGACCGTGGTGTTATTAAAATACACAAATGCTGGTTTAGGCACTAAATACTGTCTGAAGAGATTATCGATGTATAATATGTAAACGTCAGAAACTATAAAAGTGTGAAGAGTACTATGACTAAAGCTCACCACTAGGTGGAAGCAAATCTAAGGCTATGCTAAAAGTTTATTGTGTATTTTTAAAAATGTACAAAAAGAATGCATGGTTAGAGTGAATTGTCATAGTTCTTGAAAGGAATTGTGGCTTGTTTCATCAAACTGTTATAAGAACGTTAAAGGTGCAGAATATTAAAATCAAGTGTTCATACACCTTGCAGAATCCGCTAAATGTTTATTATTTTAGCAAAATAAGAGGGATCATACAAAATGCATGGTATTTTTTTTATTTAGTATCGACCTTTTTTGCGTTGTTGTTTAGTGATAGTTGTTTATAAGCCCCTTGTTTGTCCCGAACAGTTAAACTGTCCTCTCTCTTTCAGAAAAGTCACTCAGGTTCCACAAATTCTTTGGTTTTTCAGCATTTTTGTGTATTTGAACCCTTTCCAACAATGACTGTATAATTTTGAGATCCATCTTTTCACACTGAGGACAACTCATATGGGGACTCATATGCAACTATTACAGAAGCTTCAAACGCTCACTGATGCTTTAGAAGGAAAAAGATGCGTTAAGAGCAGGGGGTGAAAACTTTTGAACAGAATGAAGATGTGTACATTTTTCTTATTTTGCCCTAAATATCATATCTTTGTAATTTAGTACTGCCCTTTGGAAGCTTCAGAAGATACTTACATGTTTCCCAGAGGACAAAATTTACTCTGATCTTCAAATTCCAAAAGTTTTCAAGTTTTCAGTTTTTTTTTTTTCTTTCTGGAGCATCAGTGAGTGTTTGAACCTTCTGTAATAGTTGCATATGAGTCCCTCAGTTGTCCTCAGTGTGAAAAGATGGATCTCAAAAGCATTCAGTCATTGTTGGAGAGGGTTCAAATGCACAAAAAAAAATAAATTGTGGGACCTGAAGGCTTTTTCTGAAAAACAGCAGGCAGTTCAGGACAAACAAGGGGCTCAACTATCACTAAACAAAACAAAACAAAAAAACAGCTGTGGATCATTCAGGTAACAACACAATATTAAGAATCAAGTGTATGTAAACTTTTGAACAGGGTCATTTTTATAAATTCAACTATTATTATTCTCTTGTGGACTGTGTAAACGTCTGTTATGTGAAATATCTTATTCAGGTCAGTACTAAATCAAAAATAACATGCATTTGGGTAAAATAATTAACATTTTGCGGATTCTGCAAGATGAATGTAAACCTCTGTTTGCAACTGTATATGAACATTGTGATAATATTTCTCTATTGCTATATAACAGCACTAGATGTTGAAAGACTTTTGGTCTTGATGTATCATCATTGAGACTATATAGTCAGGTTTTTCGCCATTCCAAACCACATTCCATGATGATCTGTTAAATTTTGTGTAGAGAGTCATATAGGTGGAGCTCAGTAGGAACAAAGGCCAAGCTGACTTTGTTTTGCAACTCACAAATGCATTATGCCAATATCTATGAACATCTAATTGTACAACCAGAACAAGTCGGTCAGAAAG
Source organism: Garra rufa (assembly GCF_049309525.1). Taxonomy (NCBI): domain Eukaryota; kingdom Metazoa; phylum Chordata; class Actinopteri; order Cypriniformes; family Cyprinidae; genus Garra; species Garra rufa. The sequence continues at coordinate 27,339,126 of NC_133383.1, forward strand.
CAGGAAGAAAACACCAGCGTGATGTGGTTTGCTAGTTTAAGATGACAAATAGGTTTCCTCTGCTCTGGGTGGTCTTCCGCTTAATCAGTTTAACACTGGCTGGGTAACCAGATAAACTATCTTTAACAAGCCACAAACAAAACCAATGGGTTTAAACTGGTATTTTGGGCTGGGAAAGAAATATATCACATGCATTTGTTCTGTCAGGAGGTTAGCAGTTTAGAGTGGTGCAATAGGAAGGAAAAATAGAACAGAGTCTAAACAGAAAGCATTGTAGCTTCATTCATGATTTAGAGGTGTGTTCAGGGAACGGCTGTTGTGTCAGAGTGACTGTTAACTGTATGTGCTGGATGTCATTTCAAATATGCTTTCATGGTTTCGAGTGAGCATTTCCATCCGCATTTCTATCTCCAAAATGATGCAACAATCAATAGAGAAAATGGTGATGTGTCAAACCTGTGACGTGTTCACAAAGCAGCACTTTTAATGCCTTTTAAGCAACAAGAGATTGCAACAAGACTGCAATATTAGTATCACTGAGGTACTATAATTTGTATTTACTTATTCGATTTTAGTTGTTAAGTTGTGTGTTTGAAGTTTAATTAATCTGATGATTTATTTAAAAACAGTTTTACAGAGAAATTGCTGTACATTTTACAAATAATTACAAAGCAGGTAACACACTGAATTAAAAACACATTGAAGAAGAAAAAATGAAATTAATTTATGAAATAAAATTATAAAATAAAATTATATTATGAAAGCATTTTCTCCAATAATATATTGATTTTTTTTTTATCTAAAAAGTAAAATGTTGAAATGTTGCCCTAACAACTACCTAAAATAATAATAATCATAAAAATTCTATTTTATTTATTTTATGGGTTAAAAAAAAAAGTCAAGACAGAAAACAAGACCAGCACTGATTGACAATTAATTACGTATTTAGATGACAGAAATTCAGAAAGATTAAAAGAATATATATATATATATATATATATATATATATATATATACACACACACACACACACACACACACACACACACACACACACACACACAAACACACACACACACACACACACACACACACACACACACACACACACACATATATATATACATATATATGTACAATAAGTATAGTTGTATAATAGTTTCCTATAATAAAATAAAGCTCATATCTTCAAACTTTTCTTTTTTCATTTTTTTTTTATTTTATTTTAGCACAATAAACATTACTTTATTTTATTTTATTCTATTTATTTTCATTTAATTTCATTTAAAACATTTTTAATGGGTTTTAATACATTTTGTATGCTATTTATAATAAATATTAATTTGTGTTTTTTTACATTTGTTTTTTACTTTTTATTTTTCAAACGTTTTTTTTTAACAAAGTTAAAATGAGAATTGTTGTCTTAACAACTAGCTCAAATAAAATGTATTTCTTTCTATTTTATTTTATTTTATTTCATTTCATTTTCACTTTTTTATTTTTTATTATTGGTTTTAATACATTTTTATGATATTAATAGTGAAATATTAATTTGTGGGGGGTTTTAACATTTATTTTTGATTTAAAAAAAAATGACATTACATCAGCTTTAAAAAAAAGTTAAAATGAGAAATGCTGCCCTAACAAGCTAAAATAAAACTTTAATAAAATAAAAGTTTTATATATAGATATATATATTTTTTTCATTTCACTGTAACATTTTTTTATTTTGTTAATGGGTTTTAATAAATTCATTATAATCAAAAAACAAGTCACGACAGAAAACAAGACAAGCACTGATTCACAATGGTAAAGTATTTCGATGACAAACTCAGAAAGATTAAAATATCTTAAAAATATCTTCATACATGTAAATATAGATATACAAATTAAATGTATATAATTTTTTAGAACATTTTGTACAACATTTATAGTTAAATATTGTACAGTAAGTGTAGTTGTACAATAGTTTCCTATAATAAATTATAATTCATATATATTTAAATATATTATAAAATTATTATTTATTAAATTTCTTTCTTTTTTATTGTAGCAAAATAAATATTATTAGGAAATAAATTGTTAGGGGAAAAAACATAAAACATTACCCTATGAAAATAAGTTTATTTCTTTCTTCTTTATTTTCTATTCTATTTTATGTCATTTTAACATTAATTAATTAATTTTTTTATGGGTTTTAATGAATAAGTATTTAGATGACAGAAATTTAGAAAGATTAAAATATTTGAAATGTGTGTGTGTGTGTGTGTGTGTGTGTGTGTATACACATATTTTAGAGCATTTTGTATGATATTTATATCTAAATACTGTACAACTGTTCAATAAGAATATTTGTACAATAATTTCCTATAATAAAATAAGGTTTATATTTATATCCAATTATTATTAATATTATTAATTATTGTACAATAAAAATAATTTATATACATACACGCAATAAAATAATTTATATAGGCAACATACACGCATATATATATATATATATATATATATATATATATATATATATATAATTTATTAAATTAATTTAATTTAAATTAATTTTCTAAAAATATATATATACATACACGCATATATATATATGCGTGTATGTATATTATTTATTTTAGAAAATTAATTTAAATTAATTTATAGTTAAATATTGCACAATAAGTATAGTTGACACTTATCAATATGAGCTCATATTTATTTAAGTCTTTTTTATTTTTATTTCTTGCTTTTTTTTATTTTAGCATAATAAATATTATTAGGAAATAAATTGTTAGGGGAAAAAACATAAAACATTACCATATGAAAATTAGTTTATTTCTTATTTCTGCTTAATTTTAAATTATATTTTATGTAATTTTAACATGAATTTTTCTATGGGTTTTAATAAATTAGTATTTAGATGACAGAAATTCAGAAAGATTAAAATATTTAAAATGTATGAAAAAATGTATATATATATATATATATATATATATATATATATATATATATATACAACATATAAATATACATTTTTTCTAAAATAATATATATTTAATTAAATATTGTACAATTGTAACAAATATATTCAATTATTTTTTTCTTTAATTTTTTTCATTTTACCATAATAAATATTATGCCACTTTTAAAAACGGTTAGAGAAAAACATAAAACATTAGAATACGAAAACAAGTCTATTTCTTTCTATTTTATTTTAAGAATTTATTTACTTTTTATCTATTTATTGTTTCAAGTAAAGACGCTGGTTGACAATGGTAAAGTATTTAGATGACATGAATTCAGAAAGATTATCTATCTATATATATATATATATATATATATATATATATAGACTATTAATTATTTGTTAAAGATTGTACAATGAGTATAGTTGCCTATAATTAAAAAAAACACCACCACATTACCATACGAACCGATCTCAATGATCTATTAACTATAACTTTATAACTTTATTATTAACGAATGACTTCGCGATGATCACCATCAGCACCAGAGTCTCTCCTCGATGTTTCGCGTCGCGCGTGATGTCACACCCAGTGGGCGGGGCTCCACAGGTGCGCCTAGAACAGGTCGTCGAAACTTGGAGAGGTTTTGATGTTGACAAGCGCAGCCAGTCACGTGACATTCAACAATAGCCGGAGTTCATGAGATCCTCCCACGACAAGTTTCTGCTGCCCGGCTACTTTTCAAACAAACGGAAACAAATCCATCCATCCAGCAAGACTTTCTCTAATAATCTCCCAAATCCATCATCGTCATGCGAACTCCTGGGATTTTCATTTTCGGGATGGTGCTCGCTCCGTGCGGGTGGATCCTGGAGCTGACCAGCACTGTGGCACCCGCCTGGCGGACGGTCAACAACATCCCCGGAGAACCCAGCGACTTGGTTCTCCAACAAGGATTATGGGACATCTGCAAAACTTTCACATCGTCCCGGGATATTCTGTGCAACCAACAGGACACACAATACTTCAGCGCTCAGATCATCCAGATCGCCAGAGGTTTGATGTTATCGTCGCTGATTCTCAATCTCATTGCCATCGGCGTGGCATCAGCTGGAGTCCGATGCTGGACTGATACTCCGAACTGGACGATCGCAGGGGTCGGAGGTGTCCTCATATTCATCTCAGGGGTCCTCACTATCATCCCAGTGGCTTGGTACACTCACATCATGACCTCCATCTTCTCCGCATCCACCGATGTTCGTGTGGGATACTGCCTGGTGCTGGGCTTCATCGGTGGCATCATGGAGGTTCTCGGAGGACTGGTGATGTCCATCGGCTTGTGTCACAGTTGTGGCGGTCGGAAGCGCGATGAAAGGCCGAGGACATTCGCGGTAAAGCCCGCACGCAATCCATCTCCACCGCGCAGAGCGCCCACGGTCTCCAGCGTCAGCAGCGTCAGTAGCGTCCCGTATTACTCCAAACAAAGTGAGATGGACTTCACAAGAGCCAAAAGACAACAGGAGGACAGACCAGCGAATAGTACTGCGTATAAAGCACGACCTTACGACACAGATTTGTGAAAGAACAAACTTTATATCTGTGAACAAACTGGACGGAACAATCCTCACTATGGTAGCTATATGAGTTTACCGATCAGATGAAATCAGTTTCTTTTTAAAAAAAAAAATCACATTTCGTCTAGTGACTTTTCTTAAATATTAGATTAGATAAATAATTTACTGTTGATTATTGTGCAGAAATATTTATTTTGTACATGGTAGGCTACTTTTTGATTTGTTTACTTTTATTACCTCAGAAAAAATTAGCTTAGGCTAGGCTATTCAAGTCATAAATTGCCTAAAACTGGATTTTTCTGAAGCAATACGTTTTTTTTTCTTTTCTTAAGAAATATTAACATATTGAAATTTGTAACCCTGGACCACAAAACCAGTCTTAAGTAGCATGGCCCTTATGAAAATTATCCATGGTTTTATTATAGTAAAAGCGTAGTAACCATGTTTTTTGGAATGTTGATTAGCCTACCATTTGCATAGCCATAGTTTTACTTGAAATACCATGGTTAAACTATGGTTAGTGTAGCAAGACCATGGCTAATCTGTGGTTACCATGATTTAACTAATGTTTTTTTTTTGTTTTATTTGTAGTAAAACCATGGTTCATTTTCGTGTGGGTGAAAATTATTATTTTTATATTTCAAAAATCATTAAGATATTAAGATTATGTTCCATTAAGATATTTTGTAAATTTCCTACTGCAAATATATCCGCATTTAATTTCTGATTAGTATGAATTACTGAGAACTTTATTTGAACAACTTTGAAGGTGATTTTCTCAATATTTTGATTGTTTTGCACCCTCAGATCGCAGAATTCCAAATGTTGTCATATCCCAAAAAAAAAACATCAATGGAAAGCTTATTTATTAAACTTCCAAATGATATTTAAATCTGTTATTTGTAGTAAAACCATGGTTAATTTTCATTAGGAGGTCATTAGGTGAAAATTAAAATAATAATAATAATAATTTATGCCAAAAATCATTAAGACATTAAAATGATGTCCCATAAAGATATTTCGTAATTTTTTTTTACTGTAAATATATCCAAATTAAATTTTTGATTAGTTATATGAATTACTAAGAACTTAATTTGAACAACTTTGAAGGTGATTTTCTCAATATTTTGATTGTTTTGCACCCTCAGATCGCAGAATTCCAAATGTTGTCATATCCCAAAAAAACATACACCAATGGAAAGCTTATTTATTAAACTTCCAAATGATATATAAATCTGTTATTTGTAGTAAAACCATGGTTAATTTTCATAAGGAGGTCATTAGGTGAAAATAAAAATAAAAATAACAATTTATGCCAAAAATCATTAAGACATTAAAATGATGTCCCATGAAGATATTTCGTAAATTTTTTACTGTAAATATATCCAAATTAAATTTTTGATTAGTAATATGAATTACTAAGAACTTTATTTGAACAACTTTAAAGGTGATTTTCTCAATATTTTGATAGTTTTGCACCCTCAGATTGCAGATTTTCAAATAGTTGTCCTATTCTAACAAACAATACATCAATGGAAAGCTTATTTATTGAGCTTTCAGATGATATATAAATCGCATATAAAGACTGGTTTTGTACTCCAGGGTCACATTTAAAGTAAGCAAGTGCCTTATAATTTACAATGAAAAATGATGTTTTGTACACTGAAAACGGTAAAAGGAAGTGGCCCAAAGTTTATATTGTTGTTTATACTTATTTTTATTGTCGGTCATGTGTTTTATGTTACATTTTAGGTTGTTTAGTTCATGTTGAACATTATTGTAGTGTGTGTGGGTACTGCCTCTATGCTTTTATCAGCCGTGGTTCTTGGAAAGGCTCTTTTGATTAGGCCTAACTGTAATTCATTAAGTGACCTTCTGTTTTACCACCTGTATTATCATGGATGTTATCGGTCACTCACTATATTATTTTGGCGGAAACCATGGATGCTATCATAAATATTGTACCTGGTTATATTTTGAAGTTGTACTGAAGAGCACTAACACTAGTTTGGTTACCCTTTTCCTTCACGTAAGAGTGGGTGTGGCTTCTGCCACGTCCAGCTATGTTTAACTGTACAAAACAGCTTCTTTTGCTGTTTGATTTCACAAATTGCTGTGTCTAACCATATTATTTGAATGTATTATCTGAATTATGAACACACTGGTTTGTAGTGCAAACAGTTTTACAGTTTACTGCCCGTTGTTATACTTCTCGTTATTTCCCTATAGCGACTAATGAACTGAAAGCCTCACCCACTTCCGTGTTGAAGAAAAAGGTGGATACATTGCACTTTATATTGAGGCTCTCATCGTAGTGGCAGTACCTTCAAAGTCTTTTCATAGCACTCTGGGCTCTAATGTGTAAATATGTAACTTATCAGGAACCTCTTGAGTTTATACAGTTGTACAAACTACAAAAAGCAAATACATTCTTCTGAAGGAAGCTAATCTTTGCACAGCCACTGCTTACTGGCTTTGAATGTTTGCAGAAATGTATGTCACTGGTGTTTACTATAGACAGAACGATATGCAAAATACCTTTGTGGAAGTTTTCGTCAACAGTTGTAATTGACGTCCACTCATCAAATTTAATGCAAATGATTGAAGGCTGTTTACTTTTGTGTATTTTTATGATTGTGATGGACGAACACTGCCCTTGTATATTTACCTGAATTAATATAATAAAAATAAATTAAAAATGCTGATTTTAAACAAATGTCAAGTGCAACTTTGTTTTCTTATAAGATTTTGAATGTTTTTTTTTTTAAAGAAGTCTTTTCTGCTCGACGAGCCTGCATTTATTTGATCCAAAGTACAGCAAAACTGTACAATTTTGAAATATTTTTACTATTTGAAATAACTGTTTGCTAGTTGAATATATTTTAAAATGTAATTTATTCCTGTTATTTCAAAGCTGAATTTTTAGCATCATTACACCAGTCACATGATCCTTCAGAAATCATTCTAATATTCTGATTTGCTGTTATAACATTTCCTCTTATTATTTTGTTGAAAACAGCTGAGTAGAATGTTTTCAGGTTTCTTTGATGAATAGAAAGTTCAGAAGAACAGCATTTATCGGAAATAGAAATCTTTGGTAGCATTATAAATGTCATTATCATCCCTATGGATCCAATTAAAACCTCCTTGCTGAATAAAAGTATTAATAATATATTTTTTATCTAATATTGATCTTTGAATCTTTCTATTCATCAGAATCCTGAAAAAATTACTCAACTGATTTACAGTATCTCACAAAAGTGAGTACAACCCTCACATTTTAGTATATCTTCTCAAGGGACAATACTATAGAAATGAAACTTGGATATATTTTAGAGTAGTCAATGTGCAGCTTGTGTAGCAGTTTAGATTAAATGTCCCCTGAAAATAACTCAACATACAGCCATTATTGTCAAAATAGCTGGCAACAAAAGTGCCAGAGTGTCTTGCAGAGACAATTCAAACTGTGCTCTCGCGAGACCTCTGGATTTCCAGGGTAAGAGAATTGTACTTAAAGCACCAAATTTTAACTGCTCTAATACAAGATACACAAGTTTGTATGGTCCTGTCAGGCAGACAAAAACATAAACATGATGAATAGGACATGTGGCTTTGCATGGATAAACAACATACTGCTGTTATCACGTAGGGTGTACTCAGTTTTGTTGCCAGCGATTTTAACAATAATGGATGTATGTTGAGTTATTTTCAGAGGACAGTAAATCTATACTACTATACAAGCTGCACATTGACTACTCTAAAATATATCCAAGTTTCATTTCTATAGTATTGTCCCTTGAGAAGATGGTTGCTGAAATGTAAGGGGTGTAATCACTTTTGTGAGATACTGTAATTATTGATAATAATAAGAAAAAATGTCTAATGAAAACAGCAAATCAGTATATTAGAATGATTTCTGAAGAATCAGGTGACACTGAAGACTGAAGTAATGGTGCTGAAAATTCAGCTTTGATCACAGGAATAAATTACATTTTAAAATATATTCAAATAGAAAAGAGTTATTTTAAAAAGTAAAAATATTTCTAAATTGTGTTTTTGCTGTACTTCAATCAAATAAATGCAGGCTTGGTGAGCAGAAGAGACTTCTTTAAAAAAAAAAAACATTAAAAAATCTTACTGTTCAAAAACATTTGACTGGTAGGGTATATTTTTTATATTTAATTTTCTTTATTTATAAGCCCATATTCTATAATATTTAAATACACAATTAATAAAAAAGTAATATGTCTTGTCTTTGGCTTTCATTTAAAAAACAAAATCAGTTTCAAAACAAACCAAAAAGGCACAACACATTATTTGACCAATTATCAACTGAATTAATCCATTTCATCAATGAAATGAAAAGGCAAGTGTGTGAATGAGAGGAAAAAAGTGAAACCTTTTAAGACTAGGTGATTGAAACTATCATAGACAACTTGATGAAACACCTCTTTGTTATTCCACTATAAACATCTTTTCCTTGAGACAACTTGCCCTAGTCTTCCCTATTTATCCCCTAGCCCTGCATATGGGTGTTCCAGGTTAATCTAAAACAAGACATGCAGCGAAAACCAGTTTTGTCTGTATTTGAACCAGATAGTCAACACTCCGCCCTTCAGATGCTGATCAGATGGAACCACCTCCTCCAAGTTTCAGTATGTTTCTTCTTAAGCACCAGACACTCTCGACTCGCTTCAGAAGCGGACAGCAGCTCAACCCTCAACCATGCGGACACCGGGGATCCTGATATTCGGCATGGTCCTGGCCCCCTGCGGATGGATCCTGGACCTGACCAGCACGGTCGCGCCCAACTGGCGGACCGTAAATAACCTGGCAGGCATGTCTTCGGATGTGGTGGTGGAACAGGGAATCTGGGACACCTGCATAACCTCCACAATATCTAGAACCCAACAGTGCAGCCAGCAAGGCAACGACCTAACGTATTTCAACAGCCAGATCATTCCGATCGCTAGAGGAATGATGGTGGCGTCGTTGATCGTAACAGTGCTCGGCCTGATCCTGGCAATACCTGGAGTCAGATGCTGGAGGGACAAACCCCGATGGATGCTGGCTTCTTTGGGTGGCCTTCTTATCTTCTGCTCTGGAGCCCTGACCATCATTCCCATTGCGTGGTACACTCATATCCTAACCAGCATCAATTCCACCTATGTCAAGAGAGACCCAAACAGAGCGGATGACATCCGTGTGGGATACTGCATCATTTTGGGCTACATCGGAGGCATTATGGAGGTCCTCGGCGGTTTTGTGATGTTCCTCGGGATTTGCTCCTGCTGCGGCGGACGCAACCGCGGAGAAAAGCCTCGAACCAAGACTCAACGGCCGGCTCTGGACAGACCGACGCCTCTGCCAAGGGTCAATGTACCGAGAAGCTTCAGCAGGAGCCCTGAAAGCAGCGTGCCGTATTCGCAGAAGTCACTGGATGACGACTTGGACTTCCCGAGAGCCAAACCCAGAGACAGAGGATCCGTCAACACGTCCTACACCGGAAGACCTTACGATGCTGATCTGTGAAATCATTAGAGCTTAGTTAGTGCATACTGTGAAAATTTTGTAAGCGGTAACCTGATAAAGACCTGATAGGTGTTTGAACAACTGCACTCTTGAAAACTAAGGTTCTTTGCTGTCACTGATGGTTCAGATTAGGACTTTGAACATCCATGGTTTTGATTTGTAGGTTTTGTTTCACTGAAAGGTTCCTTGGGGAACCCAAATTGGTTCTTCTATGGCATCACTGCAAAAACACTTTATTTTAAAGAGTGTAGATAAGCTTGAGTGTCTTTTTTTAACTTCTACAAGTATTTTGCATGTTTACAACAGTTGCTAAATAGTTGTAAATAGACAAACTGTAACTTTCTGTCAAAATTAACTCATGCATCATAATGGAAGATATAAGCTAACAAGAATACTCCAAGACAAAAACGAGCTCATTTGAACAATGAATTGTGCAATATTTTCTTTTGCTGTGGAAAAACAACCTAAAGTTAGTCAAAAATGTATCGGGGCTTTCTGTGATGCTGTGTAACTAGTAATACTGGTTGTTTCGGTTTTATCTCCACTGCATGCTTTGCAGCATGTGGGTCATGTTTGTATTGTCAGGTGAGCCTTGAGTCATGTGAACAATGAAGTGATAGACATGAAGTATATTGCTCAACAAAATGAAGTATGTTGTAGTCAATTTAAACCTATATTGTAAAATATATAATTTTTGTGCCAGTTTTCTTCAGTTTTTCCTAAGATTGTCTGCCAAAGCCTACTAAATAATCATCTGTTTCTTGTAAGGCAGTGAGCAAACAATGTAGCTTCAGTCTGGAAGTGTCAAAACACACTTACCTTTTACAAAATTGACTGCAGACCAAAACATGAAATGTATTACAACAATAAATGAATAAAGTTAATCATTAACTGTAGATACATATAAGAGCAGCAACTCGTCAGATCATGTTATGATTCTCATTGGGTTCAAGGTTACTGTGGTTTCTAAACAGCAGTTTTTCATCTTTTAAATCTCAATGTAATGGTTCTTTATTTTAGTTTTTTTGTATTAAAGTACTATTTATTAAAAACAAACACTGTTGTATGTGTATTGATAACTACTGTGCAGTACATACACGTTGCAGAATCTGCAAAACGTTAAATTAAAAAAAAAAGAAAAAAAGAGGGATCATACAGAAGGCATGTTGTTTTTTATTTAGTACTGACCTGAATAAGATATTTCACATAAAAGACGTTTACATTTAGTAATAAAATAATAGTTGAATTTATGACCCTGTTTAAAAGTTTACACTTGATTCTTAATACAGTGTTGTTACCTGAATGATCCACAGCTGTGTGTTTTTTTTGTTTGTTTGTTTGTTTGTTTGTTTGTTTCATGATAGTTGTTCATGAGTCCCTTGTTTGTCCTGAACAGTTAAACTGACTGGTGTTCTTCAGAAAAACCCTTCAGGTCCCATTTTTGTGTATTTGAACTCTTTCCAACAATGACTATAATTTTGAGATCCATTTTTTCACACTGAGTACAGCTGAGAAAACACAATGCATTAAGAGCCAGAGGGGGTGAAAACTTTTGAACAGAATCAAGTTGTGTAAATTTTTTCTTATTTTGCCTAAATATATATATTTTTTTCATTTATTATTGCCATTCCAAAAGCTACAGAAGGTACTTACATGTTTCTCAGAAGACAAAAGTTAAATATACCCTTATCTTCAAATTAAAAAAAATAAAAATAATGCATTGTGTTTTCTTCTGAAGCATCAGTGAGCCTTGAACTGAGTCCCTCAGTTGTCCTCAGTGTGAAAAAATGGATCCCAAAATCATGCAGTCATTGTTGGAAAGGGTTCAAATACATAAAAATGCTGAAAAACCAATTTGGGGAACCTGAAGGACTTTTCTGATGAAAAGCGGGTGGTTTAACTGTTCAGTACAAGACACTCATAAATGACTATCACTAAAAAAAAAAAAAACATAAACAGCTGTGGATTATTCAGGTAACAACACATTATTAAGAATCAAGTGTATGTAAACTTTTGAACAGCATCAGTTTTATAATTATAACTATTATTTTATCTTGTGGACTATATGTAAACATACAGGTCAGTACTAAATTAAAAAAAAAATCATGCATTTTGTACGATCCCTCTTATTTATCTTATATATCTTATTTTGGTAAAATAATTAACATTTTGCAGAGTCCACAAGGTGTATGTAAACTTTTGACTTCAACTGTGTATATACGGGTATTAAAACAAGTATATATCAAACTAAATGTGAAATAAAATATATATTTTTTTCAATTATTTATATACTTATTTATAAATTAACATGGATGAAAATACCTTAATTGCAAAATGTCTATAACATGTCGCAAAAAATACAGCAAATATTGTTGAAGTATGACTGAGCAGTCAAAATATAATTAAATAAACAAACATCTTTATTCAAAAATACTGTACAGACAATCATGGTAACAGTTAAACAAGGCTGAATTGAATTGACTGAGAGCTATTGTGAAACTCTAAAAGTAAAATAAAGTAAAACCAAGACTCATAAAAAATGGCGTGACTGTTTTCTATAAACCCTTGAAAGAGATTCTTGTCTGTGGCTTATCAGTCCATGAAACTGGACGGGTTTCAGTTTTTCAAACTCACCAGTCAGGACTGAGCTAAATATAACACCAGAAAAACAGCTCTGAAATGCCTGGCGTGTTTCAGGAACTAGTCAATGCATGTTTAACATGATTTACATGCATTTCCCCTGCAGGTACGCCAACCCAAATCATGCCTTGAAATCATTTGAATGTGCTGCGGACTTCACGTATTTCATATGCAATAGTTTTCAGTTAAATGTTAAATTCAGTTAGAGCTTCTTTAATACTTACATATGTACACCAATTGTATAAGATGACATATACATATATATATATATATATATATATATATATACACACATACACACACACACACACACACACTTACAGTAAGTGTGAGTTAAGTTTTTAATTGGCGTGTAAGTGCTTCATGTGCTGATGGTACTGTTCAAAGAGGGAAACAAAGAGGGAGAGAAACAGAGTGAGTTCTCTTATTATGTCCACAATGGAGTTCATGTGAGTCATTGTGATGTAGAAGGACAAACCTATTTTACGGCACGCTTCATTAAAACGTTAAGGATGCGCTCCATTTGCCATCTGGGCTTCTTCGGCTGCCTTTTTTCTGTGAACAAAGCGATAAAATCAGTTTACAGACTTTTCCGTCAGTGAAAATCATGCAACACTGAAATCAAGATGTATAGCTGCATATTTGGTTTCTTTCAGCTTAGTTAAACGCGCAAGTTTCAATAGCATACAAAAGTGTGTATGATAAAAAAGTAAATAAGAAAAGATTGGTTCATGTGACTATTGATCTAATAAGGCAATACAGTGATCTGTCATGAAACATTAAAGAGCCACAAAATGGTATTTTGTTTGAATTTCTTAAAAAAGACAACATTTTAAAGCTGAGGCCTTGTTTTAGAAATAACCTGTCTTGTCTGTCAGCATGTTGTCAGTTTCCTCTGTTTCAGTTTTTTTTTCACTGTGTGAGAACAGCATTGTTTGTCAGACATAGCAACAGTAACTAAGGAGGGTGGGTTTTTCCTAAGGGTCAATTATGGATTACAGACTCTTATGTTGGCCAGAAGCAATGGTTTGGAGTTAAAAACGCTTTAATTATATATTTGTTTCTTACAAACAAACAGCTTTTATCTTCTCAAGATGTTAATTGATGGACTGGAGTGGTGTGGATTATTGTGATGTTTTTATCAGCTGTTTGGACTCTCATTCTGACGGCACCCATTCACTGCAGAGGATCCACTGCTGAGCAAATGTTTCAGTTTAAAGGTGGTATTCATGTTTAGAGTTGGGGGTAACACATTACAAGTAACAAGAGTTACGTAGTCAGATTACTTTTTTCTAGTAACTAGTAAAGTAATGCATTATATTTTTAATTTACAAGAAAATATCCGAGTTACTTTTTTTTAATAAGTAATGCCAGTTACTTTTCCCATTTATAGACTGACAGCTCTCCTGCCCCCATGTTGAGAGAAATTGGAAGTGCGCTGTGTACACCTGATGTTTAGTTCTTCCTCAAAATGATTTTGAGGATTCAGTATTCCTCAAAATGAATAAAAACAGTGAAATGCAAACTCAAAATATGATTATGTTAAATATAACAAAAATCTGTATTTAATCAGATTTTATTAAAGGGTTAGCTCCATCCAAAAATGAAAATGAACCCATTATTTACTCACCCTTCAGGTGAGTATATGACTTCCTTCTTTCAGAGGAATGTAATTTGAGTTATGTTGACAATTATCCTGGCACTTCCAAGCTTTATAATGGCAATGGACAGGTGTTTCTCTTCATCAGTCCAAAACAAGTCCAATAAAGTGCATAATAAAACTCCCATTCCGGCGTAATAGTCAAGGAAGTTTGCTGCCGTAATATGGACACAGCAGGTGCAGTAATATCACGCAGCGCCTGGGTAACTTCCAACGAGGAACACTCCCTGTGCATGCAGTGGGTTACTTCCTTGACTATTACGCCGGAATGGGAGTGTAGTTCCTAATCTTATCGGCCTAGAAAATCGCATCTTTACATTTTCCACCGGTCTTAGTAGACGATATAACTACAGAAGAATAAAGTTTTAAATAAGACAAGAATTGAAACTCGTTGGTCATTTTTGAACACGATGCTATTGGTCTAATAGGATTCAATGATCTATGCTAAGCTATGCTAAAAGTGATATCGCCGAAACAGGAGAACGGCTGAATGGATTTCAAAACGGTAAAACTCAACTTATTAACTCGGGGGGAGTTGGAGAATGAGCCTATTTCCAAAAAAAAGTGGAGTGTTCCTTTAAAAACTGCAAATCTGTTGTGGTGTAACGATTGAGAAAAATGTATACACACCTTAAAGGAATGGTTTACACAAAAATGAAAATTTTCTGAAAATCCTCAGGCCTACATCCAAGATGTAGATGAGTTTCTTCCCTAGATTTTGAGAAATGCAGCATTCCATTCCCTTGCTCAGCGTTGGATCCTCTGCAGTGAATGGGTGCCATCAGAATGAGAGTCCAAACAGCTGATAAAAACCATCACAATAATCCACACCACTCCAGCATTTATAAGAAACAAGTCCATCATTAAAGCATTTTTACCTTAAAACTGTCACTTCCAGCCAAAATACAAGTCCATAATTCATAATAACGCTTCCTCCAGTGGAAAAGGAAAATAAATCTTTTGTTGTCCTCTCATATCAAAACCCACCAATACATTTGTTTTGTAAACAGTGTTTGATCTGGGCATATTTCTCTCCTGATTTAGACGAAATGACCTTTTCAAAGGGGGAACTGTCATTATGGATTATAGATTTGTATTTTAGCAACAGTTTGAAGTTAAAAACGTTTCTTACAAACACACACCTTTTGGCTTCTAAACATGTTAACTGGTGCACTGGATTGGTGTGGATTATTGGGATGTAATTATGCTGTTTGAAGTCTCAATCTGACGGCACCCATTCACTGCAGAGGATCCACTGGTGAGTAAGTGATGCGGTGCTACATTTCTCCAAATCTGATCCCATGAAGAAACAAACATCTACATTTTAGATGGCATTGCATTTTAAATGTAAAAAGAAAGAAATCCAAAGTCTCACCTCTTCCTTGCCTTTATCCTTCGCCGGAAAAATGCCACCCCAAACAGCAGGATGATAAAGCCGATGATGCAAGATAGGACGCCGAGGGTGAGTGGTACAGACAGAGCGTCGTTGATGGTTTCGTTACAGCTTTCTCCGATGTAGCCCAGTTTACACTCACAGGTGGGCTGCTTGTCCACAAGCACACATCTACCATAGCTGCATATTATATGATCACAGGCAGTCAGATGGCGAGACACGTTACCATAATCACTGGCAGGACCAGTCATGTTGACGCTCTGAAGTGAAACAAGAAAACACACGCAAACTACATAAGCAAATGCTGTTTGTGGAACAGAGACTCAGAGCAAAGCAGGCACAAATCAAGCAGAGACAACAAAGTTGTGTAAAGTACAGTAGGGTAAGACGTGGCAATTTTACAAAGCTGGGCTCTAGGTAATTACGTATAATTGTTTTATAAGATCTATGTTTTCAAATGTAATTAGAAGAAATTCTACAGAAATATGACTCATTAAGAAAGTGGTGCAATGAGAATACTTAACCCAGTTTAGGGGTAATGCATAAGCTGAATTAACAGACATAAATGGTGATGTACGGTTTGTTAGGATAGGACGATATTTGGCTGATAAACTGTTTGAAAATCTGAAATCTGAGGGTGCAAAAAAAAAGTCTAAATATTGAGAAAATCACCTTTAAAGTTGTCCAAATGAAGTTCTTAGCAACGCATATTACTTATCAAAATGGTTGGTTACTTTTGGCCTAAAAGAAAAATCAATAATTGTCCCACAATGTATTTTTGGCTATTACTACAAACATACACGTGCTAGTTACAAATAGTTATATAAAAACACACACACACACACATGCATATATATGAATATAAATACATGTTAATATTTTCAAAAATTTAATTTACACACACACACACACACACACACACACACACACACACACACACACACACACACACACACACACACACACACACACACACACACACACACACACACACACACACACACACACACACACACACACACACACAAATAAAATCTTTTGTGACATTGTAAATGTCTTTACTGTCACTTTTGATCAATTTAATGCATCCCTGCTGAAGAAAACATTTAATTTTTATTTGAAACAAACACTGAAATAAATATTTAAATAAATATTATAAAATACATAAATATAGCACATATTAAAACTAATAAATACAACACATGCCTTTTGGTGTCCTGTACAAAAATAACTCATTGGATATGAAAACTTCACATAAAAATTACTAAGAAAGGGTGTGTTATATTGGGCTAAGTTTTTATATTCATAACAAAATTACTTGGCTCTTTACATAGATTTACTAGATTTTTTTTTTTAAGTTTTGTGTAGGAGGATGTATGTTATTTTGCTGTGTCCCATGCACTGTTCATTAAATTTGAATGAGAGTAGAATACAGTCAAATCATAACATTTTCACATTTTGTTCTCCTATTAATAAATTTTGTTAAATAAGAGATTACTCAATTTGAGCGTATTGACCATTTGGCCATAAAAAAATTAAATATTTTTATTTAATAAAAACAAAGAATTTGTTCTGTGAGAAAGTAGAAAAAAGAAGTAACTCTAAATGAATGTAAACTTTATTACTTGCACACTGAAAAAAAATATTTAGCTAGTTTTTGCCTGCATATTTTTTTAAATAAAATTTAAGTATGGAATTAAGTAAAATCTACTTAACTAAGTTAAGTAAAATTAGCAAAGGAAATAAGTCAATTTAACGTGCACAGAGTTTGATGAGTAATTTCTACTTAATTGTTTTAAGTTCACCCTCCAGTACCCAAATACAATTCACTCAGCCACCGTTTGTAAACTTTAACGTCATAACACTGAAAAATAAATACTATTAAAGCACGTGGTTCACGTACAAACATGTACGGAAGCAAGTAAACAGCTCCTTATTGTTTTTAAGGTTATATGTTGACTCAATGTAGTTACTAACCAAATAAACACAAAGACCTCGATACTTGGCACATGATACACAATGACGCTAACAATCAATAAATAGTTTTTGAGTATAATGGGTCATTTTGAGTAGAAAATGAACTCTAGATGTTATAAAACAACAAAGGCAACCATAAAACAGTGTAAATACATCTCGAAAACAGCAAAACATTTGGGATGAGGCAACAACAGGATCATTTACCTAAACTAAACTAAAAAAAAATTCCAAGTACGAATAGAAAATATACGTATAAGTTCACATTTTAAATTCTACAAGCTTAAATCAAGTACTAATGTTGAATTTACTCTTTTACTGAATTATTTAATGTAGAATTTACATTTGTTTTTCTGTATTATTTACTTCCCCACAAAATCGTTTTTAAAAGTGCAGGCAAATGTAGCTACAGTCAAATGAATCATGTACAGTACAAAAACTAACACATGCAGACATCTGAAATACACAAGATGCCCCCGAACAGTTAACAGGTAATGAAAGAATTCAGACAGTCTGTGAACTTGACGCCAGCTTAAAGCCCTCAAGTGCACCCATAAAATACAGTAAGAAACGACTCCCTAAGGCGAAAGAACATGCAGTACACTTTTAAATCTACTCACCATTTTCCAAGTGAATGGTGGAAAACATACACCCAGAGCTATGATTGGAATGCAAAGGTGTAGGGGTTTACCTGTGTACAAATGAGGAAGCGATGGCGGTAGACATGCCTTTAGAACTGATGAATGCATTAAGACTGAAAGAATACAGCAGTGTTCCCAAGCAGAAAAGAGACCCACCCATTGAGCACAACACTCAGTGAAACTAAACTCCTGTCAGGTAACACGTGGGAAAGGAGGAGAGAACGTTCAGCTTACAGGACAAATAAGGGCTGATGAAGAAGATAGCACCGCAGTAACAGTTTTGACGGCATTTAAATCAGTGTAGGATTTGCCATGCGGGTGCAGCACACAGTTCCGGCGAGCGTCCCGTTCTCCACCCTCTTTCTAGACAGAAACGCCTAACGTCACGTGAGGGCTGTTGGCAACTATGTATCATCCTTCACGTAACATTTGTATTTCAATGCAGGTGTGTTTTAAACTCAAACTTAAAGCAGAAGTCCTCTTCCAGAACAAAAATGTACAGATAATTTACTCACCTCCTTGTCGTCCAAAATGTCCATGTATTCTTTCCTCAGTCGTCGATGAGAAATTATGTTTCTTGAGGAAAACATTTCAGGAATTATCTCCATAATGGATTTCAAGTTTGAACTTCCAAAATGCAGCTTCAATGACTCTAAACGATCCCAGCCAATGAAGAATTGCCTTATCTAGCAAAATGATCGGTCGTTTTTTAAACAAATTGACAATTTATATACTTTTTAACCTCAAACAGCTAATCTTGTCTAAGTCTGCGTGAACTTTTTTCCCGGTTTGATAAATTCAAGACAGTTAGGGTATGTCGAAAAAGTCTCTTTATCTTCTTCAATGTCAAAATCGTCCTACATCGCTGTTTTACCTTTTTTTTCCTCAAAGGGCATTTGATCTTCTTTGCATGTACACTTTGTAAACACTGGGTCTGAACTTCTGCAGCAATGTAGGAAGATTTTGAAGTTGGGGAAGAAAGTGAGATGGGAGTTTTTCAACATACCCTAACTGAATTTGCCAGAGGAAAAAAAAAAAAAAAAAAAAACAGGTTACCCAAATTTAGACAAGATGAGCGTTTGAGGTTAGATAAGACCCTTCTTTCTCGGCTGGGATCGTTTTAGAGCCATTTGAAGCTGCATTTAAACTGCCTTTTATACTACAGGGCCATTGAATGCTTGAATCTGATTGGCCGACGAACGTTATAGAGGTGTGCATTATTGGCAGCTTTTGACCGCAGTACATGTCTATATCACTTCGCCACACGATTTCAGTTATTCCAAAGGTCCCCCAAAACAGCAAAATAACCAAAAGCTACAGTGACACTGGCAAAGCTAAAACATACGGTAAACAACACGATAAAAACGACACATTATGTCCATGTTTTTTCCACAATATTACGTTTTATTATGTACGGAAAGCACATACTCTATTTCTCTCGCTCTCTCTCACTCTCTTGTTAGCGCATCTCTGACGATAAACAACTTAAAAACGACATGACAGTTTTCACGCGAGGTAACAACGGCGTGGTCTTGAAGAAAATGAACTTAAAGTTTAACTGTCAGTAGAGACGATGCTGCCAGTCACCTTTGAGAGACACACAGACTTGAGAAAGGTAATTTACTATCTTAAACTCTCTCCCCCCTCTCTTGCCGTCCGTCTGCTTGTCTGTCGGTCTGTAAACTTCATTATTAACTGCATTAGTTTGCTATCAACGGCTCAAGCGTCGTTACTAGGTCTAAAATGACGTTTTGGAACTAGCAACGAAGCTGTTGGATGAGCTGCGTAAGAAATGAATCCTACTCACAATAGCATTTTAAGGATAAAAACCAGACGAATGTCTTGAAATATATCATCTAATCGATGTCTTGAGGTGTGATAACTGTAGTATAAGCGGAATAATTGACTTCGAAGTCAATGATTCCTTACTTAAAAGTTCAAACTTGGGGGCATCCATTATATACAGGTATGTGCCACAAAATTTTAATATCGAGGGAAAGTCCATTTATTTCAATAATTTGTTTCAAATAGTGAAACTTGTATATGTAAGGAATAATTGACGACGGGCCGTAGAATTCTTAGAAAATAATGCACACCCGAGGTGGTGATGCGGTCACGACGCGAAGCGGAGTGGCCGTTACACCTCGGGTGTGCATTATTTTCGTAGAATTCTACAGACCGAAGTCAATTATTCCGCTTATACTACAGTTACCACACTTCAAGACATCGATCAAATGATATATTTCAAGACATTCGTCCCGTTTTTATCCTTGAAACGCTATTGTGAGTAGGATTAATTTCTTACGCAGCTCATTCAACAGCTTCGTTGCTAGTTCCAAAACGTCATTTTAGAACTAGTAACGACGCTTGAGCCGTTGATAGCAAACTTAATGCAGTTAATAATGAAGTTTAGACAGACCGACAGACAAGCAGACAGACGGAAAGAGTGAGGGAGAGAAACTAAGTGTATGACTTTACCTCTCTCACGTCTGTCTCTCTCAAGGGTGACTGGCAGCATCGTCTCTACTAACAGTTAAACTTTAAGTTAATTTTCTTCAAGACCACGCCGTTGTTACCTCGCGTGTGAGAGCTGTCATGTCGTTTTTAAGTTGTTAATCGTCAGAGCAGCGCTAACAACATTAGCGCGAATGCTAACGCGAGTGCAAACTGTAAGTTATGTGTGTGCGTCTGTGAGGTTGAGTGAGAGTGGGCGAGAGAAATAAAGTTTGTGCTTTCCGTACATAATAAAACGTAATATATTGTGGAAAAAAACATGGAAATAATATGTCATTTTTATCCTGATGTTTACTGTATTTATTAGTTTGGCCAGTGTCATTGTGGGTTTTAGTTATTTTGCTGTTTTGGGCTGTAAGGACCTTTGAAATAACTGAAATCGTATGGCGAAGTGATATAGACATGCACTGCGGTCTAAAGCTGCCTGGAACTACGTTCGCTGTGCGTATCCCTGAATATAATGCACACCTCTAGAACGTTCGTCAGCCAATCAGATTCAAGCATTCAACGGCCCTGTAGTATAAGTTATATTAGTTCACTACACACAAAGTGAAAATTTTCAAGACTTTATTTGCTTCAATTTGAATGATTATGAATTAAAGATAAAACAAAAAAAAAACAAATCCAGTATTTCACAAAATTAGAATATCATGACAAAGTTCAACATTGTAGGTTCCCATTGTGTCCCAATCTAGTCAGCTAATTAACGCAGAATCATGGGGAAGACTGCGGACTTGACGGTTGTGCAGAAGACCATCATTGACACCCTCCACAAGGAGGAAAAGTCTCAAAAGGCAATTGCAAAAGAAGCTGGATGCTCACAGAGCGCAGTATCGAAGCATATTAACAAAGTGTTAAGAGGAAGGGAAAAATGTGGCTGGAAAAGGTGCACAAGTGACAGGGATGACCGTAGCCTTGAGAGGATTGTCAAGCAAGGGTGGTTCAGAAATCTGGGGGAGCTTCATAAGGAGTGGACTGAGGCTGGTGTCAGTGCATCAACAACCACCACAAACAGACGTCTGCATGACAGCGGCTACAGCTGGAGAATTCACTCCTGAACCAAAAACAACGTCAGAAGTGTCTGTGCTGGGCAAAGGAGAAAAAGTACTGGTCTGTTGCCCAGTGGTCCCAAGTGAAGTTTCCACAGTCATTGATGGTTTGGGGAGCATGTCATCTGCTGGTGTGGGTCCATTGTCTTTTATCAAGTCCACAGTCAACGCAGCTGTCTATCAGGAAATTTTAGAGCAATTCATGCTTCCTGCTGCCGACAAGCTTTTTGGAGATGATGATTTTATTTTCCAGCAGGATTTGGCACCTGCCCACAAAGCCAAAACTACCAGTACCTGCTTTAATAGCCATGGAATAACTGCATTGATTGGCCGGCAAACTCACCTGACTTAAACCCCATTGAAAAAAGGGGTATTGTCAAAAGGAAGATGAGGAAACAGAGACGCCGAAATGCAGACCAATATCAAAGCAACTTGGGCTCCATAACACCTCAACTGTGTCAAAGGCTGATCGCCTCCATGCCACGCCGCCTTGATGCTGGAATTAGTGCAAAAGGAGGCCCAACAAAGTACTGAGGACATAAACAGTACATTAACACACTTTTCAGAAGGCCAACATGTGTTTAAGATCCTTTTTTTATTGGTCACATGGAATATTCTAATTTTATGAAATACTGGATTTTTTTTTTTTTTTTGTCTTTAATCCATAATCATCAAAATTGAAACAAAGGCTTGAAATATTTCACTTTGTTTGTAGTGAACTAATCTAACATGCAAGTTTCACTATTTGAAACAAATTATTGAAATAAATGGACTTTCCCTCGATCTTCAAATTTTTGGGCACATACCTGTAGAGATAATTCCTGAATTTTTCCTCAAGAAACATAATTTCTTATCGACTGAAGAAAGAAAGTCACAAACATCTTTGACAAGGGGGTGAGTAAATTATCTGTACATTTTTGTTCTGGAAGTGGACTTCTTCTAAGTCTACATTTGAGAAAGAGACTGCTATAATTATGTTGATATCAGCTCATAATCTCATGACTGCGACTGAATCACTGACTCAGTTCTCAAATTCAACTTACTAAGTCCCAATCGCTAAAGAATCATTCAGACTGCTTTTGTCAATGTTTGTCAGCGCTAATAATATGGTACAATTATCTCAAAATGTGTTTAAATGTATTTTTTATGGAGCCTACAGACATGGCTTAATTGATTTGAACTACCATAAGATGAGGTAGAATATAATTGTAAACGTGTAATAAAGAGACACTGCACGCTATAAAATATGACACCACAGTCATTCTTGAGAAGTGGGACAAAACGGTGCAAAATTGAAAAAATAAAACCTTGTACTCAGACAAATGAAAATACAATTATGTGTCTTATAATAAGCTACTGAGCTATGCTTTCTCTCTCTTTTTTTTCTTTTTAACAAAATATGCTTTTTAACTCAGACTGTAATATAATTTTTTTTAACACTTCAAAACACAATTTCATTTTAGCTGACATATTGCACTTTTACATGTGACCAACAATTCCACAACAAATATAAAATATCATAATGAAATGCCATCAAAATATTCATCTGACGGAGGTGACCAAAACCTGAATTTGTAGTAATTTTTTTATTTTTTTAAACTAATAGCAGTTATAATTGCTGGACATGTTTTGTCCCATGTCTCAAGAATCACTAGCCAGTGGCGCTCTTTCCTCTTGCTTTTTCTTCCACTTGCCTCCAAGATTTCTGGGATATTGTATCTAATTTGTGGGCGTCAGTGAGCCACTATGAATATGCGGGAGACTCCCGGAGCTTCCGGGAGAGGTGGGATGTCTGTGACACAGAACTGCATATCAATTCATTGCTCAGCTGAGTCGGTTCTTAGGATCGTGTCCGCACTCGCACCGTGTACGCCCGGCTTACAGAGTCCAAATCGCTTGTGAATCATTCTTTTGATATTTCAAAATTTAGAGACAAATTAGTGAACATAATTTTTATGCTGAATCTATACTGCTACAGTCATTTCAAAACGTGTTTAAAAATGCTTTATTTTGAATGAAGTAATGTAAAATGTACTTAAGTAATGTAAAATGAAGTAAAGAAGTTTGGCCTTGGTTGAAGTAAAAGGGAATCTGTTTCCACACTCGCAGAATCGAAAGTTGTCACCTTTGGTTTGTGTTCAAATTGCAAAGAAACTTTTGGTCTTGCTTTTCATTGGATTCTCGTTTTCTTTTTTCCTTCCTTAATCTCTGTGGGGGGTGAAAAATAGAGAAGCCTGTTTATATCACTTAATAAATTACAATTATGACTTTTTTCCTCAGAATTTGATGATGCAAATTCTCAATTACTTTTTTTCTCAGAAATGTCAGATATAAACTCGCAATTGTGAGTTATAAAGTCAGGATTGGGAGATATAAATTCGCAATTCTGAGAAATGAAGTCAGATAACTGGCAATTTTGACTTTTCCCCCTAAAAATTAAGTGACATAAAAACGCAATTCTGATTTTTTTTTTTCTCAGAATATATTTCTCAGAGATAAAAAAACTCGCAATTGCGAGTTACAAAGTCCAATTCTAATGAAAGAAAACATGATTATTTTTAGAATAGAGTTTATATTTAGCAATTCTGACTTTTTTCTCAGAATTGTGAGATATAAACTCATAATTCTGGTCAAAATTGTGGGTTTCAAGCCTTTTTACTTGCATTTGAGAGTTTATCTGAGAATTGTGAGATAAAAACTCGTAATTCTGAGGAAAAATTGACAAAATTGTGGGTTTCAAGCTTTTTTACTTGCATTTGAGAGTTTATCTGAGAATTGTGAGATATAAACTCGTAATTCTAATGAATAATTGACAAAATTGTGAGTTTCAAGCTTTTTTTACTTGCATTTGAGAGTTTGTCTAAGAAATGTGAAATATAAACTCGTAATTCTGAGGAAAAATTGACAAAATTGTGGGTTTCAAGCTTTTTTAATTGCATTTGAGAGATTGTCTGAGAATTGTGGGATATAAACTCGTAATTCTAATGAATAATTGACAAAATTGTGAGTTTCGAGCTTTTTTTTACTTGCATTTGAGAGTTTGTCTAAGAAATGTGAAATATAAACTCGTAATTCTGAGGAAAAATGGACAAAATTGTGGGTTTCAAGCTTTTTTACTTGCATTTGAGAGTTTATCTGAGAATTGTGAGATAAAAACTCGTAATTTCTGAGGACATTTGACAAAATTGAGTTTCAACCTTTTCTTTTATTGCACTTGAGAGTTTATCTGAGAATTGTAAGATAAAAATTCATACTTCTGAGGAAAAATTTACAAAATTGTGGGTTTCAAGCTTTTTTTTACTTGCATTTGAGAGTTTATCTGAGAATTGTGAGATAAAAACTCGTAATTCTGAGGAAAAATTGACAAAATTGTGGGTTTCAAGCTTTTTTACTTGCATTTGAGAGTTTATCTGAGAATTGTGAGATATAAACTCGTAATTCTAATGAATAATTGACAAAATTGTGAGTTTCAAGCTTTTTTTACTTGCATTTGAGAGTTTGTCTAAGAAATGTGAAATATAAACTCGTAATTCTGAGGAAAAATTGACAAAATTGTGGGTTTCAAGCTTTTTTAATTGCATTTGAGAGATTGTCTGAGAATTGTGGGATATAAACTCGTAATTCTAATGAATAATTGACAAAATTGTGAGTTTCGAGCTTTTTTTTACTTGCATTTGAGAGTTTGTCTAAGAAATGTGAAATATAAACTCGTAATTCTGAGGAAAAATTGACAAAATTGAGTTTCAACCTTTTCTTTTATTGCACTTGAGAGTTTATCTGAGAATTGTAAGATAAAAATTCATACTTCTGAGGAAAAATTTACAAAATTGTGGGTTTCAAGCTTTTTTACTTGCATTTGAGAGTTTATCTGAGAATTGTGAGATAAAAACTCGTAATTTCTGAGGACATTTGACAAAATTGAGTTTCAACCTTTTCTTTTATTGCACTTGAGAGTTTATCTGAGAATTGTAAGATAAAAATTCATACTTCTGAGGAAAAATTTACAAAATTGTGGGTTTCAAGCTTTTTTACTTGCATTTGAGAGTTTATCTGAGAATTGTGGGATATAAACTCGTAAATCTGAGGAAAAATTGACAAAATTGTGGGTTTCAAGCTTTTTTACTTGCATTTGAGAGTTTATCTGAGAATTGTGAGATATAAACTCGTAATTCTAATGAATAATTGACAAAATTGTGAGTTTCAAGCTTTTTTTACTTGCATTTGAGAGTTTGTCTAAGAAATGTGAAATATAAACTCGTAATTCTGAGGAAAAATTGACAAAATTGTGGGTTTCAAGCTTTTTTAATTGCATTTGAGAGATTGTCTGAGAATTGTGGGATATAAACTCGTAATTCTAATGAATAATTGACAAAATTGTGAGTTTCGAGCTTTTTTTTACTTGCATTTGAGAGTTTGTCTAAGAAATGTGAAATATAAACTCGTAATTCTGAGGAAAAATTGACAAAATTGTGGGTTTCAAGCTTTTTTACTTGCATTTGAGAGTTTATCTGAGAATTGTGAGATAAAAACTCGTAATTTCTGAGGACATTTGACAAAATTGAGTTTCAACCTTTTCTTTTATTGCACTTGAGAGTTTATCTGAGAATTGTAAGATAAAAATTCATACTTCTGAGGAAAAATTGACAAAATTGTGGGTTTCAAGCTTTTTTTTACTTGCATTTGAGAGTTTATCTGAGAATTGTGAGATAAAAACTCGTAATTCTGAGGAAAAATTGACAAAATTGTGGGTTTCAAGCTTTTTTACTTGCATTTGAGAGTTTATCTGAGAATTGTGAGATATAAACTCGTAATTCTAATGAATAATTGGCAAAATTGTGAGTTTCAAGCTTTTTTTACTTGCATTTGAGAGTTTGTCTAAGAAATGTGAAATATAAACTCGTAATTCTGAGGAAAAATTGACAAAATTGTGGGTTTCAAGCTTTTTTAATTGCATTTGAGAGATTGTCTGAGAATTGTGGGATATAAACTCGTAATTCTAATGAATAATTGACAAAATTGTGAGTTTCGAGCTTTTTTTACTTGCATTTGAGAGTTTGTCTAAGAAATGTGAAATATAAACTCGTAATTCTGAGGAAAAATTGACAAAATTGTGGGTTTCAAGCTTTTTTAATTGCATTTGAGAGATTGTCTGAGAATTGTGGGATATAAACTCGTAATTCTAATGAATAATTGACAAAATTGTGAGTTTCGAGCTTTTTTTTACTTGCATTTGAGAGTTTGTCTAAGAAATGTGAAATATAAACTCGTAATTCTGAGGAAAAATGGACAAAATTGTGGGTTTCAAGCTTTTTTACTTGCATTTGAGAGTTTATCTGAGAATTGTGAGATAAAAACTCGTAATTTCTGAGGACATTTGACAAAATTGAGTTTCAACCTTTTCTTTTATTGCACTTGAGAGTTTATCTGAGAATTGTAAGATAAAAATTCATACTTCTGAGGAAAAATTTACAAAATTGTGGGTTTCAAGCTTTTTTACTTGCATTTGAGAGTTTATCTGAGAATTGTGAGATAAAAACTCGTAATTTCTGAGGACATTTGACAAAATTGAGTTTCAACCTTTTCTTTTATTGCACTTGAGAGTTTATCTGAGAATTGTAAGATAAAAATTCATACTTCTGAGGAAAAATTGACAAAATTGTGGGTTTCAAGCTTTTTTTTACTTGCATTTGAGAGTTTGTCTAAGAAATGTGAAATATAAACTCGTAATTCTGAGGAAAAATTGACAAAATTGTGGGTTTCAAGCTTTTTTAATTGCATTTGAGAGATTGTCTGAGAATTGTGGGATATAAACTCGTAATTCTAATGAATAATTGACAAAATTGTGAGTTTCGAGCTTTTTTTACTTGCATTTGAGAGTTTGTCTAAGAAATGTGAAATATAAACTCGTAATTCTGAGGAAAAATTGACAAAATTGTGGGTTTCAAGCTTTTTTAATTGCATTGAGATTGTCTGAGAATTGTGGGATATAAACTCGTAATTCTAATGAATAATTGACAAAATTGTGAGTTTCGAGCTTTTTTTTACTTGCATTTGAGAGTTTGTCTAAGAAATGTGAAATATAAACTCGTAATTCTGAGGAAAAATGGACAAAATTGTGGGTTTCAAGCTTTTTTACTTGCATTTGAGAGTTTATCTGAGAATTGTGAGATAAAAACTCGTAATTTCTGAGGACATTTGACAAAATTGAGTTTCAACCTTTTCTTTTATTGCACTTGAGAGTTTATCTGAGAATTGTAAGATAAAAATTCATACTTCTGAGGAAAAATTGACAAAATTGTGGGTTTCAAGCTTTTTTTTACTTGCATTTGAGAGTTTATCTGAGAATTGTGAGATAAAAACTCGTAATTCTGAGGAAAAATTGACAAAATTGTGGGTTTCAAGCTTTTTTACTTGCATTTGAGAGATTGTCTGAGAATTGTGGGATATAAACTCGTAATTCTAATGAATAATTGACAAAATTGTGAGTTTCGAGCTTTATTTTACTTGCATTTGAGAGTTTGTCTAAGAAATGTGAAATATAAACTCGTAATTCTGAGGAAAAATGGACAAAATTGTGGGTTTCAAGCTTTTTTACTTGCATTTGAGAGTTTATCTGAGAATTGTGAGATAAAAACTCGTAATTTCTGAGGACATTTGACAAAATTGAGTTTCAACCTTTTCTTTTATTGCACTTGAGAGTTTATCTGAGAATTGTAAGATAAAAATTCATACTTCTGAGGAAAAATTGACAAAATTGTGGGTTTCAAGCTTTTTTTTTACTTGCATTTGAGAGTTTATCTGAGAATTGTGGGATATAAACTCGTAATTCTAATGAATAATTGACAAAATTGTGAGTTTCAAGCTTTTTTTTACTTGCATTTGAGAATTTGTCTGAGAATTGTGGGATATAAACTCGTAATTCTGAGGAAAATTGACAAAATTGTGAGCTTTTTTTTACTTGCATTTGAGAGTTTAAGAAATGTGAGATAGAACTCGGAATTCTGTGAGACAAACTCTTAATCCTGAGGAAAAATGGTCAAAATTGTGAGTTTAAAGTTTTTTATGTGCATTTGTAAGTTTACTTGAGAATTGCGAGACAAACTCGGAATTCTGACTTTAATATTCGCAATTACTTATTCACAATCTCACAATTCTGACGAAAGTTAGAAATCACAGTTTCGACAAAAAAGGCAGAATTATAAGATAAAAAGTCGTAATTACCTTTTAGTGCTGTCAAATGATTATTTTCGATTAATCACATTAAAAATAAATGTTTTTGTTAACATAATATACAAATGTATACTGTGTATATTTTTAATGTATATATAAAAACTCATACAGCATATATTTTTTATATATAAACATTGTTCTTAAATACATGTGTATTTACAGTTGAAGTCAAAAGTTTACACACACCTTACAGAATCTGCCAAAATAAGAGGGATCGTATAAAATGCATGTTATCATGTTTTTGAACAGGGTCATTTTTTTTTATAAATTCAGTGTTTATTTTCTTTTGTGGATGTCTTTTATGCGAAATATCTTATTCAGGTGAGTACGAAATAAAAAATAACTTGCAAGTTGTATGATCCCTCTTATTTTGGTCAAGTAACATTATGCAGATTCTGCAAGGTGTATTTAAACGTTTGACTTAAACTGTATATATGCATAATAAATATACACAGTATACATATATTAATCATTTGACAGCACTACTTTTTAACATTTATATTCAGTGGCAGAAACAGGCTTCCATAGCAAAAGGAGAAGGCAGATCATGATGTCAGTATATCCTTAATCAAGGTTGTGACTGCTAAATAAATAAATAAAGCCTAAATGTAACCTTGTCATGAATATATTGAACAAATTTGAATTTTGTCCCACAAACTGTGATGTCACAAAGCCTGATTCACACAAGAGAGCCTGTTCCTCTTGTTTAGGTTCATGTTTCATATGGGGGATGGGGTGGAGTAACAGAGAAAGTATTGAAAGTAGGCCTGGGTTTGCATAACCAAACAAGACTTTTGTGCTGTGCATGGAAACAGACTGAAGCCCAAGGAGGAACAGCAGGCTATTTAAAGAAGCGACTCAAATGACCAAGCAATAAAGCTTTGAACTTAAAGAGTTATAGGAAAATACATAACTATATAACCAGGAGGAATGTTCATTTGTAAATGTGTGATAGAGAGATATCTATTGCACAACACAAAAAAGGACACAGGACTGCAGATCCGCTTCTTGCATAAAAGTACCTATAGCTTCAGGCTATAATTAATCCTAATGGCTTTAATTAAGACTAATCAAAACTAGACTTTGTTTGGTTTCATTATCCCATTAGGTTTCTGTTCTGGCATTAAACCCTGTGCAGATTCCTTTGTGAAATACTGTGTAAATATTTCTTGAATTCCAGGTAAGGTACCTGCCATTTCGACATCTGTGGCAAGTTTATAGACCAGCGCTTTTCATGACCCAAGACTTTGCAATGTTTAAATCAAATCCCCTTTTTTATGTTACACTTTTTTTTTATTGAAATAAGAAATTAACCACACCATATTTCTTGCAAAGTCATCGTTTTATTTGACAAAAGAAAAGCATTAGCTGACAACAGTGG
This sequence comes from Garra rufa, assembly GCF_049309525.1. Classification (NCBI taxonomy): domain Eukaryota; kingdom Metazoa; phylum Chordata; class Actinopteri; order Cypriniformes; family Cyprinidae; genus Garra; species Garra rufa. The sequence continues at coordinate 27,369,671 of NC_133383.1, forward strand.
CGGTAACAGCTGGAATAACAGCCGGAGCCTATGGGAAAGAGAGAGTCATAATGAAATGAATCATGAATGAATTCTGAATCAACTTTAAAAATTATTAAATCTGCATACCATAAAAAATAAATAAATAAGTTTATTCCCAGACCTATATGACCACATTTCCTTTGTGGAACACAAAAGTAAACTTTAACAAAATGCCCAGACTGCTTTTTTTGGTAGTTCTTAGGTTTGGAAGGAAAAAAGTTCAGAAGGAAGAAACCAAGGAAGAAAGTTTGGAAAAAAGGAACAAAGAAAGATCAGAAGGAAGTAAATTTGAAAAGAAGGAAGTTAAGAAGGATGTCCAAAAGGAAGTTTTGTAGGAAGGATTTAAGGATTTTTGAAAAGAAGGAACAAAGGTAGGACGTTTGGAAGGAAAAAGGTTGAGAAGTTCGGAAGGAAAAAAAAGGTTGGAAAGAAGGAAGGAAGTTTGGAAAGAAGGAAATAAGCTCAGAAGGATGGAAGTCCAGAAGTTTGAAAAGTAGTAAGTTTGGAAAGAAGGAAGGAAGGAAAGAAGGAAGGAAGGAAGGAAGGAAGAAAGTTGGGAAAGTAGGAAGGAAGTTTGGAAGGAAGCAAGTTTGGAAAGAAGGAAATAAGCTCAGAAGGATGGAAGTCCAGAAGTTTGAAAAGTAGTAAGTTCGGAAAGAAGGAAGAAGAAAGGAAGTTCGGAAGAAGGAAGGAAGGAAGGAAGTTTAAGTAAAAAAAAAATTCTGATATTTGAAAGAAAGGAAGTTTGGAAAGAAGCAAGTTTGGAAAGAAGGAAATAAGCTCAGAAGGATGGAAGTCCAGAAGTTTGAAAAGTAGTAAGTTCGGAAAGAAGGAAGAAGAAAGGAAGTTCGGAAGAAGGAAGGAAGGAAGGAAGTTTAAGTAAAAAAAAAATTCTGATATTTGAAAGAAAGGAAGTTTGGAAAGAAGCAAGTTTGGAAAGAAGGAAATAAGCTCAGAAGGATGGAAGTCCAGAAGTTTGAAAAGTAGTAAGTTCGGAAAGAAGGAAGTTTGGAAGGAAGGAAGGAAAGGAGGAAGAAAGGTAGTTTGAAAGGAAGTTTGAAAGGAAGAAAGTTGGGAATGAAGTAAGAAAGTTTAGAGAGGAAGTAAGTTAGTTTGGAAGTAAGTTGGGAAGGAAATTCAGAAGTTTGAAAAGAAGGGAGTTCAGAAGAGTGGAAGTAAGTTCAGAAAGAAGGAACCAAGGAAGTTCAGAAGGAAGAAAGTTGGGAAAAAAGGAGGTTTAAGTAAAAAAAAAAAAGAAATTTGAAAGTTAGTTTGGAAGTAAGTTTGGAAGGAAATTCGGAAGTTTGAAAAGAAAGAAGTTCAGAAGGGTGGAAGTAAGTTAGGAAAGGAGGAAGGAAGTTTAGATGGAAAGAAGTTCAGAAAGAAAGGAAGGAATTTTGGAAAGAAGGAATGAAGTTTGGAAAGAAGTTAGTTAGCTCAGAAGGAAGGAAGAAAGGAAGTTCGTAAAGAAGAAGTTCGTAAGAAAGAAGAAGTTCAGAAGGTAGAAGGAAAGTTAAGAAAGAAGGAAGGAAGTTAGTTCAGAAAAAGTTTGGAAGGAAGGAAATTCAGAAATAAGTTAGGAAGTTTGGAAGGAAGTTCGGGATGAAGTACAGAAAAAAGGGAGGAAGGAAGAAATTTTAGTCACTTTTTGCTTTGCAGTCCCAGTCTCACATTTTTGGCTAAATAGATTATTATAAAACAAAGCGATTCACAAATCATCTGGATAAGACCAATTTAAAAAAAAAAGTAAATGTTTCTATGTTTTAATTTGCATATTTCATCCTACTTGTTTGTAAAGTTCCATTTTTTTTTTTTAAATTTTCAATTTATTTGTGAATTTGATAATCTATTTATCCGGAAAAAAAAACAAAAAAAAAAACAATTGTAATCCCATACCATATTACTGCATGCAAAACAGCAGTATGAGCATTGTTCAAATGTCTCTTTTCACTCACACACACACACACACACACACACACACACACACTACAAAGAGCATAGAAACCTCATTGTACCTCTTCAGGATCATACAACTCATTAGTAAAGTTTGAGAAGGTTGTGTGCTCTTCCACATCAGTCACAAGCATCTCTTTTTCAGTAGACTCTTCCCTTGCTGCTTGTGCCCTTCTGTAAATAGAATATAGGGGATTGTATGATATAATAGATGTTGATTTTATGAAGCACATACTTGTATATATTTAGGAAATGACAGACCTCCTCTTGAGGATGACAGCGGCAATCAGAGCACCTCCGAAGAGAAAGGTGAGTGTGAGCGCGAGAGCAGTGCTGCTGGAGGTGGTGTTCTGACAGAGATTCCCGCTGTATCCATCCTCACACTCACACTCCGGCTCACCCTTCACAATCACACACGTCCCGTGACCACTGCAGCGCTCCGCTTCACACGACTCACTGCCCACTTTCTGCACCACAACACTGCCGTCTCGAGATGGGGAGAGTTCGACAGCAGAGCCAAGGGGCGTCAGACGGTTTGATGTGGATTGTGGAGCGCCGGGTCCAGATTTAGATTTGACACCTGGTTTGGTTTTCACAAGGTCACCTGTCAAGCAAGACATGGTTAACATAATAATTCACAAGTAATCCACACCACTCTAGTACAGCTTTTCCCTTCACAAAACATTAACTGATGGGATGGAGTGGTGTGGATTACTTTTAGATCATTGTGATGTTTTATTAGGTGTTTGGACTCATTCTGATGGCACCCATTCACTGCAGAGGACCCATTGGTGAGCTGGTAATGTAGCTATGCAAGTTTGGAAGTAAGTTCAGAAGGAAGTAAAGAAAGGAGGAAGAAAGTAAGTTCGAAAAGATGGAAAGTAGTATGGAAGGAAGCAAGTTCAGAAGTTTGGAAGAAAGGAAGGAAGTTTAGAAGGAGGGAAGAAACCAAGGAAAAAGTAAGTTTGGAAGGAAAGAAGTTTGGAAGAATGTCCGGTCGTCAGAAGGAAGTTCGGAAAAAAAGGAAAGAAGTTTGGAAGGAAAGAAGAAATTTTAGAAAAAAACTTTAGAAGGAAGTTCAGAAAGAAGGAAGTAAATAAGTTTAGAAGGAAGGAAGGAAGAAAACAAGAAAGAAAGGACGTTCGGAAGGAAGTTCAGAAGTTTGGAAGAAAGTCTGGTCGTCAGAAGGAAGTTTGGAAAAAAGAAAAGAAGTTTGGAAGGAAAGAAGGAATTTTAGATAAAAGTTTTGAAGGAAGTAAAGAAAGGAGGAAGTAAATAAGTTTAGAAGGAAGGAAGGAAGAAAACAAGGAAGAAAGTAAGTTCGGAAGGAAGTTCAGAAGTTTGGAAGGATGGAAGAAAGTTTGGTTGTCAGAAGGAAGTTTGGAAGTTCAGAAAGAGGGAAGTAAGTTAGTTTGGAAAGAAGGAAGGAAGAAAACAAGGAAGAAAGTAAGTTCAGAAGGAAGTTTGGAAGAAAAGTTTGGAGGGAAAGAAGGAAATTTAGAAGAAAGTTTGGAAGTTCAGAAAGAGGGAAGTAAGTAAGTTTGGAAGGAAGGAAGGAAGAAAACAAGGAAGAAAGTAAGTACAGAAGGAAGTTCTGAAGTTTGGAAGAAAGTTCGGAAGGAATGAAAAAAACTTAAGTTCGGAAGGTCAGAAGAAAGGAAGTTCGGAAAAAAGCTTGGAAAAAAGAAAGTAAGTTTGGAAAGAAAGTTCAGAAGGAAGGAAGTTCGAAAGGAAGTTTAGGAGTTTGTAAGGAAGGAATTTTAGAAGGAAGGAAAGTTCATACAAAGATGAAAGTAAGTTTGGAAGGAAGTTCGGAAAGAAGGAAGAACGGAAGTTCGTAAGGAGGAAAGGAGGAAGAAAGTTTGGAAAGAAGCAAAAACGTAAGTTCAGAAGGAAGGAAGTTCAGATGTTTGGAAGAAAGTTCAGAAGGAAGGAAGAATGCAAGTTCGGATAGTCAGAAGAAAGGAAGGAAGTTAGTAAGGAAGTTCGGGGAAAAAAGGAAGAAACTAAGTTTGGAAAGAAAGTTCAGAAAGAAGGAAGTTCGAAAGGAAGGAAGTTTAGAAGGAAGGAAAGTTCGTAAAAGATGAAAGAAAGTTCGGAAGGAAGGAGGAAGAAAGTTTGAAAAGAAGGAAGAACAGAAGTTTGGATGGAAATTCAGAAAGAAGAAAGAAAGTAAGTTTGGAAAGCAAGTTCGGAAAGATGGAAGTAAGTTCGGAAGTTTGAAAGGAAGGAAGTTTGGAAATTTGGAAGGAAGAAATTTCAGAAGGAAGTTTGAAAAAGAAGGAATGAAGCAAGTTTGAATGTTTGGAAAGGAGGAAATAAATTCAGAATAAAGGGAAGAAGGGGGTGCCAGGTTTAGATTTGGATTTGACTCCTGGTTTGAGTTTCACAAGGTCACCTGTCAACAAGCAAGACATTAACATCACAATAATCCACAAGTAATTCACACCACTCCAGTCCAGCTTTTCACTTCACAAGACATTAAGTGATGGACTGGAGTGGTGTGGATTATTGTGATGTTTTTATCAGCTGTTTGGACCTTTCATTCTGATGGCACCAATTCACTGCAGAAGATCCATTGGTGAGCTAGTCATGCAATGCTCCATCTCTGTAATCTAATCTGTACATGTAAAATTAAAAATTGGAAACTGGAGAATCACTCACACTCTTCATCTGAGCCGTCCTGGCAGTCTGGGATCTGGTCGCAGAATTTGGCTGCAGGGATGCACTTGAGGCCATCTCTGCATGCTTTACTGCCCACAGGACACTTTAGGCTGGAAACACATTTGGTTTTGTTCACAGAGAGGTAGTCCTGCGCACAGCGACATGAGTGTCCACCTGGATACGGCAGACAAAGGTGACTGCAGCCCCCATTGTTTTCAGAACAAACATTGGTTCCTGGTCGGGGAAAGAAAAGTAGACAAATACACAATTAGACAAGAATAACTGACTTTAGAGAGAATTACAGTACAGTTCACTCTGGCACAGAGATGCAACCTATGTTCAGACTGAAATACTAGCTTACGCACTACAACCTAAAAAAAAAAAAAAAAAAAAACATAATTAGCTAAAAATATCTTAATCATTAGGCAATCTAAAATAAATAAAATCTAAATAAATAAATACAAAAAAAGATAAGTGACAGAATATGATAAGAACATAAAAAAATAGATAAAATAAAAAGTTAATTAAATAAAAATAAATTAAGAAAGAAAACAATTAGGTTCTAAATAAAAAAATACCTAAATAAAACAAAGAAATTTAAGCAAAAACTGGAAAAAGTAAGAAAAATATTAAAGTAAAATAAAGAAATATACAATAAGAGAGACAATAAACGTAAAACAATTTGTATGAAGAATAAAAAGTTTATATTATATATAAAAATATTTATATATTTTTTTTTACTTTTACTTTCTTTTATCTTATTTAGTTAACTTTTATACACTGTTTATTGTGTCCTTTTTATTGTATATTTCTTTAACTTAATATTTTTTCTTTTTCTTAAATTTGCTTAATTTTCTTTGTTTTATTTAGATTTTTTTGGTTTATAATCGAATTGTTTTCTTTATCTTATTTTACTCTTAGTCTTATTTAATTAACTATTTTATTTTATTTTATGTATGCATGTATTCATTTACTCTTATCATATTTCACTTATCTTTTTTGTATTTATTTTTCATTTAATCTTATTTTACTTTTGATCTTAATTGGTTAACTTTATTTATTGTAGATTTCTATCTAAATAAAGTTTTCCTTTTTTAGCTTGTTTTTCTTTCATTTTTTATTTATTAATTATTTAATTTCCTTTATCTTATTTTACTTTTATTCATATTTAATTAACTTTATTTTTATGCATTTATTTACTTATTTTAATCGTATTCTGTCACTTATTATTTTGAAAAAAGAAAGCAAAAAAGAGAAAGAGAGGGAAAAAGTAATAAAATAAATAACTTAATGTTTAATGTTTAAATCTAAATTCAACTGTGTAAAATTTACTTTTGTCAGACCAATCAAAATTTATTAAATCTATTTTTTTTTCATTACTATGGTTTATTCATCAGACTGAAATGTAAGATTTTGATCTGGCCATTTCAAGTATACAGAAAATGTATCACTGTATACAATATACATACAAAGAATGGTTTGGTAAAGGTATATGCACTTCTGAACAGAGTGAGTCAGTGCTGGACAGGTTCTTCAGTGAAAAGCTAGAGTTAGGGGTGTGGGAAAGTAAAAGGAGAAGTCTAAATGTGTTTTTTGTGTGGCCAAGCTCCCACTAGGACAAAAGCAGCAGGGAAGTACCTTTCTGACTGGACCTGCTGTAAGCCTTTAGCTCTATGACGTTTGCCTTCACCTCAAACCACATCTGTTTGGGCTGGAACCCATCCGTGAACCACACTTCAGCTGTGCCTGTTTCAAGAACAAAAACTCTTCTCAGCATTTAGTGATATTCCATTGTTTTAATCTGCATTTCATAAAACAACATCAAATTGAAGTCCCAACTATTAAATGTATAAAGTACTGTCCAAGCTTCACGAGAGTTGCTTGGGACTTTTAAGTTCTCTTGAATTAACAGTTTTTTTTTGTAAAAAACATTTAAAGGTTGAAAGACTTGAAGTTGATGGCTTCATGCCATCTAGTGCTTCCACACAGAACTGCATTCAATAGAAACTAGATTTCTGGAGGTTTTTGATTGTTACCGTTGTCCAGCGTGATCCAGAAGTAGATGTTCTCAACACGGGCAAAAGACACAATGAAGGCGGATCCGGTGCTGTACTCCTTATAATCAGAGCCATCGATGTTAATAGAGCTGATCACTTCATTTCCTGGGATAAAAGAAAACGCATTATCGACTGGTTTGTAAGAGATTTCTGCAGCATAAAATAAGATTTTTTACACTTTCTTTACAAAGAAAACTTTTAACAAAAATAAAGTTTAAGAGTGCAAGAGGGTTGTAGATTAAGCCTAATTCAACATAAGGCTAAAGGCAAAATGTTACTTTGTAGTCATAGATAAACTTCTTTCTCAAATGAAAATAAATAAACTGTATTAGGAGTTCTGATAATAATAATAATAATAATAATAATAATGATAATAATAATAAAAATGTGTATTTCTTAAATTAAGTGTTTTAAAAAATTAAATAAATGTAAAATAAAAAGTATTAGTGCTTTTATAATATTAATAATAATAATAATAATAATAATAATAATAATAATAATAATAATAAAAACATTTTCCAAATAAATTACACTAAAATTAGTGTATTTTGTAAATATATGAAAATAAATGTAAATAGTGCTTTTACAACATTTTTATTCATACTTTTAACAATAATAATAAACAAAATAAACAAATGTAAAATAAAATGTATTAGTGCTTTTATAATAATAATAATAATAATAATAATAATGTATTTTCCTAATTAAACTAAAATGAGTGTATTTCCAAAATAAATGAATATAAACAAATGTGAAAAAATAGTGCTTTTACAGCATTTTCATATTTTTAATAACAATAATAATAAACAAAATAAACAAATGTCAAATAAAATGTATTAGTGCTTTTATAATTAAATAATAATAAAATAATAATAATAATAATAATTATTATTTTCCCAAATGAATTAAACTGTATCTCCAAAATAAATGAAAATAAACAAATGTAAAAAAAAATGCTTTTACAATATTTTATTAATATTTTTCTACATTTTCAACTCAACTAAATTAACTCACAACAAAACTGTTTATATTTATTATTATTATTATTATTATTTTTGTTGGGTTAATTTAATTAAAAAATACACATTTATCTTATAATAATTAGAGCTATTATTATTACTACTATCACTATTGTTGTTGGAAAAAAGCACTTATACATTTTATTTGTTTTACATTTGTTTATATTCTTTCTTATTTTGGAAAATACATTGTTGTTGCTGTTATTATTTATTACTATTATTACTATTATTATTATTAATATTAAATAAAATGGTTTTGTTTTAATTTATTTGAAAAACACACATTTATATAATAATAATAATAATAATAATAATAATAATAAAAAAACAAACTTATTTAAAATCTTGCTTTAAATGTTTTTTTTTTCATTTATTTTGGAAATACACTGCTATAATTGTACAGTTTATTTTTTATTACTCTAGTCATAAAATACATTTTAGTTTATTTATTATTTTCATCAGAAAACACAATATTATTGTTTATACATTTGTATTTTTCAACTAAACTCAGAGCAAAACTATTTTAATAATAATTATAATATAGTATTTCCCAAATTAAATAAACTTAAGTGTATTTTATAACAAGACTAATAATCAAAACAACAACTAGCAATTATATAAGTGTATTTTCAAAATAAACTTAAACAGATGTACAAATATAAAACAAATGTAAAATAAATAGTGTATTAGTACTATACATGTGTGTATTAGTTTATAATCAGTAGTATTAATACATATTATTATTATTATTGATAAATATGTATTTTCCAAATAAATTGAAGTAAACAACTGTACAAATGTAAAAACAAATAAAATGTATGCTTTTATAATAATAATAATAATAATAATAAAAATAATAATAATTATTAAACTAATTAAATTAAAAGAAACCTTGAATGGTTGAATGGTGATTTTAATATGTTTTAATATGGGGGCATTAATCTGTACCCTATTTGTGGAAAGTGTAATTTGATTTTCCATTTAACGTACCAATATCAGCCCAATACAGTGTTGTTCCTGTCTCAGAAAAGCCAAGTGAAGCCGGCATCTTTGCTTTGCTCCAGAGCAGCGTGTGATTGTTCCCATCCATGTGAGCGCAGTCCACCTGAGGCAGAGATTCGGCTCCCCTCCGTCCCACTGCGGTGAAGCACAGCCGCCCCGTGGGAGGGTGCAGGGCGATGGAGATGGTTCCCTCCAGCTCAGCCTGCAGCACCACACTGGTGTATATTCCTCCAGGGGACGTGACGTAAAGCTGGGGGCTCTTGACGCTGCTCCAGTACAGGTTTCGGGTGACCCAGTCCACAGCGAGAGCAGTCACCAGGTCCCCTTTGAGCTGAAGAACGTGACCGATGGGTGTGAAACCAGAGCTGCTGAGTTTCAGCTGAGCTACTGATCCCCGTCCCGCGTCAGCTACGGAAATGGTGCGCTCCTTCAGGAGCAGATCGAAGTCTGAGGCTTCATTCACGGCAGGAAGAGACAAGGAGCGGTGCTCCGGCCACGACTTCAGGCCGACCTCTGAATTAAGACTCTTAGTGAAGATCTGAGCAGGGGAAGACAATTAACAACGGCTCAATAGTAAAGGATCAGTAAAAGCGAAGCTTAATCATTGGCATTTGTGCATTATTTTGGAAAAAAATAATAATTAAAAAAAAAAAAAAAAAAAATCACACAAAAATCTGATATCTTAGCTCAAAATAAAATAAAATAAATAGAATATATTCACACAGAAAATCAGAATGGCCCCATAATTATTTCTCATTTATCTTAGCTAAAAAAAAAAAAAAAAAAAATTTATATTTATATATTTATATATATATATATATATATATATATATATATATATATATATATATATATATTCACACAGAAAATATTGGCATTTGTGCATTATTTTGAAAACAAAAAAATACAACGAAATCCCTACATTATCAAAAAAATAAAAAATAAATAAATAACAGAAAATCAGATCGACCCCATAAGTCCTCATTTATCTTAGCTCAAAATAGAATAAAAAAAATATTCACACAGAAAATCATTTGGCACATTTGAGCATTATTTTGAAAACAAAAAAATTAAACAAAAAAAAAATCCCTACATTATTAAAAAAAAAAATAATAATAATAATAAAAAAAATAATAAAATAAAAATAAATAAATAAATAAATATTAACAGAAAATCAGATTGGCCCCATAATTCCTCATTGATCTTAGCTCAATAAAATAAAATAATAAAATAAAATAAAATAAAATAAAATAAAATAAAATAAAAAAATATTCACACAGAAAATCAGATTGGCCCATAATTCCTCATTGATCTTAGCTCAAAATAAAATAAAATAAAAATAAAAATAAAAATAAAAATAAAAATATTCACACAGAAAATCAGATTGGCCCATAATTCCTCATTGATCTTAGCTCAAAATAAAATAAAATAAAATAAAAATAAAAATAAAAATAAAATAAAATAAAATAAAATATTCACACAGAAAATCAGATTGGCCCATAATTCCTCATTGATCTTAGCTCAAAATAAAATAAAATAAAATAAAATAAAATAAAATAAAATAAAATAAATTTACACAGAAAATCAAATTGGCCCCATTATCCCCATTTATCTTAGCCAAAAATAAAAATAAAATAATTTAAAATATAATAAAATATAGCCCCATGATCCCTCATTTATCTTAGCTAAAAAAATAATAATAATAATAATAATAAAATAAACATATCATATTCATATAGAAACTCAGATTGGCCCCATGACCCCTAATTTATCTTAGCCCAAAAAAAAGAAAAGAAAATCAAAATCAAAATAAAATAAATATTCACACAGAAAATCAGATTGGCCCCATGCTCCCTCATTCATCTTAGCTAAAAAAAAAAAAAAACGCAAACATCAAGTTTAATAACCACTAAAGCGCCAAACTACGGACTGCAGCTTTAATAAAAGTAATTGTAAAGGTGGTACTCTAGAATCCGTTCTGGTGACAAATTGTTCTGTGTTACGAAAATGCCATTCAGTCATTCTTCTGAAGTGGAGTACCTGTGTAATCATGGTAGGAGACAATAACATAAGGAAAGAAGAGGAGGAATCCACAGGTGGGCCGCAGGTGAATCCGTCCGCTGCTAAGAGACGTCCTGTCGGGCAGCGACAGGCCGCTTTCAACCCCGGAGCCAGCAAACACACATGAGAGCAGCTGAGCTTCTCACATGGGTTTGACACGCTGGGCTGCAAAAGAGGGTGGACAACCTAGACCAAAACAAAGAAACACTCAGAGATGAAAGATATACAGTGAGGGAAAAAAAAATTATCCGATCCCCTGCTGATTTTGTATGTTTGCGCACCGACAAAGCGAGAGGAGACGACGATGACAACAAAAAAAAACTCCAGAAAAACATTAAAAAAAATTTTTTTCTGCATTTTAATGAGTGAGATAAGTATTTGATCCCCTATCAATCAGCAAGACTTCTGGCTCCCAGGTTTCTTTTATACAGGTAACGAGTTGAAATTAGGAGCAGTCTCTTATGGTGACTACTCTTAATCTCAGCTTGTTACCCGTTTAAAAGACACCTGTCCACAGAAGCAATCAATCAATCAGATTTCAAACTCTCCACTATGGCTAAGACCAAAGAGCTGTCCAAGGATGTCAGGGACAAGACTGTAGACCTACACAAGACTGGAATGGGCTACAAGACCATCACCAAGCAGCTCGGTGTGAAGGCGACAACAGAATATGAGAAGAAACACAAAATATCTGTCAATCTCCCTCGGTCTGGGGCTCCATGCAAGATCTCAACTTGTGAAGTTTCAATGATCATGAGAATGGTGAGGAATCAGCCCAGAACTACAGGAGAGGATCTTGTCAATGATCTCAAGGCAGCTGAGACCATAGTCACCAAGAAAACAATTGGTAACACACTACACCATGAAGGACTGAAATCCTGCAGCGCCCGCAAGGTTCCTCTGCTCATGTTCAGGCCTGTCTGAGGTGGAAACATTATGTTTTGGGGTGTTTTTCTGATAAAGGGGACAGGACAACTGCACTGCAATCTTCGGGGAGAACCTCCTTCTCTCAGCCAGGGCATTGAAAATGGGTCGTGGATGGGTATTCCAGGAAGACAATGACCCAAAACACACGTCCAAGGCAACAAAGGAGTGGCTCAAGAAGAAGCACATTAAGGTGGAGTGGCTAGACCTTAATCCCATAGAAAATCTGTGGAGGGAGCTGAAGGTTCGAGTTGCCAAACGTCAGCCTCGAAACCTTAATGACTTGGAGAGGATCTGCAAAGAGGAGTGGGACAAAATCCCTCCTGAGATGTGTGCAAACCTGGTGGCCAGCTACAAGAAATGTCTGACCTGGGTTTGCCAACAAGTACTAAGTTATGTTTTGCAAAGGGGTCAAATACTTCACACATTAAAATGTAAATCAATTTATAACTTTGAAATGCATTTTTCCTGGATTCTTTTTGTTGTTCTGTCTCTCACTGTTAAAATAAACCTACACTGTAAAAAGTTGTCACTAGTTTCAACTTAAGTTGATTTAACTTACAATTTTAAGGCTGCTGCTAAACTTAAGTCATTTTAACTCAAGTTAAACCAACTCATTCTAGTATAATAAATTTAAATGACGTAGTTTTAAGCTGATGTAACTTAAAATTTTAAGGCAGCTGCTGAACTGGTGAAAACTTTTTACGGTGTAGCATTAAAATTATAGACTAATCATTTCTTTGTCAGTGGGAAAACTAAATCGGGGGGTCAAATAATTTTTCCCTCACTGTATTGATGTATAAGACAACTCTGATGACATTTAGTAAAGTGTACAATGTATTCTCACTTTAATGTCAAACGGCTGTCCGGGTCTCTTGAGGACAACTCTTCGATTTTTGCCAGTGAGTTTATTGGCAGCTTGAATGGACCTTCTGTGAGTGTCAGACCAGTAGACCATGTCATTAAAAACAGCCACAGAGAAAGGACTAGGCATCTCAGACAGCTGTAGCATCTGCAAAAGTATACAATTATTCAGTAAATTGTGCCATTAATTGTACTGACCCTTATTGTAAACATGTAACATTTAATTTTACCCTTATGCTTTCTCCATCCAGTGTCGCTGAGCCTATACATCTGAGCTTGGCATCAGTCCAATATAGTCTGTCAGTCAATACATCCACAGTCATGCTAACAGGCTTGTTGAGACCACGGCTGACCACCACCTTCCTGTCTGAGCCGTCCATGCCAGAGCGCTCGATCTGTGCCTGACCTCCAATCTCTGACCAGAACATTATCCTGCAAATAATATCTGGAAACATTCATCTGCATCCATACACTGAGACTGAAAACTCATAATAGTGCCAACTTGTGGAGGTGTTTCTCACCCTTTCTGAGACAGCAGTACGAGTGAATGAGGCTGCCGCAAATCCTCATCCACAACTACTACATAGTTGTCTGGCTTTACAATACTGCTGGTCAATCGCACAGCTAGAATCTGCCCAGCAACACCATCCACCCAGTAAAGGTTTCTTCCCATCCAATCAATAGCAATGGAGTCTGATTTCACACCTGAAGGTGCAAGATTATTTTGGTTAGGGCAGGGACTCCCAAACTCCCCCAAAAAAGACTTTGACATACACCGCGAAAAATGCTTTGAGTAAAAATTGTGTTGTTTTCAGAAAAAAACAAGTAAAAATGAAGTGTTTTAGCTTGAAACAAGCAAAATAATCTGCCAATAGGGTAAGAAAAGTTATCTTGTTTTCTGTTTGAAATATTTTTTTTTCTTACCCCATTGGCAGATTATTTTGCATGCACTTAATTGTGAACTTGTATACTTAAAAAATAACTTGTACTCGTCTAGAAAATCCTTCTTGATTTAAGATGATGTGTTAGATATTTTGGCTGAAAACAAGACAAAAAAAAAATCTAAGAAAGAAAAGCATTTTTTGCAGTGTAAAATACCATATTTTTTGGAAAATAAATAACATTTTTAAACATCTATTCATAAGCAACTTATAAGATGCATTTAACATCAGACAAATGCCACTGTAACTTGTGCTTTTTTAAATACTTATACATTTTTGTTCCACTCACTTCACAACATTTACATAAAAAAAAACAACAACTTTAAATTAATTGTATTGAGAACAGATTAGGAACGAAACTGTGTCCCTGGACCTTTTTAGCCTATTGCTATAAATACACGCATGTTACTTAAACATATGTGACCCTGGACCACAAGACCAGTCTAAGGTATGCTAAAACATTATGCATAATTGCACATTTTATTTTTAATTGCATATTTCAATTTTTATGCATAAACATTTGATTTTATGTATTACCATTTTACATCATTTTCAATGCAACTTTTATTTTTTTCTTCATCAATGCAATGCTGACCTGGTGCAACTTACAGTCAGGTGCTGTTTAGTTTTCAGAAAATATGGTACTTGAACATTTGAGATTTAAAGGCAATATTTCAATAATTTAACATTCATATGTAAATGTTGACAGTTCTCTGATATCAGTTAATGGTGAAATGGCATGCAGGTCAACATATTTCCTATTTTTTAGTCAAATGTCTGAATATTTTATTTTTAAATTATTAATTTTTTAAACTTTATTAATTTATTAGTTTGTTTGACCCAAAAGAATAAGGCATATATCCATATGTAATATATAATGTGTTCCAACCATTTCACACAAAAAAATTAAATTGCTGCAAATTGTATAAGGATGAACATGTTTTTCAGTGTGGTACTTTAACTATTATTAATCCTTTTTTTTAAATTTTAATTTAAGTATTATTGCACTTTTTAAAAATAAAATATTATATTAGAAATAAAATATGATTTTTGGAAGTAAATAGAAATAGAAAGTATTTAAAATAACTATATTTTTATTTTGGCACACAGTACCCTTTTTTTTTTTTTTTTTTACCTTTGACAATAGTTCCAATGTTGTCTTTTTCCCTGTGGAAGGCATATTTGATACTCGCTTCCTCCAGACTGACCCAGTACACCCTCTGCTCTCTCCGGTCATAATCCACAGAGAAGATGGGCTTTCGTCCCGGTGTGATAAGAGCTTGAATACTGGAGCTTCGCAGACCCAAATTTAACAGCTCAAACTGTTCAGAGACCAAAAGACTGGGTTCCTCTGCACAAAACAAACAAACAACAACAAAAAAAAAAAAACCCATCAGGGACATGTCAGAATAATACTATTAACAGAGTAGAATTCTACTAAGAAAAAAAAAATACTATTGTAGTGCAAGTACATATTTGCCGTCTATGAATTGCATGCATTATGTTATCACACTGGAAAGGTCACATGCACTTAGTTCTTTGTGTACTTTGTTTTACAATGGTAGGGTAGGGCAAAAAACATCTAGTTTTCTTCTCCAACCTTAAAATCGCCCGACATTGTTGTTTTACCTTTTTTTTGTAAAGGGGCCAGTGACCTTTTCAACATGACCACATAATGCATAAAGTTGATAGATGAGCCTTGTAGTTAAAAAATATATAATTTTGTTTTGGTTTTTTGAAAATGGCTGATTATTTCACTTGGTAAGCCCCTTATCCTCAGCTAGGATCGTGTAGAGCACTTTGAAGCTGCTTTAAAACCTCATTTTTGGACCTTCAACCCACTGATTCCCATTTAAGTCCACTATATGAAGAAAAATCCTGCAATGTTGTCCTCAAAAACATAAATTTCTTTTCGACTGATGAAAGAAAGACATGAACATCTTTTGATGACATACCATTTATAAGTGATAATTATAATACTAATATCTCTCAAAGAGCCATACGATCAGATGAATGTGCAATATGACACATTTGTATTATCAGTTTGATTATTTTGATACCCTTTAGACAGCTTTTGATAAGTAACTCTGTAACTGCATGTCAACTAGCAGTAATTATTATTAGTAGTATGCTAAATATATTCTAAAACTTTATTTTGATGGTTCCCCAAAAGACAAACTGATTTTAAGTAACTTTGTACTTAAAAAAAAGTACATGAACCTTCTACATAGCTTAACCCTAACTTGAGTCTACGAATACTCTAAGGAGTGTTAGTTGACATGTAGTTGGAATGTTGCTTATAGTCAATACACTAATGCCGAGAACACACTACACGATTTCCATGCCGATTATGAATGGAATTTGGTCTTGATCACAGATCGTGCCTAGTCGGGCATAGTCTGTTCCAGTCGGGCTCAGTCGCTGTTTATAGTCGTCACAAAAAATCGCATAGTGTGTGGTGTCTAAAGATAATAATCTTAGAATTCAAGAGCCAGTCGTTTTCACTAAGATTTTTTTAAACATGTTTAATATTTGCGACTGACACCAGCGATTTTATGCAGCTATGCGGTGGAGATGCGTTCACTGTCAAACATAATTCTGCATTAATTAGGTAATTTTGTCCAAAAAAATGTTCTTGATTACAAGAAAAATACAGATTGGTCTTGATGTGATTTATTTCGCCTTTCTTTTCATTCATAACTTAAGGCTACACAGATTTAAATAGTTTCGTTTTCAAAAGGGGAGCGCATAACACTTTTTGAATTTCATGGTTTGTATAGCCTAGTCTGCGAGGGGTTCGGAGTACAATTTTTGTCCACATTGTTTTCACACTTGTCTAGTACAAATATGTGGCTTTGTTTCATATTTACAGTGTATACGTTTTTCGTTATTTACCTCAAAAGAAAGGTAATGAAATGTGACAACATGCCCCGTAGGTGGGGTACATTATAACACGACCATATGACAGCTTAAAATGCTATCTGATCGAATGAAAAACATTTACACAACAAACTTAAATATTTTGTCAATAAAATGCATGCATTCACTTTTTCAAATAAAGTAATGACGTTTAAAAAAAATAATAATAAAAAGAATCCAATTTTGGAGTTTGACAATGAACACATTGCCACATGGTTAGAACGGCCCTGATCGCAACACACAGCTGTACAGTAGTTCAAAACAATGTGGACACACATTGTCCACACACAGCTCGCAAAGAACACGACACACATAAACAACACACATAAACGAGCCAAAATGCTTTACATTTCTCAATAAAATCCATGAAAGTCAATAGTGTAAATTGCATCGAATATCATAGTTTAATAACACAGTGTTACAACGTTCTCTGCGCCACTGGAATATAATACAGGTTACTGTCTTGCTGGTTTGAGAACCATTAATAAACTTTCTAAACTGATAAACAACAGATTGGAGAATAAAATATAATAGCCTATTTGTCTCATTTTAAATGAATACCAAAAGCTGAAATGAAAAAATTATTTCAGCCAGAAATTTACTTTTACTATGGTAAACAAAATATTCTGCGATATCTTCAAAAGGCTTTTGCATTTTGGCGCACTTTTTTCTCTGCATAGTGTTGCTACGCCAACTAGTAAATACTGAAAATTTGGTTATGCTTGCATGTGTGGAAATATTTAAACCACGCGTTACAACTAACCCCGCGTTCGTTTGTGCCCCGCGCTCTGATTCTCAGTGATTCTCCTATTTTAAAGATGATCAAGAATGATTTTATTTCGATCTGCAGTGTAAGAAAAGTCAAGAAAAAAGATTAGCCTATTGCCCTAAATATATATAAACTACAGGCTTAATCCTATTTTTTTTCTTAACTTTTAACTTCTTCTAAAACAATATTAAATCAACTTTAAAGGCTAGGTTAACGAATTTTCTTCATAATAAATATACAAACAAAACGAATAGCTTACACTTCAAAACGAAGTTTTTATATATAACTTCAGAAAACACGAATATGACGAAGTACAATTATTCTATATAAATTAATTGTATAGCTATAACAGTTGTATCAAATGGATAAGAAAATTATAGTGCCTTGAATTTATTAAGTAGGCTAATGTTTAATTTCGTTCGTTTCATTCTCTGTAAATGTAAAGAAAAAAATACCATTTTACCTGGAACCAATTCGTTTCTAATCCCTGATTTTAGACAAGCATGCATGATATCATTTATATATTATTGCTTGAATAAACCTTTTAAAAGTAGTGCTAGAAATGTTATAATTAAGGAAATTAAACAGACCTAGGCATTTGAAAAGACATATTATAATAAAAATGCGTTACAACGTTTCAATAGGTAAAACGGGTGTCAAATAAAGTACCGCGGTGTTGTATTTTGGTGCGGCTGAGGGAGCGCGGGTAGATGCTGCGGTTGGAGTAGCCTACACTGTATTTTTTATTTAATTTTTTTGGGTTTGGCAGAATTTGTCCAGTCGTGACTCACCAATCGTTAAGTGTGTTGTGGAGTGGAGTGACTCAGTCATTAGGTTTGTGCTCCTTTCCGATTGTCAAAGACTAAAATCGGTTCCAGTCGGTGGAAACAATCGTTAAGTGTGTTCAGGTCAGTCTTAGAATGCTTCTGCTAGTCGTGTAGTGTGTCCCCAGCATAAGGGGACCATCAAAATAAAGTGTAATATAAATGTAAAAAAAAAAAAAATGTAATATGATAGTCCATTATAGTAGATTTACTTCCATTTACTTCCATCCTCAAGCATTATAATTGTCATGAGAATTCATGAGATATAACATATTATAAGGTTTTTATAACGCATTATGCATTCATTATAATGCTTTAGAAATACCCTTATAATGCATTGTTAATAGGGACTTCATAGCAGTGTTGTTTGACAACTATCTTAGATTTAGTCTTAGTCTTATGGACTAAAATGCTTCTTAGTTTTAGTCAAATTTTAGTCACTTCTATATATGTGATAGTTTTAGTCCAATTTTAGTCGACGAAAAGTCAAAAAGGTTTTAGTCTAGTTTTTGTCAAAAAAGGGAAAAAAGTAGTCTTTTAACAAATTAATGTAGGTCAGTAAGTATTTTGCTGTTGGGTAGTGTCACTTATAAGTTCTGAAAATAGCAGATCTATAGTTCAACACAATGTGAGCTTCCGGATCGACTATTTTCACCAATAATTACAATAATGAAGGAATGTTTTAGAACATAAAAGACAAACAAGGATGGAATGCTAAAACGGCTTGCCATACTAGTATAGCAAAGAGTATTTAATGCTAAAACGGCTTGCCATAGCGTCAGATACTTTAAGTTTTAATTGGCATGCACAATAAGCGGAAATGTCATGCATTTTAAACGTCTGACGGACCACCCACTAACATTTGTCTATTCTCGTCTCGTCAACGAAAACTCACACACGTCTCGTCATGTTTTAGTCATCAACGAGCCATTTTTATCTCGTCATTGTCATGAAAAAAAGTGGCGTCAACGAAATGATTTCGTCATCGTCATCGTTGAAAACAACACTGCTTCATAGAAAGTGTTATCCTAACTTTTCCGTAATACATGACTAGATCAGCAAACTGGGTCAGACTTTATAGTGAGGCTAGCTAGCTGCTATGGAGTGATACCTGCTGTCTTGCAGCTGCGTCCATCCGGCTCCAGTATAAACTCAGGGTGGCACTGACACAGGTAAGAGCCCAGTGTGTTAAGGCATTTATGACTGCAGGCAGTGGGCTGAATCTCTTCACATTCATCTATGTCATCGCAGCTTAAACCGTCTGACTGAAGCCTGAAGCCAGTCTTACAGCCACATCTCTGAAAACACAAGAAAATTTTTCAGTCTGTAAACCCCTAATATTTGAAAAGATTCTGTTTGACATTGTAACAAATTGTGCAAAAAATAAAAATAAAACATGATTTAGTTTGTATTTAATTTACAATTTCTATTTTGGATAATTAATGCACAATTAATTTAATGTTATTAAAACAAAATACTATAATGCAATAAATGTATGTTTGACCGCTCCATGTGGAGTGTTGATGCAGTAGTGCTGGCACGACGGGCTGCTGGGACTGGAGCAGTTGTTCTTCAGACACCCCACACCCTCATCAGAGCTGTCTGCACAGTCAGACACCCTGTTGCACACCAGATCTGGGTCCACACACTCCCCATTTCCACACTGGAACAAGTGTGTTGGGCATTTCATTTGACCACCTACAAAACAAGCAATGATTATACATTTGTATTATTGAACTGACTCTGCAGTTAAGTAGTTATTGCACTTACATCCAGACTCATCACTCTCATCTTTGCAGTCCTTTATGCCATCACACCTCCACGTTGTTGCAATGCATTGAGTTTTAGATGCACATGACCACTGGAACTCTCCACACTTCAGCGGAGTCACTTTGCAGTTCTAAACAGAAGAGGTTGTTTGACTGCATTTCACAGATAGATATCTTGCAATTTTGTTGAACCTTCTGAATACATGTCCACTTGCATGTCTACTTAGTTTGAAACACAAATAAAAAGCTAGAAATATAAACACCACAAACCAACCAAAGGAAAAACACCACAACACACCACGATTAAAACTCCAATAACACCACCAACACAAACAAACAAAAGACCAACACACCACAACCACAAAACACCGCACGCCTCAAACAACAAACAAAACACACTGCAAATAAAAACATACCACAACCACAAAACAAAACACCACAGGCAAAAAAAACAAAAAAACACCACAGCACACCACTAACATCAAACAAACAAAACACCATAGCACACCAATCAAACAAAACAGCACACCATAAACGCTAAAAATCGCCGCAAACAAAACACCAACACACCACAAACTAGGGCTGCATGATAAATCGCATGCAATTGTCATGCGCATCTCGTCAGTAAAGCCGGTTCTGTGATTAGTAGTAAATCTCCATCACGTACATTCAGATGTTACGGCATTTAAAACACTGAGCCATAGATCACTGACAAGCTACGCAATATCGCGTTCAAAATCAAATGCGATTCATCCGCGATTATGAACGCGATTTTGCGGAGCTTGTCAGTAATCTACGGCTCTGTATTTTAAATGCCGCGACATCTGAATGCACGTGATGATTTACTACCAATCAAAGAACCAGCTTTACTGATGAGATACGCATGAAAATCACATGCCATTTATCGTGCAGCCCTACACACACACACACACAACACACCAAACAAACACCACACACACCTCAAACAAACACCAAACAAACAAAACCACAACATACCACAAAAAGATAAACAATTTGCACGATAATACAGATCACCAAACAGAACAAAACACTATAGCACACCACAAACACCAAACAAAACACCACAGGCAAAAACACCAAAGCACACCACGAACATCAAACAAACAAAACACCATAAACACCACAGCACACCAATCAAACAAAACGCCAACACACCACACTACAAACACCACACAAAAATACCACACCATAAAAACCAAACTAAACCACCACAAACAAAACACCAACACACCGCAAACACAACATACAAACCAAACAAACACCACATCACAGCACAAACACCAAACAAAAACACCAACACACCGTAAACACCAAACAATTACACAAATCAGCACACCACACAAACACCAAAAAAACAAACAAAAAAACACTGCTAACAAAACACCAACACAATACCACACACAAAACAGCACACAACACAAACAAAACACCAAAAACACCAAACAAAACACACTGCAAAAAAAAAAAAAAAAAACCGACACACCACAACCACGGAAAAACAACAGCACACCACACAAACAAAACACCAAAAACACCAAACAAAAAACACTGCAAACAAAACACCAACACATTAACACCACACACAACACAAACAAAACACACTGCCAAAAAAAAAAAAAACACCAACACACCACAACCACGAAAAAAAACAGCACACCACACAAACACCAACAACACCAAAAACACCAAACAAAAAACACTGCAAACAAAACTCCAACACATTAACACCACACACAAAACGCCACACAACACAAAACACCAACACACCGTAAACACCAAACAATTACACAAATCAGCACACCACACAAACACCAAAAAAACTAACAAAAAAACACTGCTAACAAAACACCAACACAATACCACACACAAAACAGCACACAACACAAACAAAACACCAAACAAAACACACTGCAAAAAAAAAAACACCAACACACCACAACCACGAAAAAAAACAGCACACCACACAAACACCAACAACACCAAAAACACCAAACAAAAAACACTGCAAACAAAACTCCAACACATTAACACCACACACAAAACGCCACACAACACAAAACACCAACACACCGTAAACACCAAACAATTACACAAATCAGCACACCACACAAACACCAAACAAAAAAACACTGCTAACAAAACACCAAACAAAACACCGACACACCACAACCACGAAAAAACAACAGCACACCACACAAACAAAACACCAAAAACACTGCAAACAAAACTCCAACACATTAACACCACACACAAAACAGCACACCACACAAACACCAACACACCACAACCACGAAAAAAACAACAGCACACCACACAAACAAAACACCAAAAACACTGCAAACAAAACACCAACACATTAACACCACACACAAAACAGCACACCACACAAACAAAACACCAACACACCACAACCACGAAAAAACAACAGCACACCACACAAACAAAACACCAAAAACACTGCAAACAAAACACCAACACATTAACACCACACACAAAACAGCACACAACACAAACAAAACACCACAACCACGAAAAAACAACAGCACACCACACAAACAAAACACCAAAAACACTGCAAACAACACCAACACATTAACACCACACACAAAACAGCACACAACACAAACAAAACGCCAACACACCGTAAACACCAAACAATTACACAAATCAGCACACCACACAAACACCAAACAAAAAAAACACTGCTAACAAAACACCAACACACCACAACCACGAAAAACAGCAGCACACCACACAAACAACACCAAAAACGTCAAACAAAACACACTGCAAACAAAACACCAACACATTAACACCACACACAAAACAGCACACAACACAAACACCAAAAACACACTGCAAACAAAACACCAACACATTAACACCACACACAAAACAGCACACAACACAAACACCAAAAACACACTGCCAATAAAAATCCACCAACACACCACAACCACGAAAAAAAACAGCACACCACACAAACACACCAAACAAAACACACTGCAAACAAAACACCAACACATTAACACCACACACAAAACAGCACACAACACAAACACCAAAAACACACTGCCAATAAAAATCCACCAACACACCACAACCACGAAAAAAAACAGCACACCACACAAACACACCAAAAACACCAAACAAAACACACTGCAAAAAAAAAAAAAAAAAAAAACACACCACAACCACGAAAAAAAACAGCACACCACACAAACAAAACACCAAAAACACCAAACAAAACACACTGCAAAAAAAAAAAAAAAAAAAAACACACCACAACCACGAAAAAAAAAGCACACCACACAAACACACCAAAAACACCAAACAAAACACACTGCAAAAAAAAAAAAAAAAAAAACACACCACAACCACGAAAAAAAACAGCACACCACACAAACAAAACACCAAAAACACCAAACAAAACACACTGCAAAAAAAGCAAAAACACCAAACAAAATCACCACAACACACTAAACAAACAAAATACCACCACAACACAAACACCAAACAATACCACACAAACAAAAACACCACACACACTAAACAAACTACCACACACCAAATAAACAAACAAAAACACCACAAACACTAAAAACATCAACACCAAACTAATTAAACAACCAAAATCTCAAACAAAAACACCACAAAACAAAACCATCACAAACACACCCCAAAGCCCAAAATATTACAAACAAAAACACCACACACACTAAACAAACTACCACACACCAAATAAACAACAAACAAAAACACCACAAACACTAAAAACCAAACAACACATCAACACACCAAACTCATTAAACCAAAATCTCAAACAAAAACAAAACAAAACCATCACAAACACACCCCAAAGCCCAAAATATTACAAACAAAAACACCAATCACCAAACAAAACCTTCAACCCAAACTCCTCAAACACCATTAACACTACAAAACACCACAATCACCAAACAAAACCTTCACTCAACCACCACAAACACACTGTACAAATACAACACACTACAAACACTGAACAAAACCTTCACTACAAACACCATAAACAAAATACCACAAACAAAACCACTAATAAAAGCAAAATAGCAAAAACAAAAACACTACACACCAAACAAAATACCACACACACAAACATCAGACAAAATGCAAATTAGGGCTGGGCGATAAAACGATAACGATATATATAGCGATAGACAAGAGATCGATATCAATAAAAAATGTGTTCGATAAAACGTTCGATATTTTGTATTCTTCGTCGGCCGCCCAGCCCCCCTTTAACGTTCAGTTCATAGCGCCAGATCACAATAGAAGTTAAGGTTATCTTTCCTACAGAACGGGTCCATGTTGTTGTATTAAACAAACTAAATAGCCTTATGTTATTTATCTTATTTACACGACGGCATTTGATTTCTGTCTTTACATGATCGCGCGTTTACAATGTCTCCTCACAGACTGGATCGCGGACTTCATTCATAAAAACGGACTTTAATATAGGGCGGAATGCCGCGGAATTCGTCGATTTTTGGACCAATAAATCAAAAGTTGGTCTGTTAATTAATTCAGATCGCGATATGGACTAGTGTCTGTGAAAACTGAAATGCAAAAAGACCGTTTCATTAAGAATTCTGCATGTTCTGTTTGCCTCTATATGTATGAATGGAGGAGACGCGTTTTATTTTCACTACACGCATACTGAAGCACACGTGACGCTCCCGCTAATTTTTGGCCTTTGCATCTCACATGAACAGACAAACTCCAATAAATACATCTCCAAAGCTGCTGTGAGTGTCACTTTTTGTCAATTTTACCGTTTCATTAGTGAAACTAGCATCATTCATACTGTATTGCACACTGAAACTTCACGGCAACCTGTCAAAATAAAAGTAAGGTTTAACATGTAACAGAACAATATTAGTCTTGTATTACTTTGTACAGTATAATGTAGGTGTTTATATGTTCACATTTAAATAATTTACATAAAACAATATATAAGATAAAAAAATAAAATAAAGAGTCACCACTTAATTGTTGAAAAAATACTATTATTATTAAACCTTTTTTTAACTGAATATAATTTTTCTTCTATGTATTAATTTTAACAGTAAAGCTCCGTTTATTTTTATTTTTAAAAATAAATCAGTGATTTTACTTTCATTTGATTATCAGAAAAATTAAAACAAGAATTTCTGAAAAAAAAAAAAAAAAGATTGTAAGGCCCTATTGTTCAAAATGTTGAAAGTTTTGGACTTATTTTTTCACTTAAATAAATATTTTTGTTATTACACAAAGTATAGGCTAAAGTACCGGGAAAGAAGTAATGTTGGCTACTGGCAACCAGCAATCTGTGCAGAAATAAATATGATCAGCCAAGTACTTTGCAACAACCTCTGACCTGTGGTCAAGCCGTACTTCTGGGCCATACATTAGCTAAACCATTCACTTCATTGACAATGAATGGGGTTTGAATTGAGGATTAAGAGATAATTAAGTGTATATTGTGACTTTAGACTTATGTTTACATTTTAATTATTTGAGTTTTCCATGGTTGTTGACATTTCTGTCTTAATAACTGAGGGGATTATGATCAGAGGAAGGTTAAGTTTAAAATAAAAATGCTTGAGTGTAATATATTTTTCTCCTGGTCCTTATTTTAAATGGGTCATAAAAATATCAATAATTATCGATATCGACTGATATGAAACACTGATATCGTGATATAGTTTTCAGCCATATCGCCCAGCCCTAATGCAAATAACAAATTACAAAATTCAAAATCCAACAAAAAACAACAACAGCAAACCTAACAAAAACACAGACACACCACACCCACACATAACAGCATTAAAGTAAAAACAAGAACAGTAGATTCTCCTTCAAGATCACCCAATCAGTGCAGTCCCTCACCCTCTCATCAGCTCCATCACTGCAGTCCTGGTCTCCATCACAGAGCCATTCTGTCAGCAGACACTCATGCGTGTGGGGGCAGCGCTGCTCCACAGGACAGTGTGGAGGTTGAGCACAGCCCTTCTCATCTGAGTGATCACGACAGTCAGCGTACCCATCACAGCGGAGAGCCATCGCCACGCACTGACCGTTACTGCACTGGAAACGGTCACTGGAACAGGGCTCTACCACTGCAGGATGAACAAACCCAAGGGTGAGGAAAACCGTTCAAACACTGAACTAAGTAAATTGCTAAAATTACAATATGTCTAAAGTATTGATTTAAACCAGATTACTCCCATTTAAAATAATACAATATTCAGCTAACAGAACACCAGGCACAAGCTTTTTGCCAGAGTAAAGGCTGTATTTATGTTGACATCAATATACAGGTGCATCTCAATAAATTAGAATGTCATGGAAAAGTTCCTTTATTTCAGTAATTCAACTCAGATTGTGAAACTTGTGTATTAAATAAATTCAATGCACACAGACTTAAGCAGTTTGTAGTCTTTGGTTCTTTTAATTGTGATGATTTGGCTCACATTTAACAAAAACCTCTCAAGGTTGTGGTTTTCTCGGTTGGTTGTGCATCTTTTCCTTCCACTCAACTTTCGGTTAACATGCTTGGATACAGCACTCTGTGAACAGCCTCTTACCCTCCTTGTGAAGGGTGTCAATGAGTACGTTTACATGGACAACAATATTCCGATTTTAACGCGATTAAGTCAATACTCTGATTAAGAAGCAACCATGTAAACTGATATTTTTGATTAATTTAATCCGACTAAAGTCATAATCTGAGTAAACACAAATCGAATTAAGACAGGTGGAGTATTCCTATTTTAGTCGCATTATGGAAGACATGTACACACCTTAATCAGACTATTCCCCTTGTGTAGGACTTTTCGCCACATTTTGTGACAGGATACACACTAATGCTGCGTTCCAGGCAGGTTTTTGAGCTCGTAAATCACGTGTTCAAACCACGACTCAGGACTTTGTAGCGTTCCAGGCAAGTCACGCCAAGCATTTATTATTTTTATAGTATTAATAATTTGATTGCAACGTTATATTGTCCTAAACTCTATTTTTCCACCGTGTGCCACTAAAAACCGCACCCCTAGAGGCTTTATATTGTTGTTTCTCGGGCTATGTCACGTCAGAACTCGGAACTGGGAGTACGTCGTCGATCTAGTACGAGCTCACGGGTGGGAATTCACGGGTTTGACTGCCTTTCCAGTGCACTTTCACGGGTAGAAGTTTGGAAAAACACGGGTAACGGGTTGTCTGGAACGCGGCATAATGCTCTCAGTTGGTCGCGCTTTGGTTTCATTTTTATTTATTTATTTTTTGCTACAACATGGGCTTAATCAATGCTCATTGCTGATAAATAGCCTAGTTTGTTATCATAATTTTTAGTTTTATGGAAACGTTTTTAACATTCAACCCCCTTTTTCATTAGTATTATTTGTAAGTATTTATTTTAATTTTGTGAACGGGATTTCCGCTATTGGAATGTCTTAGGATGCTTTTTAGGCTACTTTTACTTTCGAATTCATGATCTTGGTTTTGCTTGCATATATATATAAGGCTACACCTATCAATTTTAAGATTAAAACAAATTCTTAAAAGATGGATTTGTTATTTTTAATTAAACAGCATAACAAAAATAAATTAAAACTAGCTTATATAGCATTTATTAACAAAAACTAATAAGACGAGGCATGGACTCCATCACATGCTGTTATATGCCGACTAAACAATTTATTACAGGGCGCGCAAACACTGAGCAATCAAAATAATTAATAAAGAAAATAAATGAAAGAAAGCCTCCAAAGCGTAATGTGAGGTACACGGCAAAGATAACAGGGTTTTAAAAATGAAAACAAACAAAAAAAGTAAAACTAAACTGGCTTTCGGTGACTGTGCTTGCGTGTGTTTTTTTTTTCTCCTAAAAACTGACTGGCTGAAACGCTCGCTGTATGGAGCAGACGCTTTGGAGCAGCACAGCATGCACTCGCACAAATGTGACCACGGCAAATTTTAACTTACACATTCTAAAAAATGTTGCATATGTCCAGAGCCACTTCAAGCTTTTGTAAAATTAAAACCCAAACATCCAAAAGTCTATAACGAAGATGAACTGATAGCGTCGCGTGTGGACGTAATGATGTGTGTCATTAATCGATCTATGTACTATAACATGTAAAACGGGAACATGAAAGGAATATTCTAAAAGCAACTCATGTAAACAGCTTAATCATATTGTCTTATTCAGAATAAGGTCATTAATTAGATTACGGGTGTCCATGTAAACGTAGTCAGTGATTGTCTTCTGGACAACTGTCAGATCAGCTTCATCTTCTCCATGATTGTGTAGCCTAGAGAACCAAACTGAGAGACAATTTTGAAGGCTCAGGAAACCTTTGCAGGTGTTTTGAGTCGATTAGCTAATTGGCATGTCACCTTATTCTAATTTGTTGTTGTCAATTAGTGGGTTTCTGTTAAATGTGAACCAAATCATCACAATGTAAAGAACCAAAGCTTTAAACTACTTAAGTCTGTGTGCACTGAATTTATTTAAACACACAAGTTTCACAATTTGAGTTGAATTGCTAAAAATGTGTATTTTGGATAAAAATGAGAGTGGAATGGAAGCCAACTCAATATTGCAACATCTTAATAGATCAAGATGAGCTAATACTCATCAGTTCCTGAATAAGTCTTTGAGACTGAACCCAGGGCCCGTATTCACAAAACATCTTAAGGCTAAAAGTAGCTCATAACTTGCCGATTTAGGAGAAAATCTTAAAAATAATGGGCGTGTCAGTCCTAAATTTAGGACTCATAAGTTTTTGCTCTAGGAGTGTTTCACAAAGCGTTTAGCGCTAAAACTAGCTCCTAAATCTGTTCAGCGTAAAGACTGATTTACACGCTTCCGAAAGTTCGCTTGGGTTTGTGAAATCACCCATTTCGCGTGGCTGTGTGCACGGCTTCTCGAATGAACTGTTTGCGTGTCACCTCATTGCTCACAAAATATTTTAAAGCTGTTTTGGCTGAACAGGTACACCTGTACAAACATCTCTATAATCCATCAATGCGTGACCATAGAAATAGTCAGATGGCAAAAAACTCATCGTGACCAGTATTGGTTTGTGAAACTGTACATTTTAACACTGTTGTGTTGGTTTTACTGTTGAAGACTGCTGTAATAAAAATATTTCTCATAATTGCTTTTGATAGTGTTTCACATTACTTATTTTCATAGGCGTAATTCACGGGTGGGATGGGTGGGACACTTTTTGCAAAGCTCTATATCGTCCCACCACATCTCGCGGCACGGATGTACCTAATGCTGATGAAATATTCCTTTCTGTTAAATAAGGTGCTGATGCTGGAATCTGTATTTTTTTTCTGAAATCATGCTGTTCGTCGCGACGGAACTTTCTCAATGCGGCTCGTGCTCAGTCTTCACACTCGAGCGCTTCAATCCCTCGCTTATGACTCATTACGGTTAAAAATCAAAACAAAATACACACAAATGTGTCTCTGATATAGGATCACCGATGAACATATTTAATTTTATTAAGGGATGAAAAAACTTGTGTGATGACGGATTAAAACCGAAACCCTCTGACTCTTTTAACGAACATTCTACCACTAGACTATTGGAAACTACTAATAACTGATGCATATCTATGCATTTATTCACTGCATCATTTATCTCAAGGCTAATAACATATTATTAAAGTACATGTAAGAATAAAATTATCATGTTAAAAATGAGTTTAATGTCAATGCATTATGTACACATGATCAGAGCCTGTAACCACAAAACATTTCATCTTACCACTAAAAGTTATCCTAAATGGCAGTAAAAGTTTTTAGCTAAGAGTTTTCTCTTAAAATCTATCCACAAAGCTGCTGAGACAAACTTTTACTAAGGAATAGAGAGAAGTCTTAAGCTAAAAGTAAGGGCGGGGTTGACCTCGTTACTATGGATGATGTCGACATGCTCGTTAACTATGCACACAATGATTGGCTGATAGGGGAGGGGTCTCTGTCAGATATTTATTCATAGAAATATTGTTACGTGCACTATTATATCATATTTAAATAAAGGTTTTAAAATAAAAATGTTACCATATTCAAATAAAGATTTTTAAATGCAGCTAAGTGTCACTAATTAAACGTGTATCTTCAGCCTCATGTGCGCTCCTCGTATACAGTTAGTGGCTATGCATATAAACAGCCTTTTAATTAACAGGGTAGAATAATCATAGGTGATAGTAAGGCATGTAAACGTTAAAGAAAACCAAACTGGACGCAAGAACAACTCTTACTTCTTGCCCAACTTGTTCATGAAAACAAGGATATAATCAAGGGAAAATTTGGAGTTGGGATAATCTCAAAAACTAAAAAAGGATGTGTGGGAAAATATATGTGTGCAAATAAATGCAGCTTTCCCACTTTTGTCCAGAAGCAAAGATGACTGTGAAAAGCGCTGGTATTCTTTGCAAAGTGAGGCAAATTAAGGCTGAGATTGCAGAATTTAAGTGACAAACAACAGCTACAGCTAAACGGACATTACTTTCAAGTTGCCGATAATGTTTTCATGTAACCTTGTTATTGCAGATTGAAATCCTTTGCCTCATTAAAATATTTATTGCATTCATAAGGAGCTGCCATTCGAGGATTGTCAAAACCTTGATCTGTGGCGTTATTGGGTTGTTTCTATTTGTTGCAATTCCGCAATAGTCATAATACCTTCGCGATTAAGACCACATCTTCTGAAAAGCTCATTATCATCCAATGCTTCTAAAATGTTCCGAGGCAGACAGCCGGCAACAGCCATTATAGGATAGTTTTAGGACTTGATCTTAGTGACTTAGGAGTCCTCTCCACTACTCCTAACATTTCGCAGATTTAGGAGCAAGTTTTAGTGCTAAAACGCTTTGTGAAATACTCTTAGAGCAAAAATTAGGAGTCCTAAATTTAGGATTGTTTTAAACATTACTTTTAAGATTTTCTCCTAAATCGCTAAGTTATGAGATAGGCTACTTTTATCCTTAAGATCGTTTAGGAACAGGGGCCCAGAATTTGGTGATGTACATGCGCAGGCAGCACAGGCTTGCAGTGCAGAAGAACACGTCGAGTATAAATCAGCCTAAATCAGGCTTAAATCACAAGATCAAATCCTAACCTTCCTAATATTGCTGTTGCTGGCGATCTGCCTCGGAACTTAAACTATTTAGAAACACTCTTCCTGTGTATGCACGCATATTCCTACACAACTTTTTTTTTTAGTCTTGGAGGTTATCCCAGCTCCAAATTTTCATTTGATTATATCCTACGTTGGGCAAGAATTAACAGCTGTTCTTGCGTCCAGTTTGGTTTTGTTTTACGTTTGCGTATCTCGCTATCAGCCTTGATTATTCTATCATGAATAGAACTTTTTTTTTTTACGTCAGCACCGATAGCCCAGCGGTTAGTGCGTCAATATATAGCGTAACTCTGCGCAAAGCGCACTAAGTTCGATTCCCGTTTCTAAATGTTTTGCTGCTCCCGCCCCCTTCCCTTCACCCAATGATTCTGTGTCATTAAAAGCATAAAAAAACTCTTTAAAAAAGTCTCTTTATGTAACGGAGGCCAGCTAGCAGGTGCTGTGCAGGTAAACCTCACTCCCGATCTCAAGAGACGCACTAGCGACAGACCCTAGAGGTTGTAGCCTTTAGCCTCCTTGTTAGTGCATCCGCCTCACGTGCTAGAGACCCGGGTTCGAGACCTGCTTGGAGCGGGTGCGGTAGGACTTGGGTGTGAGGGGTTACATTTACATGCATATCAGCTAATTGTTTGTTATAAAAGGCTGTCAATCATTTGAACACTTGTTTAGTAAGTGACACTTGCCCTGTATTTGAAATTCTTTATTTGAATATGGCAACAGTTACAACAATATTTCTATGAATAAATGTCTGGCAGAGACCCCTCCCCTATCAGCCAATCACTGTATGCATGGTTAGTGAGCAGGCTGACATCATCCATAGTAACGAGGTCAACCCCGCCCTTACTCTTAGCTTAAGATTTCTCTCTACTGCTTGGTAAAAGTTTGTCTCAGCAGCTTTGTTAATAGGTTTTAAGAGAAAACTCTTAGCTAAAAACTTTTACTGCTATTTAGGAGAACTCTTAGTGCTAAGATAAAATGTTTTGTGAATACGGGCCCAGATCTTTTTCCAAAACTTACTACTATGAACACTTCATGCCTTTGAGACTTACCACAGTTGGCTTCATCAGTGCCATCTGCACAGTCTCTTTCACCATCACAGAGGAAGGATTCAGGAACGCAGCGGGTTTTGTTGTCACACTGGTGCCTGCACTCCTCTGAGAGCTTCATGCAGTTGATTTCATCCGATCGGTCCTGACATTGAGGTGTGCCGTCACACACAAGATTCATGTCTATACACTTCCTGCCATGAGCACACTGGAACTGGCCTACAGGGTTGAATAAATAAAATACATCAATTTGGCCAGTTTAATTCTTTATTAAATAAAAATAAATTGTATTTCTCCCGTAAGTGTACCTTTTTTACATTTACGCTCACAGTTCCTTTCATCAGATCCATCTTTGCAGTCTTTCTCCCCGTCACACACGTGGCTGTACAGGACACACTCTTTCCCATCCCTACAAGGTTTGGATCCCAGGGGACACTTCAGAGGTAATGAAGCACTTGCAACCACACGATCAGTGTCTGAAATGGACAAAATCAATTGGAATGACCCTACTAACAAAGTTGAAATTAAATATTCATTACACTTTTCATGAAGATCAACACTAAAGATGACGTTTTAAAGGAGGAAACACGTTGCATTAATGCTGCCTTCATGTGCTATCGTAATTATGGTAAATACCAAAATCCGACATCTAAATTGCACATGAACACCCACTCACGTTGTAATTTCCACTGGAAAGCTCGAAATTTATGATACCCGAGCTGCCGAGACGGGATAAACTTTGACCTTTCAACATGGCGGACAGCAACGAAACTATACTGAATGGTAAGCATTGCATGATGTTGAAAGTTCTCTGCTGTTTAGTTGGGTAGTTAGTAGCCCCCATAATGCTGTGGCATAAATAATTTTAATAACGTCGCTATTTAAACGAAGTGTTGTCTTTAAAAAAATAACATTAAGAGAAGATGCTAGCTCGTCGTGGCTCGCCTCCAGTAGGTTGCTTTGCGGTACAGTGTTCTGAAAGAGGCAATTTTCTCATGTTATTTTATTCGGTCTGTTTTACCAAAGTAGCATGTGAGGACAAATTGCGAGTTCGCCATGTTTCTCTTCACTACGACAACAAAAGCACCTGAACACGACACACTGGTAATTTCCACTTCACAAGTGGAAAGCATCATCTTTCCCATATCACATGAAGGCAGCATAAGAGCCGGGGGTGAAAACTTTTTGAATTTGATGATCAGTGTAAATTTGACTTATTTTGTCTTCTGGGAAACATGCAAGTATTCCTGTAGCTTCTGAAGGGCACTACTAAATGGGAAAAAATATATACTTAGGCAAAATTGGATTTTTCAAATGTTTCAAAAGTTTTCACCCCCGTCTCTTAATGCATCACGTTCCCTTCTGAAGCGTCAGTGAGTGTTTGAACCTTCTGTAATAGTTGCATATGAGTCTCTCAGTTGTCCTCAGTGTGAAAAGATGGATCTCAAAATCACACAGTCTTTGTTGGAAAGGGTTCAAATACACAAAAATGCCGAAAAACTTTTTTTTTTCTAAAGAACAGCAGGCAGTTTAACTGTTCAGGACAAACAAGGGACTCATGAACTACTATCACAAAAACAAAAAAACGGCCAGCTGTGGATCATTCAGGTAACAAAATGAAGAATCAAGTGTATTTACCTTTTGAACAGGGTCATTTTTATAAATTCAACTATTATTTTCTCTTGTGGACTATATGCAAGCACCTTTTATTTGAAATATCTTATTCAGGTCTAATAAAAAAATAAAAATAACATGCATTTTGTATGATTTTGTCCAAATAAATAACATTTAGCAGATTCTACAGGTGTATGTAAACCTTTGACTTCAATAAATTGACCAATAAATTTATTCATAGCGTAAATTGTGGACTTACAGCAGTTCTTCTCATCTGAACCGTCTCTACAGTCTGGTTTTCCATCACAGAGCTGCTGGCTAGTCAGGCACACCCTCTTCTGGTCGCAAAGCAAAGCACAGGTTGGGCATTGTTTCTCATCGGATCCGTCAGCGCAGTGTGGCTGACCGTCACACAGCAGGGTTCTCTCAATACACTTCCGTCTGTCCGTGCACAGAAACTGGCCTGATTTGAGTAGAAATTCATCATTTTGTCAAATGTGCATTGAGTTTGAACTACAACATTTAAGAACAGGACAAATTCCATCTGTTACCTGGATCTGGACATGAATACACGCAAAACTGCTCATCGGCTCCATTGGGACAGTCTGTCTTTCCATCACACAGCTGGGATTGTGTGATGCATTTTGAGGTTTCATGACAAAATACAGAAGGGCTTAAGCAGATGGGCTGGTCTGTGATGGATGGGCTGGTAGTGGGAGCTACAAAACAAAATCAAGGAGTACATTTAACGTCTTAGCCCATTTTTAATGCAATAATTTTTTAATAAGAATTCCTTTATAATAAAAACAGACATCCTACAAAGACTCAAAATAATGTTGTACCTTTTAAGTAAAGAGTAAAAAAGACAGATAATTAAAGGTGATAAATAAATAGTGAAAATTATATGGTGATAAATACATATTTTACACAATATTGAAAAAAAAAAAAAAAAAATCATATTCCAAGTGATTTCCTTCATCTTAAAACCAGACAAGACCATCAGATTTTTAAGCTAAAACAGAAGTAGTAGGGATTAATAAATAAAGAAATGGTGATAAAGTAGTAAAATAAATAAATGGTAAAAAAGAAAGATGAATTAAATATATTAGTGGTGGGCCGTTATCGGCGATAACGTGCTGCGTTAACGTGAGACCAGGGGCGCCGCTAAGGGGGGGTAAGTTAGGACAATTCTAAGGGCCCACGCCTTTTAGGGGCCCCCAGAGATCTGCTTTTGTGTGGTGGGGGGGCCCAACCTCATATTTTGTCATAGGGCCCAAAATTGCGAGCGGCGCCCCTGCGTGAGACTCTTATTGGGCGATAAAAAAAAAATATCGCCGTTAATCTATTCTCAAAGATGGGTTGGGAGCTGGGTCTAAACTACGCAAGATATGATGACTTTCACCTTGATATTTTAGCGCGGATGACGTATATCTAGTCGAATTGCACTGTAGGGGGCGAGAACGAGTCTTCAACTTCTGTGAAATGACCACATCAAATGAGACGTGCAAACATGGATGCAGTTTTAAAGCCGCTTCAGGGCAGGTGCGTTGCTAGACCCTTTTTACTGGGGCACGTGCCCCAGTGAAAATCTGCTGTGCCCCAGTAAAATCTCAAATTTGAGTTATAATTTACTTTGATAATCCCCGAAATAAAGACATTAAACTATATGCAACAACTGAATTGACGCTTCTAAAAGCAACGCAGTTTAATGGAAGACTATGCACGCAGAAATCCATGCCCGTGCACGTCTCTGTATTTAACGGCAACGCGCACGTCGCGCAGCCTTTTGCGCAGAAGTACTTGGTTACACAAGTTTGTATAGGTAATTATGTTGTAAATGCAATTGTCAAGCAGTTTGTGATGCATTTTGGAAACAGGAGATGAGCGCCTGATCTAATGCGCCACCTGACTTGAGAAACCCGTTCTCAAAGACTTACTTTTAGTCATTATTTAAGTAGCACACATATTCTGAAAATGCCTTCAGCAGAATTTAAATTAGCCATTTTAATCTAGATTAATACCAAGATTTAATCTAGATTAAAAAAAATTAATCTATGCCCACCCCTAATATATATATAGTGATAAATATAAATGCATCTTTTACACAATATAAATAATAATAAAATATAAATATATATCTCAATCAAGGGATTTATTTTATCATATAATCAGACAAGATAATTCTTCAAAAGTTCCAAATTATTTTTTTTTACCTCAGATTTAAGACAAAAAAAGAAAAAAAAAAAGTTGTGATTAATAAATAAACTAATGGTGATAAAACTGAAATAAAAACAAATACAAAACAAATAAACAAATATATAAATAAAATAAACAATGAAATATATTGATAAATACATTTTTAAACAATAATTAAAAATTATGCATATTTCAATAGATTTCCTTTATTATAAAATCAGACACAAAGATTAAATTATTTTTGACCTCATTTTTAACAAAAAACCGCAGGGAATAATATATAAACAAACAAACAAACAAACAAACAAACAGTGATAAAATGTGATAAATAAATGGTGGAGAATTATTAAATATTTGGTAAATACATTTTACAAATAAAAAGTACACATTTTAGGGGATTGAAATTTTTTTACCTTATTTTCATACTAAAAAAAAAGAAAGTGGCTGATAAATAAATACATACATAAATAAAGATGAATGTGAAAAAGTTAAATGAAATACCTAGTGAAAATTAAATATGGTGATAAATACATATTTTACACAATATAAAAACCATTTCAGGAGATTTCCTTTATCATAAAATCCTACAAAGATTTAACTTAGATTTTATGTCAAAAAAGAAAAAAGAAGTGACTGATAAATTAATAAAAATAATAAATAGTGATAAAGAAAGATTATAAATTAGAGAAAAAAATAATAATAATAAATTACGAAATAATTAAATTGAGACAAAATGGTGAAAAATAAAGAAGGAAATAAACTTATTTTTTTAGGGATTTCCTTTACCATTACACCAAATGGCAAGCATATGACGTTTTAATGTTTTACTAGAATAAAAAGTTAATTTTAACTTTAAACCATTTTAAAAGATAAATAAATCAAAGAAAAATAGTTTAAAAATTTTGGAATGTAGTTTTCATAATCAACCAGTTAAAAAACTTACCACAGTTGACTTCATCAGTGGCGTCCACACAGTCTTTCTCTCCGTCACAGAGGAAGCTCTCTGGGATGCAGCGAGTTTTATTATCACACTGATGTTTGCATTCGTGTGATCGAGTGAAACAGTCCAGTTCATCAGAGCGATCCTGACACTGAGGTGTGCCGTCACACACCTGCTTTCTGTCGATACACATCCTCCCATGAGCGCACTGGAACTGATCTATGAGGAAACACTGTTAGTTACACACGTCTTCAGTTACAGAAGACAATTAGGGACCAATTAAATGAGTTTTACCTTCTTTACACTGAGATTCACAGTCGTGTTCATCAGATCCATCTTTACAGTCCATCTCTCCATCACACACATGACTGTACAGCACACACTCAAGTCCGTCCTTACAGGGTTTAGAGCCCATACGACACTTTAATGGTGCTGAGGTGGAGGTTTTAGGTATTGGAGTGGGACATCCCATCTCATCTGACCCATCAATGCAGTGAGAGCGGGCGTCACACACCAGTTCCCTCTCCACACACTTCCTCCTATCCTTACACAGGAAGTCACCTATAAGAAAAACAAATAAAGAATTGTGACTAAATGCATGCTTTAACAAAGCCATATTAAGGAAGTAACCTTTGAGTACCTGAGTTTGGACATCTGTCAAAGCAAAATGTTTCATCATATCCATCAGGACAGTCTCTCTTGCCATCACAGAGCTTGGTGTGAGGGATGCACAGCGACCCGTCACGACACAACACAGCCGGACTCTCACACTTCACCACCTTTGTGGGGTACCCTGAAGGCAAATCCATTAAAAATTAGTATTTTAATCAAATTTATAAAACCAAATCACATAGCACAGGACATATTCCCACCGCAGTCAGATTCATCAGTGCCATCCACACAGTCTTTCTCTCCATCACAGAGGAAGTTTTCAGGGATGCAGCGGGTTTTATCATCACAGCGATGGCTGCAGCTCTTGCTGCGTATGAAGCAGTCCCTCTCGTCAGAGAAATCTTGACACTGTGGTTTGCCGTCGCACACTAGTTTTGCATCAATGCATTTTCTCCCATGGGCACACTGAAACTCCCCTGATGATGAACAACAAAACCACCTAGTCAGAGTTTAAAAATCAGTAGTATTTTATACTTTATCTTTTAATATGTAAAGTGAGAGAAATAATTATTTGATCCCTTGCTGATTTTGTACATTTGACAGAATAACAAATCAACAACGAAAAACCCAGAAAAATGGATTTAAAAAAAGGTTATGAATTGATTTGCATTTTAATGAGTGAAACAAGTAAAACATGACTTAGTTTTTGATGGCAAAACTGAACCTTCAGCTCCCTCCACAGATTTTCTATGGGATTAAGGCTAGGTCACTCCAGGACCTTAAAGGGATAGTTCACCCAAAAATGAAAATTTGATGTTTATCTGCTTACCCCCAATGCATCCAAGATGTAGGTGACTTTGTTTCCTCAGAAAAACACAAACGAAGATTTTTAATGAAAACTGGTGCAGTCTGCCAGCCTTATCATGGACGTGGATGGGCACCAAACCTTTAAAAGTAAACAAAAACATGCACAGACAAAATCCAAATTACACCCTGCGACTCGTGACGATACATTGATGTCTTAAGACACGAAACGATCGGTTTTTGCGAGAAACTGAACAGTATTTATATCATTTTTTACCTTTGATACACAGCCACGTCCATCTGTCATGAGCACGAGTTTGGCATCAGTCACGTCACATGTGCACGCGCTTCTGGCGTAGAATACGCAAACACTGTAAGGGGAAATCAGTGAAAAGTCCCCGATGAGTTCGCGCAAGCAAACGTAATCTTTTAGCTTTAAATCGGTTTGAACAATCAGGATAAGCGCAAGTAATTACCATTTTGAATAGCCGCTATACACACAATCTCTGTGCACTGTGTAAACAATGAGTGTCGTATACATGCGACAGATCGCTTCCGGCGTTTGCGTATACTACGACAGAAGCGCGTGCACATGTGACGTGACTGATGACAAACTCGTGCTCAGGACAGATGGACGTGGCTGTGCATCAAAGGTAAAAAAAAATTATATAAATACTATTCAGTTTCTCGCAAAAAACGATCGTTTCGTGTCTTAGGACATCAATGTATCATCACGAGCCGCAGGGTGTAATTTGGATTTGTCTGTGCATGTTTTTGTTTACTTTTAAAGGTTTGGTGCCCATCCACGTCCATGATAAGGCTGGCAGACTGCACCGGTTTTCATTAAAAATCTTCGTTTGTGTTTTTCTGAGGAAACAAAGTCACCTACATCTTGGATGCATTGGGGGTGAGCAGATAAACATCAAATTTTCATTTTTGGGTGAACTATCCGTTTAATGTGCTGCTTCTTGAGCTTTTTTTTTTTTCAGTTTTTGGTCATTGTCATGCTGGAATACCCATCCATGACCCATTTTCAATGCCCTGGCTGAGGGAAGGAGGTTCTCACCCAAGATTTGACTGTACATGGCCCCGACCATCCTTGCTTTGATGCAGTGCAGTTGTCCCCTTAGCAGAAAAAGAGTTTGTAATCTGTCTGATTGATTGCTTCTGTGGACAGATGTCTTTTATACAGGTAACACG
Organism: Garra rufa; assembly: GCF_049309525.1. Lineage (NCBI taxonomy): Eukaryota > Metazoa > Chordata > Actinopteri > Cypriniformes > Cyprinidae > Garra > Garra rufa. The sequence continues at coordinate 27,409,064 of NC_133383.1, forward strand.
CTGAGATTAGGAGCACTCCCTTTAAGAGAGTGCTCCTAATATCAGCTCGTTACCTGTATAAAAGACACCTGGGAGACAGTAATCTTGCTGATTTATAGGGGATCAAATACTCCAGATTTTTTTTTTTGTTATTCTGCATGTTATTAAAGTTACAGACTGATAATTTCTTTGTCAGTGGGCAAATGTACAAACTCAGCAGGGGATCAATTAATTTTTCTCTCAATGTATTTTTAATATCTCTTTATGTACCCATTTATTTATGAAGTATTTCGAGTATTTGTGTAAAAACATTTATGGCGGGACTACCTGCTTTACAATTAAAATCGCAGTCAGATTCATCCGACCCGTCCTTACAGTCCATCTCTCCATCACACAAATGACTGTACAGCACACACTCAAGTCCGTCCTTACAGGGTTTAGAGCCCATACGACACTTTAATAATGCTGTGGTTGAGGTTTTAGGTGCTGTAGTGGGACATCCCATCTCATCAGAACGGTCAAGGCACTGAGAACGGCCGTCACACACCAGATCCCTCTTAACACACTTTGTCCGGTCTTTACACATGAAATCACCTGGCAGAAAATGTTGTGAAACTGTAAATAAGCAAGAACTTTAGCCCAAGCTATGCATGCTACCAGTACAAATCCAATGTGTTAATTACTGCGATATGGGCAGTTGCGAAGACACGGCCTCTCATCAGAACCATCAGGACAGTCTTTTCTCCCGTCACACAGATATTGCTGCAGGATGCACAGCGATGTCCCTTGACAAGCCACGTATGGGTTTTTGCAGGGTGATGGTGGAGTGGGCATAGCTACAAAAATAAAAACTTTAAGCCACTGGTGCAAAATATACTCATCACATTTTAGATCTCATATGTAGAAGCAAATGTGTGATTTCTGATTTACAGCGGACTCACCACAGTCCGCCTCATCCGAGCCATCCCAGCAGTCCCTCATACCATTACAGATGAACACCTCTGGGATACAGCGACTGTTCCCATCACAGCGGATGCTGCAGCTCTTGGTGGGTTTCCAGCAGCCCGCTTCATCTGAGTGATCTGGACACTGAGGAGTGCCATCACACACCTGCCGGAAGTCAATACACTTCTTCCCTTGAATACACTGAAACATCCCTGCCAAAGAATCAGCGCACAAGAAACACACATGCGTGAGTCAAGACTCTTTGGTCCTTTTCAAAAAATTAGCATATTGTGATAAAGTTCATTATTTTCTGTAATGTACTGATAAACATTAGACTTTCATATATTTTAGATTCATTACACATACCTGAAGTAGTTTATTGCCTTTTATTGTTTTAATATTGATGATTTTGGCATACAGCTCATGAAAACCCAAAATTCCTATCTCAAAAAATTAGCATATTTCATCCGACCAATAAAAGAAAAGTGTTTTTAATACAAAAAAAGTCAACCTTCAAATAATTATGTTCAGTTATGCACTCAATACTTTGTCGGGAATCCTTTTGCGGAAATGACTGCTTCAGTGCGGTGTGGCATGGAGGCAATCAGCCTGTGGCACTGCTGAGGTGTTATGGAGGCCCAGGATGCTTCGATAGCGGTCTTAAGCTCATCCAGAGTGTTGGGTCTTGCGTCTCTTCAAAACTTTCTCTTCACAATATCCCACAGATTCTCTATGGGGTTCAGGTCAGGAGAGTTGGCAGGCCAATTGAGCACAGTAATACCATGGTCAGTAAACCATTTACCAGTGGTTTTGGCACTGTGAGCAGGTGCCAGGTCGTGCTGAAAAATGAAATCGTCATCTCCATAAAGCTAGCTGCATTGACCCTGCCCTTGATAAAACACAGTGGACCAACACCAGCAGCTGACATGGCACCCCAGACCATCACTGACTGTGGGTACTTGACACTGGACTTCAGGCATTTTGGCATTTCCCTCTCCCCAGTCTTCCTCCAGACTCTGGCACCTTGATTTCCGAATGACATGCAAAATTTGCTTTCATCCGAAAAAAGTACTTTGGACCACTGAGCAACAGTCCAGTGCTGCTTCTCTGTAGCCCAGCTCAGGCGCTTCTGCCGCTGTTTCTGGTTCAAAAGTGGCTTGACCTGGTGCCTGTACACGGTGGCTCTGGATGTTTCTACTCCAGACTCAGTCCACTGCTTCCGCAGGTCCCCCAAGGTCTGGAATCGGTCCTTCTCCACAATCTTCCTCAGGGTCCGGTCACCTCTTCTCGTTGTGCAGCGTTTTCTGCCACACTTTTTCCTTCCCACAGACTTCCCACTGAGGTGCCTTGATACAGCACTCTGGGAACAGCCTATTCGTTCAGAAATTTCTTTGTGTCTTACCCTCTTGCTTGAGGGTCAATGATGGCCTTCTGGACAGCAGTCAGGTCGGCAGTCTTATTTTTTTTTTGCGGTTTTGAGTAATGAACCAGGCTGGGAGTTTTTAAAAGCCTCAGGAATCTTTTGCAGGTGTTTAGAGTTAGTTGATTCAGATGATTAGGTTATTAGCTCGTTTAGAGAACCTTTTCATGATATGCTAATTTTTTGAGATAGGAATTTTGGGTTTTCATGAGCTGTATGCCAAAATCATCAATATTAAAACAATAAATGGCAATAAACTACTTCAGTTGTCAGTTGTGTGTAATGAATCTAAAATATATGAAAGTCTAATGTTTATCAGTACATTACAGAAAATAATGAACTATCACAATATGCCAATTTTTTGAAAAGGACCTGTATTTAACACAGTACATTTGCAGAAGTTTCTGGAATAACATTCTAAAGGATAATCTGAAATATTTCTATGAATATCAAACATGTTTTATATTTTCCAACTCGAAAATATATTTAATATAAATTAAATCATAATTTGTCAATTTAGATCTGCAGACTGGCTCTGAATTTTGGCAAATGGTGTTAACTTGTCCAGATTGTAAAAAATCTGGGCAAAGGTTGTATACCAGTGGTCTCCAACCCTGCTCCTGGAGAGCTACTGTCCTGCAGATATCAACTCCAACCCCAATCAAACACACCTGTAGCAGGTAGGTGTGGTGGAGCAATATTGGAACTGAAGTCTGCAGGACGGTACGTCTCCAGGAGAACCCTGTTGCATAGTGTAATACAGCATTTAGTCAATATTATTAAAGAACAACAAAATGGATAACAGTTGAGAGTGTGAAACTTTGGTAATCTCTCACCTGGATTGCATTGAAGGTCACATTGTTCTTCATCAGATCCATCTTTACAGTCCTTCTCTCCATCACATAAATGGCTGTACAGCACACACTCATGCCCGTCCTTACAGGGTTTAGAGCCCATACGACACTTGAAGGGTGCCGTGGTGGTTTCAGTTGCTTTGGTGGGACATCTCATCTCATCTGAACCATCAAGGCAGTGAGAGCGGCCATCGCACACTAGAGCTCCCTCAATACACTTCCTCCTGTCCTCACACAGGAAATCACCTGTATGAATACAAAGCAGCATAGTAATTATGACAGGTATCTGTGGTATAATGACTTGCTAAGAAAAGGCAAAGGAGGAGAATAACAAGAAATAGATGTAAAGAAAGAGGTGGAGAAAGTGAAGGAGGGAGGATTACAACACTGTGCATGAGGAAGAGAACAAAGATAAGAACAACAATGAAGAGATAGGAATAAGGAGGTGAACAAAAGAGTTAAAACGAGAAAAGCAAGAACAAGAACAACGAGAAGAACAACCATGAGGAGGAAGAGAAAAGGAGAAAGAAGAGAGAGGAGGAGAAGGACGAGATGAAAAGTAGAGAAAATGAGGAGAAAAGGAAGGAAGAGAAGAACAAGGAAGAGAACAACAACGATGAAGCAATAGGAACAAGGAGGAGAAAGGAGTCTAAGAGTGGTCAAGGATCAGAAAAAAGGAAACAACAACGAAGAGAACGAAGGAGAAAGAAGAGTGAGGAGGAGAACAAGGAGGAGAAGAAAGTGAAAGAGGATAAGAAAAAGGAGCACAATGAGGAGAACATCTACAAAGGGAGAGAAACAAACAAGAAAGGAGAAAAGGAGCAGAAAGAAAAGAGGTAAAGGAAGCAGAAAAGAACAAGAATAAAGAGAAGAACAAGGAGGACAACAACATTAATGAGGAGGAGGAGGAAGAGAACAAGGAAAAAGATAAAAAGGAGAAGAACAAGGAGAACAGGCACAAAAAAGAGAAGGAGTAGAGAGAGGAAAAAATGTGAGGAAGGAGAATAACAAGGAGCATGAGGAGGAGAACAAGGAAGAGAAGAACAAGAGAAAGTAACAAGGAGAGAGGAGCAGAACAAAGAGGTAAATTGGGAGGAGCAGAAGAAAAGAACAAGAACAAATAGAAGAACAATGAGAAGAACAAAGAGAAGGGGTAAAAGGAATAGAGGAGGAGAATGAGAAGGAGGATAAGAAAAAGGAGAATGAGAAAGAGGATAGGAATAAGGAGCATGAGAAGAACAACGAGAAGAACAAGAGAGGAACAAAGAGAGAGAGGAGCAGAATGAAAGAGGTAAAGGGGAGGAAAAGAATGAAGAAGAGCAAGGAGGAGGAGAACAACAACAACAACGAGGAGGAAGAGAACAAGGACAAAGAGAGGACAGGGAATAAAGAGGAAAAGGAGTACAGAGAGGTGAAGGTGAAGGATAACAATGAATAGAGGAACAAGGAGAAACAGGAGCAGAACGAAAGAGGTAAAGGGTGAGGAACAGAAGAAATGGAAGAACAAGCATGAACAGAAGAACAAAGAGGAGAACAACAATGGAAAGGAGAAGAACAAGGAGAAGAGGAACAAAGAGGAGGACGAGTACGAGGAGAAGGTGAAGGGCTATAAGAACAAGGAGCACGAGAAAGAGAACAAGTAGAAGAACGAATGAGGAGAAGAGCAAAGAGGACAAAGGGACAAACACAACAAGGAAGAAGAGAACAAGGAAAAAGTAGTGAAGAGAAGAACAAGGAGGAGAGGAACAAAGATGAGTATAGAGAGGAGGAGAAGGTGAAGGAGGATAAGAACAAGGAGCATGAGGAGGAGGAAAGAGGATAAACAACAATGAATAGAGAGGAACAAGAAGAAAGGGGGAGAATGAAAGAGGTAAAGGAGGAGCAGGAGAAAGGGAACAACAAGTAGGAGAAGAACAAGAACAACGAGGAGGAGGAAGAGAAAAAGGAAAAGGAAAGTGTGAAAGAGGAAAAGAATAAGAAGCAGGAGGAGAACCACAAGAACAAAGGGAGGGGAACAAGGAGAAGTGGGAGCACAAACAGGAGGAGGTGGTAGAGGATAAAAACAACAAAGAGGATAAGAATAAGGAGAAGGAGGTGCAGAAGGACAAGGAGAACTAGAAGGACAAGCAGGAAGAGGAAGAGAAGGAGGACAAGATGGACGAGAACAAGGAATAAAAAAGGAGCAAAAAGAAGAAGAAAAGCCAATAAGAGAGGTTTAAGGTAAAGGAAGAAAAGGAGCAAAAGGAGGAGAAAGATGGTTTGCTGGACTTCACGTGAGATTAGTTTTTCCATTTTAGAAGGGTCTTGTCACTTGTCAGCTGAAAAGGATGTTAGAAAAGCCAGCAGCAAACAAATTTAAGCTTTTTTTTTTCAGCTGAGAGAAGTTCAGATATTTTACCTGGAGCAGCACATGCATCTATACAAGAAGCTTCATCAGATCCATCAGGACAGTCTCTTCTGCCATCACACAGCTGAGCCTGAGACATGCACACTGACGTTCCCGGACACAACACAGAAGGACTCTTACAGCTTGTTTGAGCTGGTCTGGACATAGCTGTCACAAAACAGAGCAGGTATAGTCTTATTAGGTCATTTATAGTTTTGGGTAACATTTAATTCTTCCACCAGACAATGCATTTGGAAACTGGGTCATAGGACTGATATTAAGTATAAGTTGGAAAGTGACAAGCAACTACCGATTGACTAGAAAAGCCACACTTTTGAAATTGGCATAGAGTTAGGTCCACTCCTGCTGTAGTTTATTTCAGTCTAGACCAAAGATCCAAAGGTGGCTAAATCAGGGATCCAAACTGGATAGTGGTGGGCTGAGGAGGGAGTTAAGGAGGCAGAAGAAAGGCTATGAAACAGGAGGCAGGTGGGAGTGGGAAGGGGGCATGAACCTGCCTACACCTTTAAAATAACAATTGCATTTCTGGACTTCAGTAGCTGTTTGAGATCCACCAACAACTATGTTTTCTTTGCAGACATTTCCTCAAGACCAGGAATGTTCAGTGTCAATCACTGAACAGTCCTTTGTGTTTGGAGATCATCTTCTCCAGTCTTCCCACAGGGGTGTCAGCTTCAACAACAAAGCCTGCTTGGTAGATTCAGAGGACAATGTCCAATTTCAAGGTAGTGGCTGCATCATCTTGAGCAGGGGTGCCCAAACTCTGTTCTGGAGGCCTGCAGAGTTTAACTCCAACTGCCCTCAACACACCTGGACTTTGAGTTAAACTCTGGAGAAGAGCAGCCTTCCAGAACAGAGTTTGGGCACCCCTGCTCAAGATGATGCAGCCACTACCTTGAAATTGGACATTGTCCTCTGAATCTACCAAGCAGTAAGGGTGGGAATCTTCAGGCACTTCACGATCCGATCCGATTCCGATTCTGGGAGTCACGATCCGATTCCAAAACGATTCTTGATCTACATTTTTTCCCCAATTAATTCTTCTGCTGTGCAAATACAACTTTACAATTTTAAAAACATGTAAAATTGCAGTTTCTATGCTTTTTGTTTATAGTTGAAATCTCTGTAAAAGTAGGTGTGTCAATCTTCACTGGTTTCAAGATTCAATTTAATTTAATTACTGTTTTCATTATCAACTAAATATCACGATGCTCACATTCTTAGTTTTCAATAGTACTGCACATGGCAGTACCTTGCTTATATAATTTAAAAAATAATTAGGCCTACTTATTTAAAATAAGTGTTCTTCAGGTATCTGAAAGTTTACAGACAATAGTTTTTCTTTTTTCCCCAGCATTACTGCCGTTTTATTAGTACTGATGAGATCACAGACAGGCAGCTTTAACAAACTAATGCACAGCAGTGGCGAACGGTGACTTTTTTTAACCAGGCATGCTTAGTGCTAAAACCACCAGTAATACCAAAAATAATTATATCTTTAGATTATTTAGAAACCAATAAAATCAGAGACGAAATCATATTTTAATATTTTGTTTATTATTATTTTAAAAAAATTATAGACATTTTATATAGGCTATTTTTTTTCAGTGGACTTTCACATTTTGAATTGAGAAATTATTATAATATACAGTTAGGAAGGTTTTTTTTTTTTTTCATTTGATTTAGTCGAGTAAGTTGTGCATCAAACACTATGATTTTCGGCAATCAGGATCTGGCAGCATAAGCGCGTTTTTCCGCTTGGGCGAGCGCTTCTCGGACAGCTTATACCCCGCGAATGAAATCACGTGCATGACAGCAAAATAGAGAACGCGCATCAATTCTGAGGAGTCGAGAAAGATGCGGAGAATCTGCTTGCCCAGAAGATTAAATCTCAAATAAGGGATCAACTTATAAGCATGTTTATATTATTTAACACGTGAACGCAGTCTCTCTGACAGCCTGGGTATGCGGAGCATTAGCAGCTTATATGGACGGAACGCCACTGACGCACAGATCTATTTCGATATATCAGATGTTTTGTCCTGCTCTGAAAACATAACTGACTGCATGTACAATTTCGTTTAAAACTATTCGAAAACGCAAGTGCATTTAACCGCATCTGCAATCGAGCTTTAGGACGAACAAACACAATGCGCACGCGAAAGTCTGTCAGTGCATCTAATAGTAGAACTGCATTCCAGACGGCAGAAATGAAAGCATAACTTAAGTAAAACACGGCGGGTGGAAGCCCACACTGTCAAGCAGTGCGCACGAGTCTCACAGTGCAAATTCTGTGTAATGAAGCCGGCAGCGTCTCTAGCGCGCACACTTGCCATATGCGGAAAAAAAAACAAGCTCAGAATCGATTCTGAAATATTAGGAATTTGCGGAGAATCGATTTCTTCTCCCACCCCTACCAAGCAGGCTTTGTTGTTGAAGCTGACACCCCTGTGGGAAGACTGGAGAAGATGATCTCCAAACACAAAGGACTGTTCAGTGATTGACAACAGACTAGATGGAGAACTAAGTTTCCAAGTGGAGGTGGGTCATAGAGGATTTGCGGCCCATTTGTTAGTCAGAGCCTTCAGCAATTTGGGTACCACAGGAGAGGAGGAGAGCCTGCAGTACCACCAAAGTGGCATTGAGGGTATTAAAATGGCAATGACTTATAAGTGGGTTGCCATCTAGACACTAACTGGGGTCACCTTGAGCAAGATGTATGATGTTGAAAGAGCCAAAACACCCAGGGATTTCAGGAACATCAGTAGATGTATGCATACAATATTTCAGTTGGATGTCTGTCACAATATGAAAGACCAGAAAGCAACCTTAGCTTCTGCACTTTCATATTGATTTTGGCCCTCTCTGGAATTTATGCATTGTTTTACACCCAGTTATTACATATTCTTAGATGAACGAAGCTTTGCCTATGTTCAGGAGAAGTCTTGGCTCACCACAGTTAGCTTCATCAGTGCCATCTCGACAGTCCCTAATCCCATTGCAGATTAAGACTTCAGGAATACAGTGAGTGTCCCGGTCACAGCGCAAGCTGCAGCTCCTTGAGGGTTTCCAGCATCCTGCTTCATCAGACTTATCCAGACACTGAGGAGTCCCATCACACACCTGATTCATTTCAATACACCTCCCTCCAGAAGCACACTGGAACTGCCCTGTGGTGGAAGAACAAAGACACAATGAGGTCATTACTTGGATACAATTGTAAAAATGTTGAGATGAAGGTTTGAGAGTACTGAAATTTGTCTAACCAGGTTGGCACTGACGACCACAGTCCCATTCATCAGATCCATCTTTACAGTCCATCTCTCCATCACATACATGACTGTACTGCACACACTCATTGCCATCCTTACAGGGTTTAGAGCCCACACGACACTTCAATGACTCTGTGGTTGAGGTTCTAGCTGCCATGTAACAAGCCACCTCATCAGAGCCGTCAAGACAGTGAGCACGGCCATCACAAACCAGATTCCCATCAATACACTTCCTCCTGTCCTTACACAGGAAGTCACCTGGCACAACATTACAGATGTCATGTGCTTTGCTTTTTCTTTGGGAAAAACAGGTTATTTACACTGAAGATCAAGTGAAAATTTACCAGGTTTTGAACAAGTGTCTACGCACGAAACTTCATCAAAACCATCTGGACAATCAATCTTCCCATTACATAGCCGAGTCTGAGAAATACACAGTGACGTTCCTGGACACATCATGGATGGACTTCTACAGATTGGAGGCGGAGGTTGCAAACCTGAGTTGCCTTTGTTCAGTGTCACCAAATTGATATCCCCTTTTTTAATCTCAGCTGTGAAAATAAGGAGATCAGGCATGTTTTAATAAAGGTTAAACAGAGAACAAATAAGACTATTACTCATTCCACATGCAAAAGTTCTGCATCTAGCCAGTCTCAAAGTGATAAAGGTCTTAAAGAGAACCCTGGGTATTAAGGATTGAATGGCTTAATATAATGTATATAGTGTCCCTTTCTGAAATATGTAGTAGAAAACCCATGAAAGATTTATATCATTTAAAAAACACACCATTTCATACATATTTTGGACTATGGGGCGACATTATTTCGATAATGTAAACTGGTTGCACTCAGTGAGCTACTGGCACTATTTTTACCACAACACAACTCGAAATACACTACTCCATATTGTGCAGCTTTTAGTTGTATTTTTCAGGACAAGGGCAACAAGAGAAACAATGTAAATCCTCTATGCTTTAACTACCGATAAGAGGAGAAAAGAACAGGAGGATGCCTATGGACAAATAAAAATTCCTAAAGACCCGCGTCTTTGTTCTCTCAACTTTAGCCCTGATGCCTTTGAGGCTTTTAGTAGACCACAGCTACTGAAAGAGCTTACAAATGGCAGAGGTCAAAAATGCTACATGCCATCCTGGCAGGGTGTTAACATGCTAATACTTGTCATGACACTGCAGCCACTGAAGGAGTTGGATTTCACTCAATATCTGGATGCATTTAGACTCTTTGTGGGGAAAATCAATGGTATGGCATTTGGTTTAAACTTACGCTTCTATCTATCACCACCTGTTAGCTCTTTCAGTAGCTGTATGTCAGTAATTTGTTTGCGAACGTTGCAAAAGTGTATAACAACCATGGCATCTACATAAGCACTCTTTAGCAAAACACAGTAAATCAGCCTGCGCTTTGTTTCCCGGAGGACCGAAAATAAATGCAACACTCGTGTCTCCTAGAAATCCAATCAAATTCAACTAATCAAATGACGACTTGAACATTCCTAAAGTGTTTCCAGTTAAGTGTACCATATGCATCAGACGTTTAGCCAACGTTCCGTGGGCGTGACGTCTGAGGCTGAGACTAGTCTTTTGTAAACACCAGATTAATATAAGGAGGAGGGAATTATGGCGTTTAAGACCAACAGTACGTCATGTCCATGTACAGAACTATTATTATTCAACTATGCCAAGGTAAATACAGTTTTCCATTCTATGGCACCTTTAATACCTGGGGGTTCCCTTTAAAGGTACAGTAGCAAAAAAGCCTACACAATGGTAAAGGTCAGGAGTTACGATTCTTTTGATTAGAAAAACAATTAGTAGGGTTAAAAGGAAAAACATTTACCAAACACGGCTCATTTCAAGATATGCCAGTAAATTAACTTTGAATACTTTCACCTATCCCAACTTCATATGGAACAGTAAAGCATTTGCAGGTTAATTTTCCAAGACAGAAAAATGGACTCAACTAGTGGTGTAAGCTTGGGTTGGAACCATTTGTCTAACCAATGAAATCTGGAATTTTTTGGGAAACCCATTTATATACTCACTGACTGGGCATAAATATTAAAATGCACTTAATATAATAAAACTTACCACAGTTGACTTCATCAGTGGCGTCCACACAGTCTTTCTCTCCATCACAGAGGAAGCTCTCTGGGATGCAGCGAGTTTTATTATCACACTGATGTTTGCATTCGTGTGATCGAGTGAAACAGTCCAGTTCATCAGAGCGATCCTGACACTGAGGTGTGCCGTCACACACCTGCTTTTTGTCGATACACATCCTCCCATGAGCGCACTGGAACTGATCTATGAAGAGACATTTGTTTAGTATGGTCACTCGCTAGCAACCTAAATTTATTGTACTAAATTAGGATAATTTACTTTCTTAACAGTTTTACCTGCTTTACACTGATATTCACAGTTCTGTTCATCAGATCCATCTTTACAGTCCATCTCTCCATCACACACATGACTGTACAGCACACACTCACGTCCATCCTTACAGGGTTTAGAGCCCATACGACACTTTAATGGCGCCAGTTTTGAATTTCTAGCCACCATGTAACAAGCCACTTCATCAGAGCCGTCAAGACAGTGAGAGCGGCCATCACACACCAGATTCCCATCAACACACTTCCTCCTGTCATTACACAGGAAGTCACCTGGCACAATATGACTAATGTAAGTGCTTTGCATTATCTTCAGTGTAAATGAATCAGAATAAATGAATATTTTAAAGAAAAAGCTAAGACTTACCAGGTTTTGAACAAGTGTCTACACATGAAACTTCATCAGAACCATCAGGGCAATCAATCTTCCCGTCACACAGTCTAATCTGGGAAATGCATAGTGATGTTCCTGGACACATCATGGATGGACTTCTACAGATTGGAGGTGGAGGTTGCAAACCTGAGCTGTCTTTGTTCATTGTCACCAAATTGATATCCGGTCTTTTAATCTCAGCTGTGAACATAAATAGATCAGGCAGGTTTTAAAGGAGAAGTTCACTTCCAGAACAAAAATTTACAGATAATGTACTCACCCCCTTATCATCCAAGATGTTTAGTCTTTCTTTCTTCATTTGTAAAGAAATTGTTTTTTGAGGAAAACATTTCAGGATATTTCTCCATATAGTGGACTTCTATGGTGCCCCGAGTTTGAACTTCTAAAATGCAGTATAAATGCAGCTTCAAACGATCCCAGATGCGACTGCAAACGATCCCAGCTGAGAAACAAGAGTCTTATCTAGCGAAATGATCGGTTAGTTTAACTATTTATATACACTTTTTAAACCTCAAACGCTCATCTTGTCTAGCTCAGTTTTTTCCGGTTCCAGTTAGGGTATGTCAAAAAACTACCATCTCATTTCCTTACTCAACTTCAAAATCATCCTATATCCATGTTTGGTCCCACTTTATATTAAGTGTCCCTAATACCTGTGAACTTACATGGTAACTAGATGTGTACGTAGCATGTAACCACAGTGTATGTACACATTGGTACATTGTATCTACAGCACTAATACTGGTGTAATTACACACATGTAACAACTCACTGAATAGCATTTGTAAGTACAAATGTGTAACAGGACATTGGTAACAACACTTTTTTCACTTCTGGAAGTACACATGTGTAACAAGAATTATGTAACTACATTTTGTAACAACAATATGTACTCACAGAAGTTTTTACACTTCCACACAGTCTTCAATACTGCAGTTACCAGTTTGGAATGCCCGGAAACATTATTGAAATCGTGATGATTCCTATGTAGGCTACATATAATGTTTGTATTCATGTATTTGTGAACACTGAATTAGAATTAAAGTATCAATTTGTAATACCAGTGTACTTGGTACATGGTAACTCCTCAGGAACTGTCTACTTAATATAAAGTGGAAAATGGTCACAACCTACAGAGTAATATATAAACTGTTTTCAAATGCATTATTAAATAGTTTACTTAATATGAAATTATAACTTTCCATCCTGTTCTGTGTGATTTCTGTTGCCAACTCGTTTCCAAGCATATGTAAACATAATGTTTAACAAGACTACACTTTAAACCTTTAAAATAAATAACATTTCTACAATCGTTTAACCATTTATGTAATATTAACTTCGTTTGTAGCGGTGGGACACAGCAGGCGTTTTCTGACATCCCTGCGACTACAACAATAAAACCATAAAATACACCGAACACGCATCATAATTATAAAATGAAACAATTTTATTTGTGCGCTATAAGATCTTCAGAATCCATACCATTGCGAGGAACATGCCCAAATTCAAATCTTTATCTTTATTTTACGAATTCAAATACAACCGCGTCAGGAAACGGCAGTTTTTACGGCAGGAAAATCGAGCTCTCATTGGCTCTCGCCAGCATTCGTCACAGTTTACGACATGCCGCGTTTCTGGTGAGATGTGTTTGAATGTTGCGCGGGCACATACTCTTTGGCCGCATTTACGGAGAGGATCAGGAAAATAATCTGGATAATATTTCAGCGAATAATAACTTTAATTCTGCTCTGCACCTCAAACAAACCTACTGTATTCTGCCAGAGAGGACTGCAGCTGCAAAAGCATCGCCATTTGAATTATTTTTGGTATGGCTGTTGATATTTTTGCATTACTTAAATGATTGTAATTGCAATTTTCTGTCTGTCATGGTTTTTTTTCATTACTGTACCGAGAGAGATATGGTTAACGTTAGGTTTAGAGGTAGGAGTGTGATTAGTAACTACAAAAATAGTTTTTATGCTATATTGTTAGCAAAAATGGTAATTTCCTTGCATATATTTTTGTCAGTTACGATTTATATCCTTTTATATTTGCTATAAAATGGGTAGCTTCAGGTTTGGCGGTAGGTTAAGGGGGCTAAAAATGTAAATCGCGTATTAATAAAATGATAAAAAGGCATTGATACGAATATTTAATGAAATGAAGGATACGTAAATATTTTACGTTTTTAGCAAAACATACGTAGCTATTTGTACGTTTTAAACATTGAAATACGTCTAAATTGTACATTTTCGCATCAATAAAAACTTAATAAAAACAAAAATGTATGTTTTGTGCATCTAAAAATACGTATAAATACCAACGTATAAACAATGAGACCAGGCTGGACCATTTTACACTTTATATTAAGTAGACAGTTCCTGAGGAGTTACCATGTAAGTACACTGAAATTAAAGAGTTGCACAGAGGTTTACATTTGATATATTACTCAGTAAGTTGTGACCATTTTACACTTTATATTAAGTAGACAGTTCCTGAGGAGTTATCATGCAAGTACACTGATATTAAAGTGTTGCACAGAGGTTTACATTTTATATATTACTCAGTAAGTTGTGACCATTTTACACTTTATATTAAGTACACAGTTCCTGAGGAGTTACCATGTACCACTGGTATTACAAATTGATACTTTAATTCTAATTCAGTGTTCACAAATACACAAATACACCTTCTTTGCATGTTCGATTTGCAAACATTGGGTCGGTACTTCTGCAGTGATGTAGGATGATTTTGAAATGATTTTTGAAGTTGAGGGAGAAAATGAGATGGGACTTTTAACCTACCCTAACTGTTTTGAACCAGAGATGCACAGACTACTCATGCACATTGCAGAGGGAGACAAGACAAGCATTTGAGGTTAAAAAGTATATAAATTTTCATTTAAAAATATATATATAAATAACTGATGGTTTCGCTAGATAAGACCCTTCTTCCTCAGCTGGGATCGTTTAGAGCCCTTTGAAGATGCATTTTGGAAGTTCAAACTCGGGGGAACCACATATGGAGAACTATATGGAGAAAAATCATGAAATGTTTTCCTCAAAAAACTTTTCTTTACGACTTAAAGACATGAACATCTTGGATGACAAGGGGATAAATACATATGTACATTTTTGTTCTGGAAGTGAACTAATCCTTTAACAAAGTCTGTAAACTGTTACTGCACATGTAAAGCGGCTAACAATAACAACAGACACAATTTGCATGGAAATCTTAAAGGTATACTCTAGAAAAAAATGCCTTTGTAATGGTAAGGGACAAAAGTTATGATCTTTTGAGAACAAGAACCTTGTTAAAACAATACTAGGACTTCAGAAGAAAAATAGGACATAGTCCCTTTTACATGTATACCTGAAATTTTTTCGACGATAGAATACCATCACCTATTCCATATTTGAATGAAACTGCAAAATAACAGTAAAAACAAATACTCACAGCAGTTGGCTTCATCAGTGGCGTCCACACAGTCTCTCTCTCCGTCACAGAGGAAGCTCTCTGGGATGCAGCGAGTTTTATTATCACACTGATGTTTGCATTCGTGTGATCGAGTGAAACAGTCCAGTTCATCAGAGCGATCCTGACACTGAGGTGTGCCGTCACACACCTGCTTTCTGTCAATACACATCCTCCCATGAGCGCACTGGAACTGATCTATGAGGAAACATTGTAAGTTACACATTGGTTAAATTATATACAGGGCACAGAAACTGCTAAATGAAATTCCAGGACTTTTCAAGTACTTTTTTGGTTTTCAAGGACTCAAATCTAAGAACTCTATCAAACAATACCATTATTATCATTAAAATCCAAATGAATAAACTAGGGCCGGGACTTTAACGCGTTAATTTAGATTAATTACACAAAAATAACGCGTTAATTTAACGCATTTTAATCGCACTTAGTTTTGCACCGCAGAACGTTTCTCACTGGATGAGATTCGGCGGACCGATTATACTGGAGCACCAACTAGCGTTCAGACAAGCTGCGTCCGTCCTAAATAGTATTGTAAGTCCCAAATCGTAGTATGTTTAAAAAAGTATTCCAAAGATTCCCGGATGGTCTACTACTTAACGATCAATGCACACTCTAACTGCTAATATTGCCCACAACACACTGCGCCGTGAACGAGGATTCGATTAGAACTACAAACACGCATAAAAAGTGTTAAACTACAAACATGGAGGATATGCGCGACCAACGGACAGGTAGAGAAAGGGGTTTGAGTGATAAATAATCAATGTGTAACCTGATAAAAAATATTTTTTAAATGTTATCCGCGTTATATTCCATGTGCAGCAACATTTATAATGATAGGTTTGGTCATTAACGTTTAAATGCATAATTAAGCAAACACAAGAGCCGAGTTCTCGGCATGAAAGACTCGTTAAAGAACGTGCTTCTTCATTTCTCTCTAATACGGTAGGAAATTAAATTAAACGAAATGTAGATAATGTTAACTGTGATGATTGACGGTAGTTTAAACAGTGACAGGATTCAGGTAACTAAGCAACAGAGCGTCCGTTAAAGAAGCAGTTATGACTAGGTAGTATGTCCCAAAGCTTGCCTACTATTCTGCTACATACTCAAAAGTATGTACTTTTCTTCACAAAAAGAGTACATACTTATAGGGCATAGTATAAGTAGGCGAATTGGGACGCAGCAAAACAAACCACAGTGAACATGGACAAAAAAGCTGATGGGACCGCTTTGGTTGGCCCTGTGGATGGGAAATTTTGTTATTAATGGCAATATTGCACTGGTCTGTTGGACTTGGTTGAACAAAAATAATATATAAGCTTAAGCAACAAAATATTGTTTCAGTCATTATTAAATGGTATACTAAAAATCCATATAAAAAAAACGTACTTTTCACTGTTCTCAGGTCAAATATTTATATGCGATTAAAATGCGATTAATTTCGATTAATTACAAAGCCTCTAATTAATTAGATTAAATTTTTTAATCGAGTCCCGGCCCTAGAATAAACTAATAAAACAAAAAGGTACTAATAATGTGCAGCACATGCAAACCATGCAATAACTGTAGCAACTTTAAAATTTTAATGGATACTATGGCAAACATACTGCTTTCCTTAAGTGATTTTTTTTTCATTAACATATGATTGACCTGAAGAATGAAAGCTACAGTATATCATACACTTGGAAAATTGAGCTATATGACACGTTTATAACATTATTAGAAAGCTGCATTCATGTTTCTAGCATGATTAACAAGTTGCTAACATCATGTTTCTAGCATGATTAACACATTATTTACATGTCAGTAGCATGACTGACAGGTATCTAGCATGTTTTTAGCATGATTGGCAAGATTCTAACATGTTGCTAGCATGATTAACATGTGACTAGCATGATTAACAAGCTGCCAGCACGTTTCTAACCTGACTAGCAAGTTGCTAGCATGATTCTAGTTGCTAAGCTTGGATAAAAAGAAAAATAGATTAGAAATATTAGAATGGAAGTTTGAATTGATTAGAAATAGTACATAGAAGGGAAGCTTCATTTAGTCTCAAGGGATTCTGGGAGTTTAAATTTGAATTTTGTTGGAGTTTGAATAGAGTTGCCTCATTTGAACATTCCCTCAAAGTAAGTCTATGGGATTTTTGTGTTTTTTAATCTTCAATTTTATGAAAACTATAAGTCGGATCAGTTTGAAAAGATACAGCACACTAAGAGTTTGGTGGTTCTAGCTTGAAAGCTCTAGGAGTAGCGGCGTTCAGAAATTTAGTCTAAGAAGAATAATAATAAAAAGCTTAAGTAGGAGATCAGTAGGTTGGCTTTCTCAAGCCAACTTAAAAGAGCAAACAATGTAAATGCAAGAACTTTCAAAGGTTTATACCATAAACTCAACTTCATACTGACATTGCAAACCACTCTTCACCTCAAGGAGTATTACCATCCCGTTTAATATCACGAGATCTCATGCGCTCCTGAAAGCCAGGTGAAATTATGCTGTATTTATATCAGATGCACTGCATTGTTCATTTTTAGTGAAAAGGTAGTTTCTATTAAAAACAAAACTTAACACAGATTTCATATTTACTGCCTTTTGAAAATTCAAGTACTGTTCAAGTACCAGAAAAATAGCTATTTTCAAGGGTTTTCCAGGCCTTAAGTTTCAAAATGTCAATTTCAAGTACTTCAAGCTTTTTAAGCACCTTGTACAAACCCTGTATATAAGACAGTCAGGGATCAATTCAATGAGTTTTACCTTCTTTACACTGATATTCACAGTCGTGTTCATCAGATCCATCTTTACAGTCCATCTCTCCATCACACACGTGACTGTACAGCACACACTCACGTCCGTCATTACAGGGTTTAGAGCCCATACGACACTTTAAAGGAACGGAGATGGTTTCAGGAGCCATGGTGGGACATCCCATCTCATCTGAACCATCAATGCAGTGAGAGTGGCCATCACACACTAGAGCTCTCTCGATACACTTTCTCCTGTCTTCACACAGGAAGTCACCTGGAGAAAGCACAAGTTTAGATGTTACAGCTGTCAGCTATTTACTTAATCTACTTAATTTTTGCTGTTGCAATTCTAAAGTACTTTACCAGGCTTTGCACAAATGTCAATGCATGAGCCTTCATCAGAACCATCAGGACAGTCTCTTCTCCCGTCACACAGCTGAGTCTGCGAAATGCACAATAATGTTCCTGGACACATTATGGATGGACTTCTACAGATTGGCTGTGATGATGCAAAACCTGAGCTTTCCTTGTTCACCGGCTCCATGTTTACTTCCATTATGTTAGTCTTCACTGTGCAGAGAAAAAACAAATAGACCATTAAAAGCTAAATGTTAAATAGTGTCATCATTAGACAGTCCAAAGTAGTGTGCATAAATGATTAATCATATTCAAGCACAAACGTGACAGAACCACCAGTTTAATAAGTCAACATTAAACAACACTCAATAGTTAAGGGAAAACTGGAAATTAAGTAACTTCAAAATTGTATAGAAAATAAAAAAGCCTGTAGTTATGCTAAGCTTTAAACTTTTTTTTTATAAACTGTTCTTAAATGTGAATGCGATATCCATAAAATGATTAAGAAAATCCTTAGAGCAGGGTTTTTGTCAAACTAGTGTTGGTGAACATTTCAGGAATCGTGAGTTTATGAAAATAGAGTAATTAAATGAAAATGTAAATTTAAAATGAAAAATTAAAAAAGGATACAATAAAAATATACATATATTTATATTACCTGCATGTCATGTGACTATTAAATGACAAAGAATCGTGAACAACCAAATGTGTTAAACTGATTAAATATAAACTCATTAACATTAATAATCAGTTGGACATCAAGAAAATATTTTTGGTGAAAGAGGTTCAGCAGACAAAGTTTGGAAAACTCTGAGCAACCAAAAATCCCTGGAAATCAAGCAATTTATAGATTATAGAGTCAAAACTATCATAGATTAGGCAAAAACCTCAAGATGTGCCACATGAGATAAAAATCAACCAACTCACAGCAGTTGGCTTCATCAGTGGCGTCCACACAGTCTTTCTCTCCATCACAGAGGAAGCTCTCTGGGATGCAGCGAGTTTTATTATCACACTGATGTTTGCATTCGTGTGATCGAGTGAAACAGTCCAGTTCATCAGAGCGATCCTGACACTGAGGTGTGCCGTCACACACCTGCTTTTTGTTGATACACATCCTCCCATGAGCGCACTGGAACTGATCTATGAGGAAACACTGTTAGCTACACTCATAGCTATATAAGTTATATAAGTCAGTTAGGGATCACATGTTACATGTTTTTTTTACCTTCTTTACACTGAGATTCACAGTCGTGTTCATCAGATCCATCTTTACAGTCCATCTCTCCATCACACACATGACTGTACAGCACACACTCATGTCCGTCATTACAGGGTTTAGAGCCCATACGACACTTTAAAGGAACGGCGATGGTTTCAGGAGCCATGGTTGGACATCCCATCTCATCTGACCCATCAATGCAGTGAGAGCGGCCGTCACACACCAGATCCTTCTCCACACACTTACTGCCATCCTTACACAGGAAATCACCTGGAGAAAGAGTGTTGTCTTTCAATCTAGATCTTTTGGAGTGTAATGACCTATGCACATCAAATCAAAAATAAAACAAACAAAAAAAACGACTAAACTGAACCAACTAAACCAAAAATGGAAAAAAACAATAGAACCTTAAACCAAAATGAAAAACAAAGACTAAATTAAAAATGAATCCAAAATTAAAACAAAATAAATAAAAACTAGACCAAAACAAAAAACAACAAAAGAACCTGTTGAAAAATCAAACCAAACAAAACCAAACCAAAAAAATCAAACCAAAACAGATAAAAAAAACAAAAAAAAAACAACAAAACAAAAAAACACTGAACAATCAACTCAAACCAAAACAAACAAAAATGCACAAACCAAAAAACTAAATGAAATATAAAATCAAGAACCTTAAACCAAAACAAAAGTAAATGGAAAAAAACTAAACCAAAACAAAAAAACTAAACAAAATTAAACAAAAGAACCTCAAACAAAACCAAAAAAATCTAATTAAAAGTAAAAATCAAACTAATCAACAAAAACTAAACAAAAAACAAAAAGAACCCCAAAACAAACAAAACTAAAAAAAAAAAAAAAAAAAAAAGAAATGAGACCAAACCAAAAAACTAACTTAAAAAATAGCAAATGAAAAGAAAAAACAAACAAACAACAAAAACAACAAGAATCCCAAAACAAAAACAAATGGAAAAAAAAAAAAAAAAAAAAAAAAAAAAAAAAATCAACAGCTGCATAGTAAATGTATTGAATTTTTTTAATATTCAAATTCTCCTTTAGGTTGAATGTAACATTATATTTTTTTTTATAATTTGATTAATAGTTTAATAAGTAATAAATAAATAAAATAAGTAAATAAATAAATAATAAACAGGATTCAAATGAAGAGAGGGTTAGTAAAGGATTTTAAGTAAATAGGTTTTGGTTGAAGTATGCCTGTCATAAATCTTACCTGGCTTTGCACACATGTGCAAACATGAGGCCTCATCAGATCCATCCGGACAGTCCATCTTCCCATCACACTGTTGAGACCGACTGATACACACGGTTGATCCTTCACATAAGACTAGAGGACTTGTGCAAGTCACCTCAGTAGGACGCACATCTTCGGGTGTAGTATCTAAAGTGCATACCCAAATGTAAACAACCATTGCATAAAGACATTTAACAAAAAATTTAACCCAGAACAACATTACAAACCTGGTTGGACCTCCCTGAGGGCAACAGACAGGCTAACAACTCCATTCTCAACTGCCACCCCAGAGACACGAGATGCATCTTTACGATTCCACACAGTCAGGATGTCATTGAACAAGGTCACCATGTAGGGTTCATAAGCAGCCATGATGGATCCAGGAACGACCCAGTCTTTACCAGCTGAGTACTTCCTCATCTTCAGTAGACTCATAATCTGCAAGTCTAAAAGCAAACACCACCACATTGAACAAAAGTAAATGAAAACCTGTAAATATCTTCATTTGTGTTCCAAAGATGAACAAAAGTTATAGAGGTTTGGAATGACACATAATTTTCGTTTTTGGGTGAACTATACCTTTAGAGTAGTTCAGTTTCAGAACAAAAATATACAGATAATGTACTCACCCCTTGTCATCCAAGATGTTCATGTCTTTCTTTCTTCAGTCGTGAAGAAATTATGTTTTCTGAGGAAAACATTATAGATTTCTCTCCATATAATGGACTTCTATGGTGCCCTCCAGTTTGAACTTCCAAAATGAGGTTTAAATGCAGCTTCAAAGAGCTCTAAATGATCCCAGCTGAGGAAAAAGGGTCTTGTCTAGTGAAACGATCAGTTATTTATTTTCTAAAAACAGTTACAATTTATATACTTTTTAATCTCTACACAGAGTTCACAGAGAGCTAGAGCAGAAGAGTATTTGAGGTTAAAAAGTACATTACAAATTGTTTTTAGAAAATAACCAATAGTTTTGTTAGAAGACCCTTCTTTCCTTGGCTGAGATTGTTTAAAGCCATTTGAAGCTCCATTTTGGAAGTTCAAACTCGGGGGCACCATAGAAGTCCATTATATGGAGAGAAATCCTGAAATGTTTTCCTCAAGAAACATAATTTCCTTATGACTGAAAGAAAGACATGAACATCTTGGATGACAAGGGGGTGAGCACATTCTCTGTAAATTTTTGTTCTGAAAGTGAACTACTCCTTTAATTCAGAAAGAAAAGACACTTACAAGACTCTATGTTCCAAAGGAAGCCATTTGCTTTTCGGTCAAATGCGATGTGGTCGACTCCACCCTCCTCAAAGCTGAAGATAGATTCTGCATTTCCACCAATCAGACCCAGTTTCATCCTCATGATCTGACCTCCCTCTAGCCAGTACAGCTGTCCTCTCTGCCAGTCCACAAAGAGGTCTATGATTGCGGTTTTGGCTTGATATAGCTGTCTGGAGATACTCTGCTCAAGGGGGCCAATGGTAGAAACGCCAATGGAAAGCTCATCACAGGACAGCCAATAGAGATTCCCAGTCCTCTGGTCAACTCTGACAATGCAGGCTAAATGATGGGACACAAGGCAAGTCACTTTGAGATGGAATAAATACAGATGTGATGTGTAGTAAGAGCCTGTCTCTAATAAAATGGCCACTACCTTAAGTAAGCAAACTCAAATCAAGCTCTAAGTTAGAAAATAATTTGCACAAGTACACAAATGCCACAAGTACACAAAAGATTGGCTGATCTCTTACAAGCATGTGCTCTCACTTTACATTTTACATACGCACCTGAACAGTGCTGTGGTCAATGACAAAGTAAAAAATACAATTTTAAAAAATGCCCAGAAAATTAGTCTTTTTTTTTTTTTAGAATTGTAGAAAATAGTACAATTAATACAAAGTAATACATTTTCCTTCACATGTGAGTGTACATATCTGTTATCAATAGTTTAATATATTGATCATGGTAAAACACATTTTACAAATATCATGAACTACACGACCAGTCAAAAGTTTTTGAACAGTAAGATTTGTAATGTTTTACCAAGCCTGCATTATTTGATTCAAAGTACAGTAAAATCTGTACAATTTAGAAACATTTTTACCATTTAAAATAATTGTTTTCTATTTGAAAACGTTTTAAAATGGAATTTATTCCTGTTATTCCAAAGCTGGATTTTTACCATCATTACTCTAGTTTTCAGTGTCACATGATCCTTCAAAAAATCATCATATTCTGATTTGCTGCTCAAAAAAAGATTATTGTTAAAAACAGCCAAGTAATCTGAAATATCTGAAGTATCTGAAATAGAAATATTTTGTACCATTATAAATGTATTTATCATCACTTGATTAATTTAAAGCATACTTGCTAAATAAAAAACATTTGATTTCTATAATTTCTTTCCAAAAAAAAAAACTAACAAAAAAAACAAAAACAATTATACTCCAAGTTAGTATAGTGTATAATGTTACAAAAGCTTTGTATTTCAGATAAATGTTGATCTTTGAATCTTTCTATTCATCAAAGAAAAATCAGCATCAGGATCATTTGACACAGCTTTGATCACACAAATAAATTGCATTTTAAAAGACATATCCAAATAGAAAACCGTTATTTTAAATGGTAAACTACTATTGCTGTATTTTGGATTTAAAAAAAAAAAAAAAAAAAAAAAAAAAAAAAAAATCCAGGCTTGATGAGCAGAAGAGACTTTAAAATACATAAATCTTACTGCTTAAACCTTTTGACTGGTAGTGTATAAACTAATAAATATAAATACATTTCTAGGAAATAAATACATTTTAGCAAGGATTTACATTTACAATCTGCAATTTAAAAAAAAAAAGTGGGGAAAAAAAAAAAAAAAAAGAGTTTGGAAAAAAGTGCTTAAGAACGAAGTCATTTTTTACACTCTGCAATTTAAAAAATAAGCTTGGAAAAAAAGTGCTTATAGGAACACTCCACCTTTTTTTGGAAATAGGCCCGTTCTCCTGTTCTGGCGCTATCACTTTTAGCATAGCTTTGCATAGATCATTGAATCCTATTAGACCAATAACATCGCGTTCAAAAATGACCAACAAGTTTTGATATTTGTTCTATTTAAAACTTGACTCTTCTGCATTTATATTGTGTACTAAGACCGGCGGAAAATGTAAAGCTGCGATTTTCTAGGCTGATAAGATTAGGAACTACACTCCCATTCCGGCGTAATAGTCAAGGAAGTTTGCTGCCATAATATGGACACAACAGGCTCAACTTATTAACTCGAGGGAGTTAGAGAATGAGCCTATTCCAAAAAAAGTGGAGTGTTCAAGAAAGAAGTCACTTTTTTTTTTTAATTGTGTCAAACTACTTTCGTTTTTTAAGATTTTGTATCGTCAATGAGGCTTTTTCCCCACTATTGAAAATAATCACTGTAATATAGGGACATTGACAGTCATCGTTAGAGTCTTCCATTTTCTGACAATTGCTCCAATAGTTGTTCTTTTTTCACCAAGCTGCTTAGCAATTGCCCCGTAGCCCTTTCCAGCTACAATTTTGTCTCGTGTCTTTTGACAGCTCTTTGGTTTTGCGCATGTTGCTACTTAAACTTTGGCTGATTGTGGGGTGCACAGGTGTCTTTATGACAGCTAACGACCTCAAACAGGTGCTACAGAATCATGAGCAGAGTGTAGCTGGACTATTGAAAAGCAAAATAACAGGTCTTTAGGGTCAGAAATCTGGCTGATAAGCAAGCGATCAAATACTTATTTGACACAGTAATTCACAAATAAATTGTTAAAAAAAAACATTCAATGTGATTTCTGGCTTTTTATTTTTAGATTGTCTCTCACAGTGGAAATGCACCTATGCTGAAAATTGTAGACCCCTCCATGATTTCTAAGTAAGAGAACTTGCAAAATCACAGGGTGATCAAATACTTATTGACCTCACTGTACATACAGTGGTATGCGAAAGTTTGGGAATCCCTTGTAGAATCTGTGAAAATGTGAATAATTTTAACAAAATAAGAGAGATCATACAAAATGCATGTTATTTTTTATTTATTACTGTCCTGAGTAAGATATTTTACATCAAAGATGTTTACATATAGTCCACAATACAAAATAATAGCTGAAATTATTAAAATAACCCCCTGCAAAAGTTTGAGAAACCTTAGTTTTTATTACTGTGTGTGGTTACCTGGATGATCTACGATTGTTTTTTTGTTTTGTAATGGTTGTTCACGAGTCGTATGTTTCAGGCTTTTAGTTAAAACAGTAACAACATACCAGGTTTTGAAGTCAGAATGTACTCCGACAAGTCCTGAGACTTTATGTTAGTCTTCACGTGGCCCGTCCCATTAGACCAAACCACGCATCCTCTTTGCCAGTACATGTCAAAGGACTGTATATCTTCATTTGAAGTAAAGAGCTCAGTTTTCACAGGAGTCTTTCCTGCAAACTCCAAACTGTATACGGCTGTTGCTGTTGCATAGGTGACCTTAAAGTCTGAGGAAAGAGATGGAAAATATCATCAAGAGGCAACTCATCTTTCAGTGAAATATTAAATATTAGATGCTAAATAGTGAACACACTTTCACAAGATCCCCAAGACATGGGCAGCGCTCCTTTAGGACACAGACAGGTGAATCCAGCAGCACTTTTCTTGGAGGGCAAACACAGCTTACAGCCCGAGTTCTTACATGGTGCAAAGCCTACATCATGAAAACAAAGTTTGGAGTCAATTGATGTGATTTAACCACTATTATGAATTCAGAAATATATATATATATATATACACACACACACACACACACAACAACGTATTCACCTTGGGGTTGCTGAAGCGCATGGTAGATGTTCAAGACAGGAAGTGAGGCTTTTAAAATAAAACCATTTTGTGTATCAGCAGGCATATTTTGAGAAGCCTGCCAGAGTTTTTTCTCATCGGCAAAATAAAACCAGCCGTTAAACACGGCTAGGATCTGAGCGTGACGTCCTTGAAAGAAATCCCAGAAGGTGTGGCGTCCAGTGCCGTCTGTCCTGATGCTCTCAACTGACTGGAATATCAATTTAAAGGATTAATATTAACACACAATAAATAAATCTGACAATATATATTTTTTCCCCAAACGTATCGCACCGCTTTGTAAACACTGATCCAATACAGCCGACGCGCTGCCACATCCAACGTAAGACTTCTTGGTAGCTGTGCAGTAATGAAAACCAATGTTGTCCGAGTCAAACCGTCCATTTCTGCCCTCTCAATGGTTAGCTCTTCATTCATTCCTTTATTGATCCAAAATATGAAACTACAAATGGGAAAAAAGATGCATTTTAACTCTTGTCCTCAAGTTTGTACTAATATGATAGAAAGCAGTTTGCACCTTTCAATAGGGCTGAGGACCATATCGCTGGGGTGTATTTCTTTGGACATGAGCATGCCTACAGCACTGCCATCAGCTGCACCGGTGTAGATGGCTTTCTGGGTAACACTAGTCCAGTACAGTTGTCCAGTAAGCCAGTCGATGGCTAGACTGTGCAAACCAGACTGTCCTAATAAGTGAGAATAAAAACGGTCTTTGACATAAATAACACCTTTTGAACTTTTAGCATATT
>NC_133383.1:27435910-27553410 GCF_049309525.1 Garra rufa
TCATATTGATGCTCCAGAAGGAAACACGATGCATTAAGAGCCGGGGGGTGTAAACTTTTGAACAAAATTAAGATGTCCAAATTTTTCTTCTTTTGCTGAAATATCTTAAAATTAAGTACAATTTACCTTGATCTTCAAATTCAAAAAGTTTTCACCCCCCGTATCTTAATGCATCGGGTTTCCTTCTGGAGCATCAGAGAGTGTTTGAACCTTTTTTAATAGTTGTGTTTGAGTCCCTCAGTTGTCCTGAGTGTGAAAATATGGATCTCAGAATCATACAGTCACTGCTGGAAAGGGTTCAAATATGCAAAAGATGCTGGAAAATGAAGAATCTGCAGGACCTGAAGGATTTTTTCTGAAGAACAGTGCTCAGTTTAACTGTTCAGAACAAACAAGAGACTCGTGAACAACCATTACAAAACAAAAAAACAATCGTAGATCATCCAGGTAACCACACACAGTAATAAAAACTAAGGTTTCTCAGACTTTTGCAGGGGGTTATTTTAATAATTTCAGCTATATGTAAACATCTTTGATGTAAAATATCTTACTCAGGACAGTACTAAATAAAAAAATAACATTCATTTTGTATGATCTCTCTTATTTTGTTAAAATTATTCACATTTTCACAGATTCTACAAGGGATTCCCAAACTTTCGCATACCACTGTACATACATGTGTGTATGTATATATGTGTATATAAGTAAAAAAAATAAATAAAATAAAGATCATAGCATTAACATGTTTTATGAAAAAATGTCATTTAAGTCTTCCTACTGCAAAATTTCACGTTTAATTCAATGGATTATTTGCTGATTATTTGTAATTGTGAAATTTACTACCAATTTCTGAGTGAAAACTGTTACTATACTATTTTTTTAATCAGTGTATACACTGACATTTTGAACCTACAAAATCAAGCATGGATATCTAGAGGTATCAGTGCGTATGTACACACAGAGTATGTTTCAGGCTTTTAGTTAAAACAGTAACAACATACCAGGTTTTGAAGTCAGAATGTACTCCGACAAGTCCTGAGACTTTATGTTAGTCTTCACGTGGCCCGTCCCATTAGACCAAACCACGCATCCTCTTTGCCAGTACATGTCAAAGGACTGTATATCTTCATTTGAAGTAAAGAGCTCAGTTTTCACAGGAGTCTTTCCTGCAAACTCCAAACTGTATACGGCTGTTGCTGTTGCATAGGTGACCTTAAAGTCTGAGGAAAGAGATGGAAAATATCATCAAGAGGCAACTCATCTTTCAGTGAAATATTAAATATTAGATGCTAAATAGTGAACACACTTTCACAAGATCCCCAAGACATGGGCAGCGCTCCTTTAGGACACAGACAGGTGAATCCAGCAGCACTTTTCTTGGAGGGCAAACACAGCTTACAGCCCGAGTTCTTACATGGTGCAAAGCCTACATCATGAAAACAAAGTTTGGAGTCAATTGATGTGATTTAACCACTATTATGAATTCAGAAATATATATATATATATATACACACACACACACACACACAACAACGTATTCACCTTGGGGTTGCTGAAGCGCATGGTAGATGTTCAAGACAGGAAGTGAGGCTTTTAAAATAAAACCATTTTGTGTATCAGCAGGCATATTTTGAGAAGCCTGCCAGAGTTTTTTCTCATCGGCAAAATAAAACCAGCCGTTAAACACGGCTAGGATCTGAGCGTGACGTCCTTGAAAGAAATCCCAGAAGGTGTGGCGTCCAGTGCCGTCTGTCCTGATGCTCTCAACTGACTGGAATATCAATTTAAAGGATTAATATTAACACACAATAAATAAATCTGACAATATATATTTTTTCCCCAAACGTATCGCACCGCTTTGTAAACACTGATCCAATACAGCCGACGCGCTGCCACATCCAACGTAAGACTTCTTGGTAGCTGTGCAGTAATGAAAACCAATGTTGTCCGAGTCAAACCGTCCATTTCTGCCCTCTCAATGGTTAGCTCTTCATTCATTCCTTTATTGATCCAAAATATGAAACTACAAATGGGAAAAAAGATGCATTTTAACTCTTGTCCTCAAGTTTGTACTAATATGATAGAAAGCAGTTTGCACCTTTCAATAGGGCTGAGGACCATATCGCTGGGGTGTATTTCTTTGGACATGAGCATGCCTACAGCACTGCCATCAGCTGCACCGGTGTAGATGGCTTTCTGGGTAACACTAGTCCAGTACAGTTGTCCAGTAAGCCAGTCGATGGCTAGACTGTGCAAACCAGACTGTCCTAATAAGTGAGAATAAAAACGGTCTTTGACATAAATAACACCTTTTGAACTTTTAGCATATTTAAGTAAAAAAAAAAAAAAATAAATAAATATTTTACAGCATTTTAAACCACCAAATATCACAATTTTCCCTATGTCCCCAGGCCTGTGTCTGCCATTTTGATGATGAATACGACACTTACTGTGAGTGTGGTAATAGTTTTGTCTAAATGTATATGGGTCATTAAGATGTCCACGTCAAAAGAAATTTACAAAAGTCATTTTATGTCCATAGAAAGCACATTAAATGTTAGTAAAGTGTCTACTTAAGATTTAAAATATGTTTTTGGAGAATAAAACATCAAAATTTGGTTGAAATAATGTTACATTGTCATTCAGTGTAACACAATATTTGTGTAAAAATTCAAACAACATGCTTATTCTGACTTGTACATATTAAAAAAAAAAAAAAAAAAAAAAAATTATATATATATATATATATATATATAAGAATAAGGGAGCATATTACATTTTATTGTGTTTTAAATGAGTAAAAATTAGCAAAACCTAGGATAGTGGCAAATTTAAAAAAGTAAAATTACAACTAATTAGTATTTGGAATGAAAGTAATTATTCTTTTAATATGTCATAAATTGATTTTTGTTGTAAATATGCCTGATGAGATTGTTACACTGAACGACATTTTAGTGGGTGTTTTCTGTGAATTAGGGGAAAATGTATGATATTTATTTTTTGCTCTGAAAAAAAAAAAAGAAGAAATTAAATTAAACAGAAAACTTAATTTTTTGAAGGACAACAACAGTTTAAATCAGTATTACACTTACTGTTTTTATGCTTAAACCTTTTTTCATCTTTAACTCATATAGCATCACGTTCAAAAATTACCAATGAAATTCGATATTTGTTCCATTTAAAACTTGACTCTTCTGTAGTTATATCGTGTACTAAGACCGGCGGAAAATGTAAAGCTGTGATTTTCTAGGCTGATAAGATTAGGAACTACACTCTCATTCCGGCGTAATAGTCAAAGTTTGCTGCCGTAACATGGCCGAAGCAGGCGCAGTAATATCACGCAGCACAACGTGACCAATTGCATGCACAGGGAGCGTTCCTCGTTGGAAGTTACCCAGCTGGGAACTAATTTCAGGCGCTGTGTGATATTACTGTGCCTGCTGTGTCCATATTACGGCAGAAAACTTCCTTGATTACGCCGGAATGGGAGTGTAGCTCCTAATCTTATTGGCCTAGAAAATCGCATCTTTACATTTTCCACCGGTCTTAGTACACGATATAACTACAGAAGAGTCAAGTTTTAAACAGGACAAATATCGAAACTCATTGGACATTTTTGAACGCGATGCTATTGGTCTCATAGGATTCAATGATCTATGCTAAGCTATGCTAAAAGTGATATCGCCAGAACAGGAGAACGGCTGAATTGATTTCAAAACTGTAAAACTCAACTTATTAACTTAGGGGGAGTTGGAGAATGAGCCTATTTCCAAAAAAGTGGAGTGTTCCTTTAAATGCAGACCTTGAGCCAAAAACTCATCACCAAACACTAATGACTTGTACATGCACTACATGGACAAAATTGGGACACCCCCTTCTTTAGAACAGAAAAAGGCACTTCCAAAAATGTGGCAACAAAGTTGGAAACATAATAAATGTTTTTAAAACTTGCATTTCCATTTCTGTTGCAACAGATATGGAAGTGTCTAAAATGAAAAAAAGTCTAAAAAGTCATTGGCGTTTTTGGCTCAAGGTCTGCATTTAAAATAGTTTCCATTAGGCGTATTTTCAATTTTTGCGCAATTTAAAGGGTAATGGAAACACAGCTATAGTCTACTTCAACATGTCCACCCTGTTAACTGGAATATGAAAAAAGTAAACAGAAATTAATTGTAAAAGCAGCATTTTAAAAACATTCCATTCTTTTGACAGACATACTGTGTTAGCATTTTTTTTTCTCAGACTCATAATGGCTGATTTTTAGGTCAAAATGTCCACTCTGTTAGTGTCCACTAGGGGTGGCACGGTTCACAAAACCCACGGTTCGGTTCGTATCATGGTGTTCGGTTCTGTACGGTTCTTGTTTTTGTTTTTTCTTTTAATCTTTAACACTCCAGAAATTTACTTTGGCATATGATATGTAGCTTAATTATCCACAATTTAGGATACATTATAAAAAAAAATTTGTTATATCATGTAATCATGCACAAACTGAATTGGACTTGACTTTAAGCACATTATTGGGACCATCTCTGAGGAAAGCTAGGGGAGATTTTGATACAGCAAGAGAGAAGACATCGATGACATGCTTTTCATTTATTTGGCAAAAACAGGAGAATGTGTATTGCTATCTCTACAGGAATTTGTGCGTTTTTTGCGCAAAGATTGAACTGAAGAATTAACTTGCATTTATCAAACTGCCAACTTCAGTGTAGCTCTTACAAAAATTTTATCTTTTAAAAGAAAAAGAGAGGAAATCTTTAAGCTCTGTTTTTTAAACAAGTGATTGATTGGTTCATGTCACATGACCTGCGGTGCGCTTGCGGCATTTAGAAAAGTTGAGATGTTTTTATCTCGATGCGGGGCGGACGCATCTGGAAAAGCGAGCACGTCGCTTCCATTATATTATATTTGACCAAAATATTTTTTTATGATTTACATCTCCCTATCATAATTACACAAGAATTGGTTAAAAAAAAATGTTAATTTTTTTAATTTAATGTAACTTTTTTTTTTTTTTTTTAAGTGTTATGATGTCCGAAAGGCACCAAATACAAGGAATGACACATTCCCTTTAACAGGTTGGAACTGT
This sequence comes from Garra rufa, assembly GCF_049309525.1. Classification (NCBI taxonomy): domain Eukaryota; kingdom Metazoa; phylum Chordata; class Actinopteri; order Cypriniformes; family Cyprinidae; genus Garra; species Garra rufa. The sequence continues at coordinate 27,441,003 of NC_133383.1, forward strand.
TGAAGTTGACTACATCAAATTGGAAAGATAAAATAATTCAAACAGACAATAAACAAATCAGAGGCTTTCTCTCACCTTCCCTGGTTGTTTTCTCTCCGAAGAAATGATGTCATGATATGATGTAATTTCCTTTTTCCAACTTTCATTTAATAGATCAGTAGTCGAATATAACAGGGTGGACGATATTTTAAGGGACAAGCCTAAAAACCTTTATTATTTTTTACAAATTAACTTAGTACTTGGAAAATATGTAAATTAGAGAAAACTATTACTGATATACCAAACTATGCAAAAAAATAAAATAATAATAATAATAATAATAATAATAAATAAATAAATAAATAAATAAATAGCTTATATTAAGTGTTGTAATTTATCATCAAAATGGGAGACAGGCCTGTGGAAAAACGCTGATATTTGGTGGTTTAATATGCTGTTAAATGTTTAGAATTATATAAAAAAAACATGCTTAAAGTTCTACATGTGTTATGCCAAAGACAGCTTTAAAATGTTCGTTGCTGAACATTAAGGCAATAATATCTTTTCTTGGGACACAAAAACACCAAATCCCAGGAACGACCCACATGGCTTCAGCGTAGGCCAACATATTTTAAGCAGGTTTTTGAATGGGTTTAGCACAAAACTAACCTGAATAAAGAATCACACTCTTCCGGTTAAAAGCCTTGTAGATATTCCCATCTTTATCAGCCCAGAAGATGAAGTTTCTTTGGAGATCGTAGGTCATGGTTATAGGGTCACTCTCACTCATCAAGAGCGGTTCATAGACTCTGGTCTTCACATTCACTAACCCAATCAGCCCCTTCCTGGTGGTCAAAATCTTCGTCACGGCTCCTTGTAAAAACAGTGTGATGTTACTGGTTTCAGTGTATACTTGCTTTTAATAGTAAAATTTGAAAATAAATGTTGTAAGTTACCTTGAGCTTCACAAGAACCATTGCCCAAAGGTTTGAAACCATTCTGACACAGACATCGAAAAGACCCAGGTGTGTTTGTGCACAAGTGCATGCAAGGTCCGAAAGACTGGGCACACTCATTTACATCTGGAATAATAAGAGGAGGAACAATACTTAAATCAAACTGAAAACAGTGCACTATTTGTGTACAAACAATTTGTTAAAATTGATTACTATTGGTATCAAGTCGAAGATGAACACTTGTTATACTACTAAGTGTATGTTTGGAGTAAATGGTGCATTGACTACTGTATACTGTATACTGCCTTAAAATTAAAATATTACCCAAAATAATATTAAAAGAGTTGTGATTATTATTACACTACTACAACTTAAGAGTATGCTAAATGCAGTGATACATACAGTATAAAAATGTTTTAAAAATGCTTTACTTTATGTCACATACTCTAAAACAATGATTTTTCTTGCAAGGGACACAATTTCTATTCATTTTCAAAATAAAACAGGATTTTATACTGTCAGACACTGTTTTATTGTTGTGCAAAAGCCAAAGTGAATTACTTAAGCATTTTCAGTAAAATACATTATTTGTATCAAGTTGACCATGCAGCTTTTTCTGTGTGTTTTTCAGGGCTGATGCCGATAGCAATTATTACAGATCAAGTAGACCGATAACCGATATACATGTCTGGTGTAAAAACGAATATAAATAAAAATTTAAAACAACAAAGCCTCTGAAAAAATACTTTTTTTAAACGCTTTGAAATTATTTTCAAGGCAAATTGTTTTGAAAATAACATACCGATAACCATAAAAATGCTTAGTATCAGCGACGATAATCGATCAACTCCTACTTTTTTCTAACTTATTAATAAGCATGTTTGTTTAATTTTATCTATCAAGTTATGTGTAAATTGTCTTGACTTTTTGCCCAATTGAATAACAAACAACAATTGAATAATCAACAAACATTCTACAGCATAGAACAGTATACATATTGCATATTACAGAAATGGCATGACTAGTATGGTAGTGTGCTATTCCAAATACATGACCCTGGACCACAAAAACCTGTCATAAGCAGCACGGGTATATTTGTAGCAATAGTCAAAAATACATTGTATGGGTCAAAATAATCTATTTTTTCTTTTATGCCAAAAATCTTTAGGATATTAAGTTTTTGTACATTTCCTATGATAAATATATCTAAACGTTTTTTTGATTAGTAATATGCATTACTAAGAACTTCATTTGGACAACTTTAAACTTTTGGCGATTTTCTAATTTTTTTTTTAAGAGTTTTTTTTTGCACCCTCAGATGCCAGATTTTCAAAAAGTTGTATCTTTTGTGGTCCAGGGTCCACATATGTGTTTTTCAGGGTTGATGTCAATACCGATTATTACAGATCAAGTAGACCGATAACCAATAATTTGAACCAATATACATGTCTGGTGTAAAAATGAACATTAATGTCAAAATTAATAACAACTAGGGCTCTGAAAAAAACTGTCTTTAAATGTTTTTACATTTTGAAAATGCCTAATACTGATAACCATAAAAATGCTTAATATCGGCACCGATAATCGGTCCACTCTTACTTTTTCTAACTCAGAAATAAGCATGGTTGTTTCATTTTATTTACCAAGCTATACATAAACTGTCTTGACTTTTACATTACTTTTATATTACAACTCAATAAATGACATACCAGATATATTAAAAAGCTACAATATGCCATATTACAGAAATTATAAGTATGGTAAGTTTGCTGTTCTAAATATGTGACCCTGGACCACCAGAACAGTCAAAAGTAAGCAAAAGCCAACAACACATTGTATGGGTCAAAATTATATATATTTTTCTTTTATATAAAAAAAAAAACATTAGGGTATTAAGTAAAGATCATGTTCCATGAAGATATTTCTCTTCTAATATATTTCCTACCATGAATATCTCAAAACTTAATTTTTGATTACTATTATGCATTGCTAAGAACTTATATTATATATATATATATATATAAAAAACACACACAGAGCATAAATGAGTACACCCCCTCTTAATATATATAAAAGATGTATTTTCTTAATGATCACTAATCTAATTCATGAAAAGATGGCAATATTTAAATGTATTAAACATATACTTAGTAAAAACAACAAATATATTCCAATATTTCCTGTCATAGAAGTAAATTTTCCAATTTTGTTTAAATAATGGATTGCAGAAATGAGTACACCCTATATGTAAATCAGCAAATGTATAAAATTCTAGTCCTTAATATGTCCTCCAAAACATTAAGTATGCTGCTCTGACCCTTCTTGGCACTGAGTGTACAAGTTCATGGCAAATTTTCATATCTGTCCTGTTTAATTCTGCCCTGGTCTTTAATGGGGAGTTTTTCTTAGCTCGTCTCAACGGAATCCCCTACAGCTGCTCAAGAGTGTTACTACTGAGAGAAATGCATGTCCACTGAAGGATTTGCACCTTGGGAGAATAAATATCCTCATTGCCATGCTGAAAAAAAAAGCCCAATAATGCAGGGAATGAGGGGAGGGTAGCATCTGCAGTTTCAGTTTTTTGTATTACATCACACAGTAGTGTGTGAATTCATGACAGCACTGATAAAGCACAGCTCCCTCACACCTTCAGCACTCATACGTCCCTGTAGAAGAGCTTAACTACCACTGAACGTCACTGTACAGTCGTGGCCAAAAGTTTTGAGAATTACATAAATATTGGAAATTGGAAAAGTTGCTGCTTAAGTTTTTATAATAGCAATTTGCATATACTCCAGAATGTTATGAAGAGTGATCAGATTAATTGCATAGTCCTTCTTTGCCATGAAAATTAACTTAATCCCCCCAAAAAAACTTTCCACTGCATTTCATTGCTGTCATTAAAGGACCTGCTGAGATCATTTCAGTAATCGTCTTGTTAACTCAGGTGAGAATGTTGACGAGCACAAGGCTGGAGATCATTATGTCAGGCTGATTGGGTTAGAATGGCAGACTTGACATGTTCAAAGGAGGGTGATGCTTGAAATCATTGTTCTTCCATTGTTAACCATGGTGACCTGCAAAGAAACGCGTGCAGCCATCATTGCGTTGCATAAAAATGGCTTCACAGGCAAGGATATTGTGGCTACTAAGATTGCACCTAAATCAACAATTTATAGGATCATCAAGAACTTCAAGGAAAGAGGTTCAATTCTTGTTAAGAAGGCTTCAGGGATGTCCAAGAAAGTCCAGCAAGTGCTAGGATGGTCTCCTAAAGAGGATTCAGCTGCGGGATCAGAGTGCCACCAGTGCAGAGCTTGCTCAGGAATGGCATCAGGCAGGTGTGAGCGCATCTGCACGCACAGTGAGGCCAAGACTTTTGGACGATGGCCTGGTGTCGAGAAGGGCAGCAAAGAAGCCACTTCTCTCCAAAAAAAAAAAAAAAAAAAAAAAAAAAAAAAAAAAACACAACATCAGGGACAGATTGATCTTCTGCAAAAAGTATGGCGAATGGAGTGCTGAGGAATGGGGCAAGGTCATATTCTCCAATGAAGCCTCTTTCCGATTGTTTGGGGCATCTGTAAAAAGGCTTGTCCGGAGAAGAAAAGGTGAGCGCTACCATCAGTCCTGTGTCGTGCCAACAGTAAAGCATCCTGAGACCATTCATGTGTGGGGCTGTTTCTCATCCAAGGGAGTGGGCTCACTCACAGTTTTGCCCAAAAACACAGCCATGAATAAAGAACGGTACCAAAACACCCTCCAACAGCAACTTCTTCCAACAATCCAACAACAGTTTGGTGAAGAACAATGCATTTTCCAGCACGATGGAGCACCGTGCCATAAGGCAAAAGTGATAACCAAGTGGCTCGGGGACCAAAACGTTGAAATTTTGGGTCCATGGCCTGGAAACTCCCCAGATCTTAATCCCATTGAGAACTTGTGATCAATCCTCAAGAGGCGGGTGGACAAACAAAAACCCACTAATTCTGACAAACTCCAAGAAGTGATTATGAAAGAATGGGTTGCTATCAGTCAGGATTTGGCCCAGAAGTTGATTGAGAGCATGCCCAGTCGAATTGCAGAGGGCCAACACTGCAAATACTGACTCTTTGCATAAATGTCATGTAATTGTCGATAAAAGCCTTTGAAACGTATGAAGTGCTTGTAATTATATTTCAGTACATCACAGAAACAACTGAAACAAAGATCTAAAAGCAGTTTAGCAGCAAACTTTGTGAAAACTAATATTTGTGTCATTCTCAAAACTTTTGGCCACGACTGTAGGTACCAGGCACTTCTCGCTGTACTCCTCCTGTAGCAACACCAGAACATTTTGGATGCTTTTGGATCCGAAATGATTGACTTGGTCCCTTGACACCAGAGTATGGATTCCCAGAAGTCTATATGTTGTAAATATGGGCCTTGGAAGAGGTTAAATGAGTTTACTGTGCTTTGGCTACAGTAGGTAATTCTAGTGGTGACAATAACCATGCATGTCACTTCTGCAGGCTGCTTCATAATCTCTGAGATAAAGTGTCACTCTTTTCATAGCTTTTGCTGGCTCTGATACTCTTACATGGTATTTCGCCGCCTCATTTTGTAGCAAAAATTCTCTCATCATTAAATGAAAACTTAAAGTGAAGACCTGGTTATTTCAGGAGCCTTATCACAAGTCCATTGTTTTTGAATGTCAGTGCTACTTCTGCTTTATTTTCACACTTAAAACAATAATTTGGTATTCCTCTTGTACCATTGTCCTCTTTTCTGCTAAGAAATAAGTCACCTGGCAGTTCTCTCCCAAGTGGTTTCATTGTTGACAGCATTAAGTCGGTGTATGATTCAGTAGGCTATAAAACGCTTTTAACTGTCAGGAAATTACTTGTCTTTAAAAGTTTTGGTTCAGTATACTTACCAGTTGATCAAAAACAGCTTTAAACCTACACTTTTGTTTTCTTATTTTAGTTTTATTTAGTAACTTTCAGGAGGGTGTACTCATTTTTGCAACACAACATTTTATCACTTTGACAGGAAAATTTTAATTAATTTGCTAAATAATTTTGACATTCTTCTTTGGTAATTGATCAAACAGGCCTGTTGGAACATTAGATCTCCAAAGAATCCTAATATCTCTTTCAAGTGAAGAGTAATTGCTCAATTTGTTAAGTTTTAGAAGGGGTGTATATATAGAAAAAAATAACTTTGCTTGGAAAACTTTAAAAGCGATTTTCTCAATATTTAAATTCCAGATTTTCGAATATTTGTATCTCGGCCAAATATTGTCCTATCCTAACAAACTATGATGTATAAATCTCAGTTTCATAAAATTGATCCTTATGACTGGATTTGTGGACCAGGGTCACATTACGCCTACTTGGAAGTAAACTTGGAAGTGCATGCATACCTTCACAATCACGTCCATTTGCAGAAAGGGTCATTCCAACGGGACAAGTGCACAAAGCTCCCCAAACCTGATCAATGCAAGTATGACTACAACCACCATTCCCATTACGACAACTTTTACCTAGGTGACAAAAAACAAGTAAATAAACAAATAACCGATGAATAAATATATGCTTACATAAAATAAATAAAGCTAACCTACTGTTTGTGATATGCAACATGATCAAAGTCAAATGTACTTCAAAGTAAAGCCAATAATAATAAAAATAATAAAAGTAGTAAATAATTTTGAGGCTCTTTATGTACCACATGTAAGAGGCTCATCTCTCTTATCTGAGCACTGAGCAACTCCATCACACCTCTGTCTCGGGGTTAGACATGTGCCATCAGGACAACGGATGTTCATTTTCCCACAAGAACCTAATAAAACACAATAAGGCAAATATATGAATATTAAATAAAAAGGTCAATATGATACTATAAATATCAGCCAAAATATTCTGTATATGTACAGGGCACCAACAAATGTTTAACGTAGATCTATAAATTTATAATGAGAAAATATTTTTTGATCCCCTAAGGTTTTTGTATGTTTGTCCACTGACAAAAAAAAAAAAAAGATCCGTCTATAATTTTAATGGTAGGTTTATTTGAACAGTGAGAGACATAGTTATAAATTTATTTGCTTTTAATGAGTGTAATAAGCATTTTATCCCCTATCAATACCATCGCCAAGTAGCTTAGTGAGAAGGTGACAGTTGGTGCAATTATTTGCAAATGGAAGAAACACAAAATAACGGTCAATCTCCCTCGGTCTGGGACTTCAATGCAAGATCTCACCCCTTGGAGTTTCAATGATCATGAGAACGGTGTGGAATCAGCCCAGAACCACACAGGAGGATCTTAAGGCAGCTGGGACCATAGTCACCAAGAAAACAATTGGTAACACACTACGCAGTGAAGGACTGAAATCCTGCAGCGCCCGTAAGGTCCCCCTGCTCAAGAAAGCACATGTACAGGCCCATCTGAAGTTTGCCAATGAACATCTGAATGATTCAAAGAAGAACTGGGTGAAGGTGTTGTGGTCAGATGAGACAAAAACCAAGCTCTTTGGCATCAACTCAACTCGCTGTATTTGGAGGAGGAGGAATGCTGCCAATAACCCCAAGAACACCATCCCCACCATCAAACATGGTGGAAACATTACACTTCAGGGATTTTTATCTGGGGGACAGGACAACTCCATGTATGGTCAAAATTTGGGTGAGAACCTTCTTCCCTCAACCAGGGCATTAAAAATGGGTCATGGATAGGTATTCCAGCATGACAATGACCCAAAACACATGGCCAAGGCAACAAAGTAGTGGCTCAAGAAGCACATTAAGGTCTTGGAGTGGCCTAGCCCTAATCCCATAGAAAATCTGTGGAGGAAGCTGAAGGTTCAAGTTGCCAAATGTCAGCCTCGAAACCTTAAATACTTGGAGAGGATCTGGAAAGAATTGGACAAAATCTCTCCTGAGATGTGTACAAACCTGGTGGCAAACTACAAAAAAAAATGTCTGACCTCTGTGATTGCCAACAAAGGTTTTGCCACCAAGTATTAAGTCATGTCTTGAAACTTATTTCACTCATTAAAATGCAAATCAATTTATAACTGCATTGAATAGAAATGCATTTTTCTGGATTTTTTGTGTTTTTATTCTGTCTCTCACTGTTCAAATAAACATACCATTAAAATTATAGACTGATCTTTTCATTGTCACTGGGCAAACATACAAAATCAGCAGGGGATCAAATAATCATTTACCCCACTGAATTAACACGCACAATTATAAAGCAATGTGAAATCTATATACAGTAGTCAACATTCGAAGTGGATCAAAAAAGTTAATCAAAAGTTGTCCTAAGATAAGAATGGGTATTCTTTTTGGTTTTAGGACAAATTTGATGAAAGGTTTTGATCCACTTCGAATGTTGACTACTGTACATCTAAATACATTTATGTATGCCTCTTCATGTATGCATTAATTTTAACCAATAAGTCACATCACAGGTTGATGCAGTGCAATGACATTCATACATTGTTTAAAGAATCAGTTCACTTCTGAATTAAATTTCCTGATAATTTACTCACCCTCATGTCATCCAAAATGTTCAAGTCTTTCTTTCTTCAGTTAAAAAGAAATTAAGGTTTTGAGGAAACATTACAGGATTTCTCTATGTATAGTTAACTTCAATGGGCATCAGCAGGTTGAGGACCTAAATTGCAGTTTCAATGCAGCTTCAAACCAACCCAGTGTTAACAAAGCAGTTTTTTCAGATTATTTTTTTGAACCGAAGTACATAGACTAACCATAGTGTCTTTTCCAACATAATGCAATGTGTGAAGTTAAGATAGTGCAAGACGAGCATTTGTGGTTAAAAGTATATAAATTGTATTTATTTAAAAGGAAATGACAGATGGCTTCACTACATAAGACTTGTATTCCTCAGCTGGGATCATGTAGAGCCCTTTGATACCCATTGAAGTCCACTATATGGAGGAAAATCTTGGAATGTTTTCCTCAAAAATCTTAATTTCTTTTCAACTGAAGAAAAAAAAAGCCATGAACATTTTGGATGACAAAGGGCTGAGTAAACTATCAGGAAATTTTAATTCAGGAGTGAAGGGGAGATACTGCAGGCAAACAGGGTTTTTTTTCCATACACCTAACAAGTTTGAGATTTTTGGTGTTTCATAAAGTGTTTTTTCAGACTAGTGGAAAGAAAACAAACAAGAGACACGGTTAAGTGTTGCTTTTATAGCACTTTATAACACTTTATCTGTGTCAATAGATTTCAATTACAATCCACATATTTAAAGGCGGTTTTCTTAAAATTAAATGTTTTTTTTACCTTTCACTAAGCCATAAATCTCCACTTCAGAAGCACTTACACACACCAAACTTTACATTTTTATTCCAATCTATATTCTGAAGGTTTTTACAGGGGGATTCGTTGATGTATCATTAGCTTGATTTTATACATTTTATTCCCCCAAAAATGGTAAAAAAAATGTGTTGTTTTCTGTTCGTTTTAAGTTTTTTTCTGAATTATGGAGTGACAATATAAAATACCCCAAATCCCCCCCCAAAATAGACTCCAATATGTAAATAAATAAACAAGAATTTGAAACTGACTTCATCCAGTATTTAGATTGTACTAGAAATGTATGCCAATTCGTGCATATTAAATAATGCCTCATTTGCATATTTAAACCTAACATTTTCGAAAACTTGTAATACAAAAAAGTTATTATCAACATAATCAACTGAGTAAGTAAGGAGATAACTATTAGTTTTTTTTTTTTACCCCATTCACCCGCAATGTCTCGCCTTAATGAGGCGCTTCTACACTACAGAACCTCACCACAGGTTTGTTCATCAGAGTTGTCACCGCAGTCGTTCACATCATTGCAGAGAAGGTCTTGTGGGATGCAAATGTTGTTCTTGCACTTCCAGTCACCTGACAGACACCCTACGCGCCAGTTGCAATCCCACTCATCTGAAGCATCAGGACACTGGGGCCGGCCGTCACAAACATCCAACCCAATCACACACCCAGAGCCATCCGCACATGCCAAATCTCCAGGTTGACATACTACTGCAATTAAAAAAAAAAAAATTTACTTGATTATTTGTGTTCTCCTTCTAGAGTATCAACCTGATGCAATCTACAGTGGTGTGAAAAAGTGTTGGCCCCCTTCCTGTTTTTTTTTTTTTTTTTTTTTGCATGTTTGTCACACAAATGTTTCAGATCATCAAACAAATTGAAATATTATTCAAAGACAACACAACATGCAGTTTTTGAATGAAGTTTTTTTTATTATTATGAATGGAAAACAAAATCCAAACCTACATGGCCCTGTGTGAAAAAGGGTTTGCCCCCTAAACTTAACAACTGGTTGGGCCACCCTTAGCAGCAACTACTGCAATCAAGCGTTTGCGATAACTTGCAATGAGTCTGTTACAGCACTGTGCAGGATTTTTGGCCCACTCATCTTGGCAGAATTGTTGTAATTCAGCCACATTGGAGGGTTTTCGAGCATGAACCACCTTTTTATAGTCATGCCACAGCATCTCAATAGGATTCAGGTCAGGACTTTGACTAGGCCACTCCAAAGTCTTCATTTTGTTTTTCTTCAGCCATTCAGAGGTGGATTTGCTGGTGTGTTTTGGATCATTGTCCTGCTGCAGAACCCAATTCGCTTCAGCTTGAGATCACGAACAGATGGCCGGACATTGTCCTTCAGGATTTTTTGGTAGACAGCAAGTCTTCCAGGTCCAGAAGCAGCAAAACAGCCCCAGACCATCATACTACCACCACCATACAGTATTTTACTGTTGGTATGATGATCTTTTTCTGAAATGCTGTGTTACTTTTACGCTCCAGATGTAATGGGACACACACCTTCCTAAAAGTTCAACTTTTGTCTCGTCAGTCCACAGAGTATTTTCCCAAAAGTCTTGGGGATCATCAAGATGTGTCCTGGAAAAATGAGACGAGCCTTTATGTTCTTTTTGCTCAGCAGCGGTTTTCGTCTTGGAACTCTGCCATGCAGGCCATTTTTGCCCAGTCTCTTTCTTATGGTGGAGTCATGAACACTGACCTTAACTGAGACAAGAGAGGCCTGTAGTTCTTTAGATGTTGTTGTGGGGTCTTTTGTGACCTCTTGGATGAGTCGTCGCTGCGCTCTTGGGGTAATTTTGGTTGGCCGGCCACTCCTGGGAAGGTTCACCACTGCTCCATGTTTTTGCCATTTGTCGATAAAGGCTCTCACTGTGGCTCGCTGGAGTCCCAAAGCATTAGAAATGGCTTAATAACCTTTTCCAGACTGATAGATCTCAATCACTTTCTTCCTCATTTGTTCCTGAATTTCTTTGGATTTCGATCATTGTCCCTGCCTGGTGGAACGATCTTCCCACCCCTATCCAGAATGCAGACTCCTTGACAGTTAAGCAACTGCTGAAAACCCATCTCTTTTGACACTATTTGACTCAAAAAAAAAAAAAAAAACTTTGTTCTCCTCTCTTTCTTAAAGGATAACTATTGCCAGAATGCAACCTGGGCTGTTTTTTTTTCACTGTAAACGAGACAAACTTATATCTAAAAGCATAATTACGACAAAAGAGCCGTTTTTGAGATTGACCGTGATTTCGATTTGTGGTCAATGGCCGGTGAATGGGAAAACTAGGGGCATAACTTTGAGTGCATCGAAATCTATATTTTTACAACACTAAGAAGGCTCGACACACCATGAAACTTTGCTCTAAGTATCGCCTGGGTCTCTACACATTAACGCGAGCATTGGGAACATTGTTTGTGTACACAGAGTTTACTAAAAGTTTTTAAACAACTCACTTTCACTGTTTGAGTTTCCGCTCGCGGCCGTCTTGCCAGTCAAGAAGTGTCGATCTCCGAATGCGAGGAGAGTAAAGATGGATAGCTCCTAAAGCATATTTCCATATTAATACACGGCTAATTTGTTGTTTTGTCGCAAGTGAAAAACAATATTAACCTTCTAGTTGTAAAAAGAGCCTCATATAAGCCTAATATTTCGTCCTATGGAGTCCATTCATTCGCATTCGGAGATCGACACTTCTTGACTGGCAAGACGGCCGCGAAGCGGAAACCCAAACAGTGAAAGTGAGTTGTTCAAAAACTTTCTTTTTAGTAAACTCTGTGTACACAAACAATGTTCTCAATGCTGGAGTTCATGTGTAGAGACCCAGGCGATACTTCGAGCAAAGTTTCATGGTGTATCGAGCCTCCTTAGGGTTGTAAAAATATCGATTTTGATGCGCTCAAAGTTATGCCCCTAGTACTCCCATTCACCGGCCATTGACCACAAAACAAAATCACGGTCAATCTCAAAAACGGCTCGTTTGTCGTAATTATGCTTTTAGGTACAAGTTTGTCTCGTTTACAGTAAAAAAAACAGCCCATGTTGCATTTTGGCAATAGTTATCCTTTAATTTTTCCTTTCTAGCCTGTACTCATTTAACAATGCCTGATATATGGTATTTTGAGCACTTCCTACGTCGATCTGCATCCTTAGGATGAATCGATTGCTGTATTCCCCAATTGTAAGTCGCTTTGGATAAAAGCATCAGCTAAATTAATAAATGTAAATGTAAATCTCAACATGATGTGTAGCTTTTGATGATCTTTTGGTCTACTTCACTTTGTCAGACAGGTCCTATTTAAGTGATTTCTTGAATGTGAACAGGTGTGGCAGTAATCAGGCCTGGGTGTGGCTAGAGAAACTGAACTCAGGTGTGATAAACCACAGTTATGTTTTAACAGGGGGGAGCAAACACTTTTTCACACAGGGCTTGCGAGTTTGGATTTGGTTTTCCCTTCATAAAAAAACCTTAATTTAAAAACTGCATGTAGTGTTTACTTGTGTTATCTTTGATTAATATTTAAATTTGTTTGATGATCTGAAACATTAAAGTGTGACAAACATGCAAATATTTTTTTTAAAAAATCAGGAAGGGGGCCCAACACTTTTTCACACCACTGTAATTCAACAAGTGAGCATAAAGAAACAGACAACTTTTCAGAAGCAGGTGGTGTCTTATACATACTGCAGTCCATCTCATCAGATCCATCCTGGCAGTCACTGACACCGTCACAGCGCCATCTGTGCGACACACACACTCCATCATCACACTGCCACTGATTTCTGCTGCAGTCTCCATGAACACCTGAAACATTCACAGAAGTCTCTCACTTTAAATGCTATTGTTGCAGGTGGATTATATGACGACTCACTACTTTATACAATCTTGATGTTTTTTTGTAGGTCAAATTAAAACATGAAAAAAATATATATCTCGAAAATGATATAAAACATTTGTTTCAAAGATTTTAATTATTTGTGGCAGAATATATAGTTTTCTTCCTGCCATTTTGAAAGCCATACATGCTCTATGATATTTAATGATTCATTGAAAACAGTCATTATAAAAGAGCCATTTTCAAAGCATTGAAAGACAAGGTCTCTATGAATAAATGAAAACTGAACAAATGCTGACCTCGTACAACAAAGTTTTAAGCGGCAAAACAATTTAGCAAAAAATATAAACTGTAACATACAAAACTGTAATAAATTATATAGTTACAACATAAAACATGCAGCCTAGACCACCAGTCAAAAGTTTTTGAGCCGTGAGAATTTTGCCCTCCAAACCTGCATTTATTTGATTGAAAGTACTGCAAAAACTGTAAAAATATTTCAAAATGTTACTATTTAAAATAACTGTTTTCCATTTAAATATTTTTTAAGATGCAATTTATTCCTGCAATTTCACATTTTTAGCATCATTACTCCAGTAACATAATCCTTCAGAAATCATTTTAATATTCTGATTTGCTGCTCAAAAAGCATTCATGATGATGTTAGAAGAACTTTTGATCTTTAGATCTTTCTACTCATCAAAACATCTTGAAAAAAACATACTCAACTGTTTTAAATATTTATGATGATAATAATAATAATAATAATAATAATAATAATAATAATAATAATAATAATATGTTTCTTGAACTGCAAGTGATCCTTTTAGAATGATTTCCAAAATTACATTTAAATAACATTTGAAAATATATCCAAATAGCAAACTTATTCTAAATAGTAAAAATATTTCAGAATTGTACGGTTTATGCTGTAAATAAATAAACAGCCTATGTGAGCAGAAAAGACTTCTTTAAAAAACATTACAAATCTTACAGCTCAAAACCTTTTGACTGTTAGTGTAACAATTTTACAACACAGTAAACTCAGCAATATTGTAAAGTATTATTATGGTTTAAAATATTTAAAATGTAATTTTTTGTTGTGATTAAAGCCGACTTTTTAAGCAACATGATCCTTCAGAAATCATTCAAATATGCTGATGTGCTGCTCAAAAACAAATAGAAATTGCTTTGTAACAATTTAATGTATTTTGATTAGCTGATCTTTAACTTAACAGGAATATAGGCCTAATTGGAACAAATTTCTCAAGGATTCATTACTGACGCTCTCTGCGTCCCAATGTGCATACTATCCGCCCTAAATAGTAATGAAATTTACTAATAACGTATATAATTTAGGATAGATAGTATTGGGACGCAGGCACTAACTTGCAGAAATGAATCAAACTCTGAAGCGTCATTTTTGCTACTGAAAATGCAAACCTTATGTTTGTGACAACTAGCCACGGTTTCTGCTTTATTTATTTTTTCAGAGTCGGAGGAAAGTAGACATCAGTGTTCTGCTGCTCCTATAAAAGTGTATGAAAAAAGCGAGAGGCAAAAGAATTACCTGAAAGTAACGCAAACACCGCCGTGCAGCAGATCAAATGCCGCAGGTCCATCACACAAATCTACCTGTTTGAGTCAAGCGCGTCTGCGCAGTGCGGACCAATTACATCCATTTATAAGATCCCGCTGCGCGCGACCTGTTCGATCATGACGTCATGTGTTTTTTTTTCTTACAGTAAGTATATATAACAAATATATAAATATATAGGTCTATACTCCGGTCATAAGTTTGGGATAAGTAATATTTTAATTACTTTTGAAAGAACGCTGTATTTATTTGATTAAAAGTACAATAATAACAGTAGGCCTAATATTGTGAAATGTTATATCAACTGTTTTAAAATGTAATTTATTCCTGTGATGGTAAAGCTGAATTTTCATTCTCATACTGATTTGATGCTCCATTATTATCAATTATTATTGAGGTTCAGTATTAAAAATGGTCTTATTATTGCTGCTTAATATTTTTGTGGAAACTGTGATAACTTTTTTAATTGTTCAGATTCTTTAATGAATAAAAAAGTTCAAAAGAACAGCATTTAATGTGTTTGGGAATAATGCATTACAAGTAACGCAAGTTATGTAATCAGATTACTTTTTTCAAGTAACTAGTGAAATAATGCATTACTTTTTAATTTACAAGAAAATATCTGAGTTACTTTTCCAAATAAGTAATGCCAGATACTTTGTTTTCCCATTTATTGACTGACAGCTCTCCTGTCCCCATGTTGAGAGTAAGTGCAAAGGCGTTGTGTGTATGGCAAGTCGTTTTAGCCTAAAATATACGTTTCTCATCGTAATTGCATTTTTACTAGTAACAATTCAATTAGTGAGCTCTAGTCTATACTTCAATTCCTACTAGTAACAATGCCAATTAGAGAGCTCTCTAAATCAATTTTTACTAGTTACAATTACAATTATAGAGCTCTACAAATAAATTTTTACTAGTCACATTTCTCCATTGACTTCCATTCATTTTTAATTACAGAGCTCTACAGCTGAATTTTTACTAGTAAGAATTCCTAATAAAGAGCTTTCTAATTCAATTGTTACTAGCAAGAACTGCAATCAAATATATCTTTAATGTGTTTTAATTATTTACTAGAAAAATGTAATTATAGAGCTCTGTAATTGCATTTTTACTAGTAATAATTAAATTAGAGAGCTCTCTAATCAAAATTGTTACTAGTAAAAATTGATTTAGAGAGCTCTCCAACTGGAATTGTTACTAGTAATAATTCAATTGTAGAGCTCTGTGTCACAATCTGGCGGGTTGAGGAGTGGAGATGGAGGAGGAGAACCGGAGTAAATGAATATTATAAAGTTTATTAAATAAAACACTGAATATAATTACAAACAAACAAAAACCAGGAGCATTAAACGAGAACATGTAACATCAACAACGGACAGCAGGGAGTGATTAGACACAGGCTTAAATACACAGAAACGGGGGCATGGTAACAAACAAGATAACAGAATAACGAGGGGGAAATACAAATATGGGCATGAACAAACCAAATGGAAACAAAACTAGAGGGGAAGACAAGGACTAAACCATTTACATATGAAACATGGGGGAAAAACACTGGGAGAACAGAACAAAACAGAGACATAATCCTGACATTACAACCCCCCCACCCCATCCCCCGAAGGCGGGTCTCGCGCCTAATAACATCCATAGGGGAGGGAGGGTGGGCGCCCTGGAGACCGCTAGGTAGGGACACAGGATACAGAGGTGGTCTCCAGGGCGGATCAGGGAGCTCAGGTGGCCATGGCGGGTCAGGAAGCTCAGGAAGCCATGGCCGGATTAACAGTCCAGGAGGCCATGGTGGATCTGGGGGCTCAGGAAGCCATGGCCGAGTAAACAGTGCAGGAGGCCATGGTGGATCTGGGGGCTCAGGAAGCCATGGCCGAGTAAACAGTCCAGGAGGCCATGGTGGATCTGGGGGCTCAGGAAGCCATGGCCGGATTAACAGTCCAGGAGGCCATGGTGGATCTGGGGGCTCAGGAAGCCATGGCCGAGTAAACAGTCCAGGAGGCCATGGTGGATCTGGGGGCTCAGGAAGCCATGGCCGGATTAACAGTCCAGGAGGCCATGGTGGATCTGGGGGCTCAGGAAGCCATGGCCGAGTAAACAGTCCAGGAGGCCATGGTGGATCTGGGGGCTCAGGAAGCCATGGCCGGATTAACAGTGCAGGAGGCCATGGTGGATCTGGGGGCTCAGGAAGCCATGGCCGAGTAAACAGTCCAGGAGGCCATGGTGGATCTGGGGGCTCAGGAAGCCATGGCCGGATTAACAGTCCAGGAGGCCATGGTGGATCTGGGGGCTCAGGAAGCCATGGCCGAGTAAACAGTCCAGGAGGCCATGGTGGATCTGGGGGCTCAGGAAGCCATGGCCGGATTAACAGTCCAGGAGGCCGTGGTGGATCTGGGGGCTCAGGAAGCCATGGCCGGATTAACAGTCCAGGAGGCCGTGGTGGATCTGGGGGCTCAGGAAGCCATGGCCGAGTAAACAGTCCAGGAGGCCATGGTGGATCTGGGGGCTCAGGAAGCCATGGCCGAGTAAACAGTCCAGGAGGCCATGGTGGATCTGGGGGCTCAGGAAGCCATGGCCGAGTAAACAGTCCAGGAGGCCATGGCGGATCTGGGGGCTCAGGAAGCCATGGCCGGGTAAACAGTCCAAGTGGCCATGGCTGATCAGGGGAGTAGCCCCCCCCAAACAAATTTTCTTGGGGGAACCTAGGGCATAGTCCAGCCAGGAGAGCACGGAATGGCATGCAGGAGAGAGCTCCGGCTCTGAAGGGCGCACAGGAGAGAGCTCCGGCTCTGGAGGGCGTGCAGGAGAGAGCTCCGGCTCCGGAGGGCGCGCAGGCTCTTGATGAGCGGGCTCTGGACAGCGCTCTTGATGAGCGGGCTCTGGACGGCGCTCTTGAGGAGCGGGCTCTGGGCGAGCGGTCACTGGAAGGCGCTCTGGTGGCGTTGTCACTGGAGGGCGCTCTGGCGGCGCGGTCACTGGAGGGCGCTCTGGCGGCGCGGTCACTGGAGGGCTGGGCAGAACCAGTGGAGTCTCTAGGTGCGTTCGACTTCATGTGGCGCTGCGCAGACCGATCGGCGGCTGACTTGAAGTAGTGCATGCCGGTTAGAAATTTTGTCCGACTTGAACCGGCGCCGACGCCACGTGACGTTCATGTGTGGCATCAAAGTAATGCGAGAGCGTTTCGAGAACAGCCAGCTTCCTCAGCCAGCGCAGCATTTCAGGAGCGGCTGCACTAGGCTGTGATGACGTCACAGCTTCTCATGATTGGCCACATTCTCCACATGACGATGATCACGCGTGTTTTGTGCTTCAATCCATATAATTGCATAACAAATCAATTTGCATGCCATTTCCTAAATAGTTTACGATCTTTTGACTGATCTTTTTTCCCCTTAAATTCTTTATATTGGATTTGTGCATAAGTTTATTATTGTATTTTTTTCATACAGACCACTTATAGTATTCAGCTGCATTAAAGTAGGCAAACGCCACGTGATCTGCCATGTTTGAGGAAGCAACGAGATCCCCAACGTGTCCGACTTGACGGCTCCGTTTTCAGCTCCTCCCCGACTGCTTTCGGCTAATCTCGCCGATCGGTCTGCGCAGCGCAGCATGAGCTCGAACACGCCTTCTGACTTGGCGGTAGCCATCTTGGGTGCAGACTCAGGCTTGGCGGCCATCTTGGCCAAGGATTCATGCTTGGCGGCCATCTTGGCCGGGGAATCAGGCTTGGCAGCCATCTTGGCCAGAGACTCAGGCACGGTGGCCATCTTGGCCGGGGACTCAGGAACCGAGGCCGTCTTGCTTGCAGACTCTGCCGTGGCAGCCATCTTGTGAGCTGGCGTGGCGGCCATTTTGTGAGCTGATGCTGGCTTGGCGGCTGACGGGCTTGAATGCGGACAGGAAGCCGGCGCTTGAGCGCTGGGCGGCGGCCGGCAGACTAGAGCGCGGGGATGAGGCCGGCCGCATCGGGCTGAGGACCGCGGTGGAGCTCTGGAGGATGACTGGGGATTTGGGACTGGGCTGGCGGCTCGAGCCATTGACACGGTATGTGGAGGTTCTCGGCTGAGGGCAGGCTGGCGCGTTGCGCCGTGTTTGGGAGGGGGCTGGAAGTTGAGACCTTCTCGGACTAGGAACTTCTTCTATTTCAAAATCAGATCCATTTAAATAGAGAATGAGATTGATTAGCTCGATCAAGGAAAAACTACAAGCGGGGAGATCGCAGCGAACCGTCTCATCATCCAGCCCCAAAACAAACACAGCGCAGATGGCAGCTTCGTGCCAGCCTACCTGGTGGGAGAGCTCGATAAATTCTTCCACATACCGTTCCAACTCTCGACCGCCTTGCCGCAGTCCCCTCAAAGCAGCCTCAGCCCGACTCATCTTGTTTGTTAGGTCCGTTGTTCTGTCATGATCTGGCGGGTTGAGGAGTGGAGATGGAGCAGGAGAACCAGAGTAAATGAATATTATAAAGTTTATTAAATAAAACACTGAATATAATTACAAACAAACAAAAACCAGGAGCATTAAACAAGAACATGTAACATCAACAACGGACAGCAGGGAGTGATTAGACACAGGCTTAAATACACAGAAACGGTGGCGTGGTAACAAACAAGATAACAGAATAATGAGGGGGAAATACAAATATGGGCATGAACAAACCAAATGGAAACAAAACTAGAGGGGAAGACAAGGACTAAACCATTTACATATGAAACATGGGGGAAAAACACTGGGAGAACAGAATAAAACAGAGACATAATCCTCACACTCTGTAATTAAAAATGAATGGAATTCAATGGAGACATATGACTAGTAAAAATTAATTTGTGGAGTGCTCTAATTATAATTGTTACTAGTAAGAATTTAATTAGAGAGCTCTTTAATTGCATTGTTACTAGTGAAAATTTAATCTCTCTAATTTAATTGTTACTAATAAAAATGCAATTATGATGAGTAACGCTTAGTATAATTTAGTCTAAAACGGCTTGCCATATTGTATTGTGCTGAGTAAACATGATGTTATTGTGGTTCTAGACTATTATTATTATTATTATTATTATTATTAATCTAGACTTCATTTCAGTTGCAAAAAGAAAAAAAAGTGAAATGCAAACTCAGATTACATCCTATTTTATTAACCTGTGTCTTTGCTGCTAACTTTCCGTGATTCAATTCAGTTAATGCAATTAATGCTTCACAAAAGTATAATTTGCTCTACAATTGAATTATTACTAGTAACAATTAAACAACAAACAATTACAGAGCTCTCTAATTCAGTTTTTACTAGTAACAATTCCAATTAGAGAGCTCTTTAATTTAATTATTACTAGTAAAAATGCAATTACAGAGCTCTATAATTCAATTTTTACTAGTAATAAAACACATTAAAGATATGTTTAATTGCAGAGCTCTGTTATTGAATTAAAGATCTCTCTAATTCAGTTCTTACTAGTAATAATTAAATTAGAGAGCTCTCTAATTCGGAATTCTTACTAGTAAAAACTGAATTAAAGAGCACTTTGAATTATTACTGATAAAAAAAATGTATTTAGAGAGCTCTCTAATTGTAATTGTTACTAGTAAAAATTCTGTTTTAGAGCTCTGTAATTAAAAATGAATGGAAGGAACTGAATTATTGAGCTCTCTAATTGAATTGTTTCTAGTAAAAATGCAATTACGACGAATAATGCATAGTATATTTTAGGCTAAAACGGCTTGCCATACAAGATAATCTAACATTTGTTTTCCTTTTTTTTTTTTTTATTGCTGAAGAGTTGACATTGTTTCTTCTGCGGTCCACTATACAAACGTGAATTTACTTTTCTCTAAGCTTGAGGCTTTTGGTGTGAAAAGGCTTTTACATTCGCCAAAAATACAACTTTTTATATTAAAAACAAACAAGCAGGCCCTGCCCAGATTTTCAAAGTAATGCAAAAGTAACGTAACACATTACTTTCCATTAAAAGTAACTAAGTAACGTAATTTGTTACTTTTTAAGGGAGTAACTCAATATTGTAATGCATTAAAAGTAACTTACACAAACACTTCTGATCAAAAAGAGAGTTTTGATATATTTGCGGTAGGAAACTTACAAAATATCTTCATGGAACATGAAGATCCTATTGATTTTTGGCATAAAAGAAAAATCAATAATTTTGATCCATACAATGTAGTTTTGGCTATTGCTACAAATATACTCGTGCTACTTAAGACTGGTTTTGTGGTCCAAAGTCACAAATAGTAGTGTATTGTAAACGTTCATTGGTTTTCTCAGTGTTTCAAACAGCAAAAAGCCACAAACAGTGATTAAATAGTGGACAATGTCGACATCTAGTGATATGCGCAGGTACTCATTTGCTTTCTTTATGATACTGGAATATTGTTGATCTGGGCTTTGTTTCATCATCAAATGCACACATCACATTAAGTCACCATCGTAAAAAAGTACTTTAGTACAACTCTTGACATAATTTATCGCTATACTGCACAAATCTGAGTATTTTATAAGGCGTAAAAACACCGGTGGATTTTTAAAATATTTTTGTGTGCACGCTTTTTATGTTTTTACAGCTGTTTTGTTATCGCGAATGAGCTCAGGTGGTTAACAACACAAGCTTGTGGCCTGTTTTAGTCTTATTTTTTACGTGCTGAATGGCGGATGAACACACAAACATCACAATCTCATAGTAATGTTATTTAGAGGCAGTAACTCGCTCGCAGTTTCCCCACCCCGTTCAGTTTGAGTCTATTATGAAGTCAATAGACAGACAGCCACATTGACAAACCACTGCCTCCTACCAGAACCTAAACATCACTGATTAGAAGACACACTCTGATTAGCCAATAAAAGTTGACTATAGTTTGCATATTCAATTTTGATCAAGATGGACGGTTTTATAAACCAATCGACGTGAAGCGCGTCCATGACCGGCTTCTCGTTTATCCAATAGGAATTTAGAAGGCGGGGCTTATGCGCAGAGCGTATCGCATTGCGTGCATTAAGGTTAGGTTGCGCGCGCTGGAGGCCGTCGTCTGCTGCTGTAATTCGGCTACAGTGGGAAGGAAAATATTGTTTAAAATCGACTTTTAACCGCTCGCGAATAATCCGTTTCGCTCGGATTTTACGCTATCCCTTCCTTACAGAAAAAGCGCCTCGCTGAAAGGGTGAGTTGACGGGGAAACGTAAAGATAACGGCTCGCAAACCCGTTTGAAAGCTGTTTATTTTTCTGTCAAAGAAAGTAGCGCAGGCTGCTAGCGGTTTACACAAAATCAATGTTCACACAAACTCACACATCGCGCATAAGCAGACAGATTTCGGCTTTTCGCTTTTGCACAGATTGAAGAGTTTGCAAAGCAGCGATTAATGTAAATGTATTGATCCTGGGGTTTGTTATATTGTAGGCAGACCGGGACGGTGAGTCGATTAGCGGCCCATGCAGCCATAACGAGCCCGTGATACACCATCAGATCGCTGGAGAAGGTAACAATGCGTTTATTTACCAATTGCAAATCATTTTAAGCTTATAGATGAGATATTGATGGCTAGGGTTAGGTTGGCTCGATTTATAGAATGATACTAGCAGATAAACATGTTGGTGTTTGTTTTGCCTATTTAGTTTATTAAATAACAACTTGTTATTGCTATGTGTTTGTAGACAAGTGCACGAAATGTAAGCATACTGGGATATAACTCACACCTGCCTCATTGGCATCTGTGTATTTCTCATCTCAGACTCTGGCTGTGTGTCAAAACTTAGAGAGCTGCCTAACTAGACAGCATTCTTGGGCATCAAAGTCGCGTTACTAAATGCTGCTGACCGGAACAGCCAATCGAACAATCCAACATGCCAGTTATAGGCAAATATTGTTCCGTTTGAACGTTTCAGAAGCACTTGTGGTGCTTGCTTTTTATGAACGTCCTAAACGTTCCAAAAGTGATTTCCGGAAACGCTTATAAGGGTGTTCGAGAATCCCCATGCGTTTAGAACGTTCCGTTCGGGTCTGTGATGCCACAAAACTTTAAACATTCCAATTTATTTATTTACATTGTTCAAATAAGCGTTCAGGACGCGCGGATTTTTGCTCAAAATATGATTCACATGTTCCATTTACCCTTTGAACATTTGTTTTGAATCTTTCGAATGCACACATGATGCTCTTGAAATCTGTTTATTAGTTTGGAACGTTCCAAATGTGCCTCTAACGATCTAAAATGTTTCTAATGTTCTAATGAAATCGTTTAAACTTGCATGTGATGTCCAAAGTGCTGTCAAATGTGACAGTTCACTGAAACCTATATATATTTTTTCAGAGCTTCATAGAAGGGAAGATTACTCTACTCTCAGAAAAAAAAATTCCTGATAATTTACTCGCCCCCAAAAACGAAAAAAGGGTTAAGCATAGGAACAGCAAGAGTAATAGTGCTTTGAAGGAGTAGTTCACTTTCTGAACAAAAATTTACAGATAATGTACTTTTGTACTTTCTTTCTTCAGTCGTAAAGAAGGAAAACATTTCAGGATTTCTCTCCATATAATGGACTTCTATGGTGCCCCCGAGTTTGAACTTCCAAAATGCAGTTCCAAAGGGGTCTAAACGATCACAGCCGAGGAAAGAAGGGTGTTATCTAGCAAAACGATCGGTTATTTTCTAAAAAAAAATTACAATTTATATACTTCTTAACCTCAAATGCTCGTCGTGTCTAGCTCTGTGTGTACTGTGTGTATTCTGGTTCATGACAGTTAGGGTATATCAAAAAACTCCCATCTCATTTTCTCCTCCGACTTCAAAATCGCCTGTCTGTTTTTTGTAAAGAGTGTTTGATCTTCTTTGCACGTTCACTTTGTAAACACTGGGTCGGTACTTCTGCAGCGATGTAGGACGATTTTGAAGTTGGAGGAAAGAATGAGATGGGAGTTTTTCAACATACCCTAACTGTATTGAACCAGAATACACAGTTCACGCAGAGCTAGGCAAGACGAGCGTTTGAGGTTAAAAAGTATATAAATTGTAAATGTTTTTAGAAAATAACTGATCGTTTTGCTAGATAAGACCCTTCTTTCTTCTCTGGGATTTAGAGCCATTTGAAGCTGTATTTTGGAAGTTTAAATTCGGGGGCACCATAGAAGTCCATTACAAAAAGAGAAATCCTGAAATGTTTTCCTCAAAAAACATAATTTCCTTCCGACTAAAGAAATGAAGACATTAACATCTTGGATGACAAGGGGGTGAGTACATTATCTGTAAATTTTTGTTCTGAAAGTAAACTACTCCTTTTAAATTGTTGTTTTTTTTTATTTTAAGTTTTCTTTTTAAGTGTATTTTTGTTTTGTTTTTTCTGAGCAAAAAATAAATATCCTACTTTTTTTCCTAATTTACAGAAGACACCCACTAAAATGTAGGGCTGCAACTAACGACTATTTTAATAGTCGACTAGTCACCGACTATTGAAACGATTAGTCGACTAATCGGATAATTATTCAATTTTTCTCAAATTTAGCATGAGATTGCTTTAATTATGTGGAAAATTATAGTAAACACAAGAAAGAAGGGGGTACTTCAATAAAAGATGCATATTTTGCTGCTGATAGGCCAATTCATACTAAAAGTAAATAAAAATGCCCTGTCTAAAACCAATTAGGCACAGTGCTCGGTCAGTACAGACATAAATGCATAAATTAAGAAACTCTATAATTTTTTTAATGGACAGGCACATTTGTTTTATAAGAAAAAATAAATTAAAATCAAGTAAACATTTTCTTCCTGTAAACCATCAGCAGCAATAAAACAGTAAACAAAAATGTATATCCAAAACAAAACGTATTGGCTTCCATGTTATTTAAATCTTACCGAGGCCAGCCAAACTCCGTTTCATTCAACTGTCCGACGTGCTTTCTCTTTAAATGTTCGTGCATCACAGAGGTGCTGCCGTGATGCGCAAGAACTGCTTTACAAACCATGCAGGTAATATTTTAATTCGCCGTAGCAGGCTAAAATGCTCCCAAACTTTACGCCTGTTTCATACATACTCAGTCTGCAGTGCGTCTACAGTCCGTGTGCGTTACGTATGCGGTGCAGAAGAAGCACATACTCGTTTTGCTTTCACACAGAACGCGTTTGCAGTCCGTACATTGTGAACGTTCTAATCCGTTAACATGGGTGTGGAAAAAAAAAAAAAAAGCACTGCAGACGGAGTATGTGTGAAACGGGCGTGTTTTGGTACGCGCAGCTGCTGCGTTGGACGCCGCCATTTCTGTATGTTATCGCTCAGCATAGAAGCTGCGTATGTGCGACTCTCGGCAGAAAGATGCCTCACTCGGTTGTCTGGCGACAACATCGACAATGAAATTCATTGTCGACTATTTCTATTATCGATTTTTGTCGACAACGTCGACGAATCGTTGCAGCCCTACTAAAATGTCATTCAGTGTCACAATCTTGTCAGGCATATTTACAACAAAAATCAGTTTATGACATATTAAAAAGACTAATTTCTTTCACTCCAAATACTAATTGGTTGTAATTCTACATTTTTAAAATTTGCCACTATCCTAGGTTTTGCCTATTTGTCAGAAATGGTTTTACTCATTTAAAGCACAATAAAATGTAATATGAATGTAAGATTATTCCTTTATATATTTTAACATGTTGTTAAAATTTTTATATAACATTATTTAAACCAAATTTTCGACATTTTATTCTCCAGAACTTATTTGAAACCTTAAAAGTAGACCCTTTACTTACATTTAATGTGCTTTCTATGGATGTAAAATCACTTTTGTGAATTTCTTTAGATGTGGGCATCTTAATGTCTTTGACCCTAATGTCTTTCTTTCTTCAGTCACAAAGAAATTACATTTTTTTGAGGAAAGCATTCCAGGATTTGTCTTCATATAGTGGACTTCAGTGGTGCTTAACAGATTAAAGGTTAAAAATGCAGTTTAAATGCAGCTTCAAAAGGCTCTAAACCAGCTGAGGAACAATGGTCTTATCTAGTGAAACAATTGGTCTTTTCCCTAAGAAACTGCATTTTTAACCTTCAATTGAAGTCCACTATATGGAGAAAAATCCTGGAATGTTTTCTTCAAAAAAAAAAAGTAATTTCTTTGCGACTGAAGAAAGGAAGGATAACATGGGGGGTGAGTAAATTATCAATCAGGAAGTTTTTATTTTAGAAGTGATCCAATAATTACCATTATTTGTCCTGTTACAAGAGTAATTTCTTAGTGTCATCGTGCTGTCAAAGTCAAACATCTTCTTCTTTAGTGAATTTGAAGTAGCATTTCTAGGTATTGACATCAATCTTTTGTCATGGCCCATTGTTTCCTTTATAATAACTGACACCCAGAGTAAGGGTATGTTGTAAGCTTGACCAAAGTGATCAAGATGTTTTACTTCCACTTTCCTATGTTCGCAAACTGGCAATATTCGCTTGGTTTCTCTGCATAGAGTTTCTTGTTATGTTGAACCTCTTTTTAAATTAAATTATATGAAAGATGACCTTCTGCGGTATTACCTTTTCTTCTGTATAAAATCATAGTTTCAAAGAAATCCCTCATTTGGTGAATAAGGTTGAGTCACTATCAAAGGCTGAGACCAATGCCAGAGAATCAGTTCTTGGTAAAACAAGAAAAGCTAATTATGTTGAACACGCTCCTTTATTTAAAACTGATGTCTCAGTTCTGCTCTACTAGCGTCACTAAACCATATTGCAAAAATAAAAAAACTGTCTCAAACTTCTAGTATTGCTTATGCATTTTTTTTTTCTATAATGCAAGAAAAAGAAATAGTGACTGCATATTTACACTACTTTTAAAAAGTTTGGGCTCAGTATGATTTTTCTTAAATATATTAATATATTTATTCAGCAAAGATGCATTAAATTAATGAATGTGACTGTAAAGAGGTTAGTATACAGAATATTTTTTATTTTACATTAATGCTGTTCCTTTGCACTTTTTTTTATCAAAGGGTATTAAACTTTTAATATATGATAGTGATAAATGTTTCTTGAACAGCAAATCAGCATGGAATGATTTCTGAAGGATCATGTGACACTAAACTGGAGTAATAATGCTAAAAATGTATCTTTTAAGTATATTACAATAGAAAACCTAATAATAATATTGCACAATATTACGGTTCTACTAAAAAAATAAGTTATAGGGCTGGTTTCGCAGACAGGGCTTAGACTAAGCCAGGATTAGGCCATAGTTCAATTAGGACATGAAAGTAATTTTTATAAACATGCCTTTGAAAAAACTTTACTGGTGTGCAGATATTTCAAGGTCAATCAGTGCAAGTTTCTTTCAGTTAAAACAGCTCAGATTTACATTTTAACCTGGGACTAGGCCTGAGACTTGTCTGTGAAACCAGGGGATAGTTATATAAATTATAATCCCAAACTGTTGAATTGAAATGTATGTAAAAACACAAATTGAAGCTATAAAAACATTTACATTAACCAAATAATAGTTCAGGGTGTAGTAGTAGTAACAAATGACCAGCTGTCTATATACACAACCAGTCAAAAGTTTTTGAATAGTACGATTTTTATTTATTCATTTATTTAAGACGTTTCTTCTGCTTACCAAGCCTGCAAAATTTTATAAATATTTTTAATGTTTAAAATAATTGTTTTCTCTTTGAGTATATTTTAAAATATAATTTATTCCTGTGATTTCAAAGCTCAATTTTCAGCATCGTTACTCCAGTTGTCAGTGTCACATGATCCTTCGGAAATCATTCTAATATGCTGATTTGCAGCTCAAAAAAGTTGTTAAAAGGTTTCTTTGATGAATAGAAAGTTCAGAAGAACAGCATTTATCTGAAATAGAATTATTTCTTTATCGCTTTTGATCAATTTATAGCGTCCTTGCTAAATAAAAGTATTAATTTATTTAATTTCTTCCCCCAAGAAATGACACTGACTTCAAGCTTTTAAATATGTTATAGTGTATAATGTAACAAACGCTTTTTATTTCAGATAAATGTTGATCTTTGGATCTTTCTATTCAATAATAGTAAAATAATAATAATTAATAATAATAATAATGTATCTTGAACAGCAAATCAACATATTAGAATGATTTCTGATGGATCATGTATAAAGACTGGAGTAATGATGCTGAAAATGTAGCTTTGATCACAGAAATAAATGATATTTTAAAATATATTCAAATAGATGAGTTATTTCAAATAGTAAAAATATTTCAAAATTTTACTGTTTGCTGTACTTTGAATAAAATAAATGCAGTCTTGGGGAGCAGAAGAGACTTTAAAAAAAAAAAAAATCTTACTGTTCAAAAACTTTTGACTGGTAGTATCAAAAAAAAAAAAAAATTAATAATAATACAAAGACACTGTTGAATTCAACTTAGTCAGCGAACAGGATGGAGTTTTTTTTAGTCTCATCCCTGAAGTTTGAAATCAACTTCTTGATTTCTTCTTCTCTCCACTCAGGTAACTCCTCGCCCCCCTTTCCTCTCCTGTTTCCTAAGCTTCTCTGTCCCCTGCCCCTCATAATCAACCCAGAGACCCTCTTCCTAAAGGCCAGTTAGGAACGTTGGGTCTGTTCCTCCCCATTCTCCCAGCCTCCATCTGTCTCTCTAACTCCACCTGCCCAGTAGGGGGCTGACCGCTTATTGGACACCCCAAAAAAAACCATGTCCTCCATCTTGCCTTTCACTCCGCCCGTGGTGAAGCGTCTGCTGGGCTGGAAGAAGTCGGCCAGCGGTTCGAGCGGAGCGGGAGGGGGCGGAGAGCAGAACGGCCAGGAGGAGAAATGGTGCGAGAAGGCCGTCAAAAGCCTGGTGAAGAAGCTGAAGAAGACGGGCCAGCTGGACGAGCTGGAGAAAGCCATCACCACACAGAACTGCAACACCAAGTGTGTCACCATTCCCAGGTACGCCAACACAAAAAAGCTGAGCGCTTTCCTGCTTTTAGATCAGTGTCTTGTCAAAATCTTAAATTTGTCGATCTAAATCGAAAACATAAGGGAAAGGATGAAACTGTAGTTTACTCATCCTCTTGTTGTTCAAGAATCAGGTGTGTTACAGTTTGTGTAAGAATTAGTGGTCGACCGATGCTTGCCAAGGCCTCCAATTTGACGTTTAATTATCTGCATCAGCCAATTATTTTGTCAAACTTTTATTTTGAAGGTTTTGCAGGGCATTTATTTTGACACAGATGTGAATGCTACTTCATTAGTTTACTGTCTCTGTTTAACAGTTTTCAATAATCATTTATATGTGACCCTGGACCACAAAACTCTTGAGCAATAGCCAACAATACATTGTATGGGTCAAAGTGATGCCAAAAATCATGTTCCATGAAGATATTTTATAAATTTGCTACTGTAAATATATCATTTTTTTTAATTAGTAATGTGCATTGCTAAGAACCTCATTTGGACAACTTTAATTTAGATTTTCTCAGTATTTTTTTTTTTTTTGCACCCTCAGATTCCAGATTTTCAAATAGTTGTATCTTGATCAAATGAAGTCGTATGCTAATCAAAAAAATGACACTTATGACTGGTTTTGTGGTCCAGGGTCACATATTTACACAGAGAAAGGAAACAGTATTTTCATTGTGTCATGTATGTTAAATTAATGCTAGGTTAGCTTTATTTGAAAAATGATTTCCAGTGTGCACAAATTTACCAGATTACCAAATACCTAGTTAAACTTTTACTGTTTTTATTAACAATTTCTTTGTGAAAAATGAACTGCAGAATCAGCCATCTAAAAAAAATCACTTAATTTTACACTTTTTATGTACTTGTTTATCATTTATTTATTTATTTTGCATTTTTGCAGTATATAATTAAGTAGCAGTGTTGGGGAAAGATACTTTTAAAAGTAATGCATTATATTTCCTTCATTAAAAAGTAACTAATTGTTAGTTTTTATGGAAAGTAATGCGTTACATTACTTATGCATTAGGTTTTGTCACATTTGGTGGGCTGCTTATTAGTTTTAAGTTACAACAAAAAGTTTTTTTGCCAACTGTAAGTAACTGTAATCGGATTACTTTTTCATGTAACTAGTAAAGTAATGCATTACTATATGTGTTACTCGGAAAAAGTAAATCTGATTACGTAACTTGTAGAGCTGGGTGATATAGCCTAAAATCAAAACCTCAATTATAAGGCACAATATGTGCGATTTTTGATTAAAGTACCCAAAAACCACTAGAACAGTTCTATTTGCTGACTTGCGTACTTGTATTATCCCAAATGTTTCGCAAATCCCATTGTAGCGGTCACTTGCTGTTAAAATACTCTGTCATTTTTGCTCATACAGAGAAAAGTCAGAAGAAATTTTTTTTCGAATAGGGCTGTGTTCATTTTCGATTTCTATTTTGGCTTCAAACAATTATGAAAATACAATAATCGAGATAAATTGGTTATTGCTCCTGATTCTGCTTCCTTCGTGCGCTTTCGCTCCACTACAAAAGTCCAATTTCATATGCAAATCAGTAAAATCATGTAACATGACTTGCATAAAAAAAGGGACATGCTTGATTGATTGATTTATTTTATTTATTTATCTTCAAATTAATCAATCATAATCCTGTTAAATAATCGTGATTACAATATTGACAAATAATCATGATTATGATTTTTGCCATAATCGAGCAGCCCTATCTCGAATCTGTAAGGACTCGGTTTAATTGTGTGCACTCACAGTAACGACAAAACGTTTCGCTTTTGTAAAATAATGAAAGCAAACAAGATGCACTTTTTGCCATCTCGGTCTCTGTGAACTTGAGTGCGAAACTTCGAAATTCCATGTATTCTTGTCTTACAGACATGAAAGATATAGGATATCTATAGAGAGTGAAATATCTACTATTGAATAAACCAATTCAAATGGAAAACAAATATTCTCAGATTATGTAGTTCGTATGTAACCTGCATACAGGAGCATCCGCTACTGTGAAGATGACGAGTCAGTGTCGTCGACTTCATCTTATAAGCCGAAAACACTAGTTTATCAAGAAATTATTAAAACATCAATGGAGTCTCCTTGCTGTTTTTTTTCCTGAAACATTCATAATTATCTGTCGGTGTGCCAGGGCAAGTTTCTTTTTTTGTTTTTGTTTTTATTATTAGGTTATGTAGGCAGTTAAGGACTCATTATGATTTATATGATTTATTATACGTGCAACTAATAGTCGACTAATGCTTAAAATGAACGCCTACTAGTCGACCAGAAAAATCTTTAGTCGTGCTTAGCCCTAAATAACAGTATTAAAAAAAACGAAATAACCAACGTAGGAAAGTTATATCAAATTTCAGTTTCGATTAATCGTCCAGCCCGAATAACTCATGTTACAAGTAATGTGTTTCCTATGTAATGTATACATTTGTGTTTTTGCTTTAATTTTTCAAATTATGTTTTTACGTTTTTGTTTAAATAGTGTGCTATTATATACATTTATACATTGGTCGTCCACTAGTAAGAATAGCATAAGTTTGGAACAACATGAGGGTGAGTAAATATTGACTGACTTTAAGATGTGTAGAACTTTTTGTTCGCTGGCGTCTTCATCTAATTATAAAGCAAGTCCTCTAATGAATCCGAAAGGCTTTTATTGAATCTTAGAAGTGACCTTAGCCGTATCATTGCGTGTGTTGCTTCCTGAGTGAAGGTGAAGGCATGACGCTGAGTTGCGTCTACCGTTGCGAAATATCAGCATTACTCCCCTTTGTTTCTTTAAGTGATTTCAGCTCCATCTGTCTTGGCTTGAGCTAAGGTCACTCTGTACAGCTCCACATCACCTCCATTCTGAGGCTTCTCATGCTGTATGAATGTCTGCGATATCAACCATCAGGCTGCTTTTATTCCATTTCTCATGACAAACGGTGGAATATCAGCGCTGCTATTTTAGGGAGATGATAAGAGGAGAGGATGATGGAGGATGGGTCGTGTGCCCGAGCCACAACATATCAATAGTTTGAAACCAATGCGTTACAGATACACGAGGGTCGAGTGATATGTCTAATACATTTAATCTGGTTTTCAGCCGTTCAGTGATATTTGAGAGAAATATATTGATGTATTTGCTCTGAAATGGCTTTAAAACATTTTTAGGCTTACAAAAATAAAAAGCTTCATTTTTCTGCTTATACATTTTTTTTTAATTCTAATAAAATTTGAGCTTAATATATTGAACGTTTATTATATAATATAATATTTTTGGTGACACTTTACAATAAAGTCCCATTTATTAACAATTTAACTACATTTAAGATGATATGAATTGACAAACTGTTTTTTTTTTCATTGAAAATTAATAAATATTTCTCATAATGGCTTTTAAATTAAATGAAGATTGATTTCAAATTTGTTCCATCAGAATGAACCATTTTCTCCAGTGTTTTTCCAGTCTTGAGTGCATTGCACACCATAATTTGTAGAAATGAGCATATGTAAGTGCCATCGCAACATCTAAATCATTTAATGCCAGCCTCTTTTAAAGGGATAGTATGTCTTAAAATGTCAATTTAAATTGAGTTTTTCAAAACTATGATATTAAGTTTTTACATACTATAGAAGTCAGTGAGCTCCAGTGTATTTTGGTTGCCAAATGTTTGTAAAAGCATCTTATATATATATATATATATATTTACTTGCTCTATAACATTTTGACATTTAAATGCATTCCACAGATTTTTGACCAATTTTCAATAAAATGTAGTTTAGTATGCACAATTTTTGCTCTATTTTGTTGTACTAGAGCTGAATGGGTTCCTGTTTATGTTAGGAAGTTAAATATGAAATTGTCCAGAACCTCAAGACTCAACTCACTTAAACACATAATTTTTTTTTTTATGATAAGCAGAATATTTGCTGTATTGTAACACTAGTGACTGGAGTTTTGAAGTTGCACAAGAAGAATTGAATAATTCATGTGCTTTTAAAATCCCATGCTGAGACTTTTAGGTCAGTTTTTATGCAAGACTCACGATTAAACCACCCTGTTGCCTTCTCTTAGGGATATTAGGGATGTTAAATATTCAAATTAATTGCTCAGTGTTAATATGTTTTATTCAATGTATTAAAATTCAATTATTTATTCACCTAACATTAACTAATAGGACTTTATTGTAAAGCGTAACCGTATTTTTAGATTTCAAATTTTATTATAGCATCCATAATTTGGCCTGAACAGACACTAAATGGACTTGTGATTTTAAATGACAATGTAAAACAATAAATATCTTTAAAAATAATCAATTTACGCTGCTGCTCAAAAGTTTAGCATCAGTAAGATTTTTAACGGTTTTTAGAGACGTTTCTTATGCTCATGGCTGCATTGATTTCGCTCAAAAATACAGGAAAAAAATGTAATATTGTGAAATATTTAAATTTAAAATAACTGTTTTTTTATGTGAATATATTTTGAAATGTAATTTATTCCTGTGATACAAAGCTACATTTCCAGCATCATTACTCCAGTCTTCAGTGTTACAGGATTCTTCAGAAATCAAAAGAACAGCATTTATTTACAATAGGAAGGTTTTCTAACAATATACACTGCTGTTCAAAAAAAAAATTTTTTTTTTGAAAGAAGTTACTTTTCACCAAGGATGTGTTAAGTTAATAAAAAGTGATGGCATAGATTTACATTTTTAGAACAGATTTATATTTTCAATAAATGCTGTTCTTTTTAACTTGTTATTCATCAAAGAATCCTGAAAAAAAAAAAAAAACATTCTAAATAAATATTTGGCAGCACAATGGTTTCCAACATTGATCATTCTAAGAATAAATCAGCATATTAGAATGATTTCTGAAGGATCATGCAACACTAAAAACTGGAGAATCAGCTGATGAAAATTCAGCTTTGCATCACAGGAATAAATTATATTTTGAAGTACATTAAAATAAAAAAACATTATTTTATATTGTAATAACTTTTTTCAATATTACATTTTTCTTTCTGTATTTTTAATCAAATAAATGCAGCCTTTGATGAGCATAAGAGACTTTTGAGCGGCAGTGTTTAAATATTTAATAATACCAATGCAATACTATAACAATTCAATAACAATTTTATAATCGTCCATTCCTAAGATACTCCACAGCTTACTTTTATTATTTAGATCCGCATCTAGCCTTAATGTAG
This sequence comes from Garra rufa, assembly GCF_049309525.1. Classification (NCBI taxonomy): domain Eukaryota; kingdom Metazoa; phylum Chordata; class Actinopteri; order Cypriniformes; family Cyprinidae; genus Garra; species Garra rufa. Next base: position 27,474,866 of record NC_133383.1, read on the forward strand.
AACTCTAGCACTGGTTCTTATTCTTTAACATCTATATGCAATTTTTAGTGCGAGTTACGGAGCAAACTTGAAAAGGGCACGATCACATAATTTCCTGGGTTAATTCAGTCGAAAGGTGTTGATGAAACGGATAATGCCAGCTTGCTGTAATGGCAAACAGGCATTATCCTATAATTTCCATTGAGTTCTTTTTGAATCAGTTTTAACATCTTGAGTCCTCAGAATAAGTGTGTAATTTAACAAACGCTGGCCTGAAAGCGTATCTCCCTCCACTGCTAGAAAAATTGTGCAATGGTTATTGTGAAAATGCTGTGCGACTTGGCACCGTGCCTTACTGCTTGATCAGGTTCACTTAGCAAAACCTCTGGCAGTGTATAGCCTACAATAAATACAGGTTAAATCTGACCTCCCTCGTGTTGAAATTTGTTCAAGTGAATGTTCAAATGATGACTTTTCTCTGCCAACTCTGGACTTAGATGCAGAGCTCAGGTCAGCCCCTCAGAAATGTTTCCAAGTCATTCAGAGTGCTTTGTCTTCCCTTGAGAGTGGATTCAAAGGGTGGGAAACTTTGCTTCCAACATGTGTTTTCTCCTGCTAATCTATTTTCTAACCTTGGAGGCTTGTGGGAACGGCTGGATCAGGCATTGTGTTCGCCGCTTGTCATGTTTGGTAATGGGAACGTCAAAAGCCGCCTCCAACTGTCCTCTCAAGCCTCCCTCGAATACCTGTGAACCAAACGGCACGGCTAGACTACTCTTGGGTGTTTTCAATTTGAATGTTCGTTGTTTATATAAGGGCATAATGGCTTGTAAATTAAGAGAAGATCGGTTTCAGATTTGTTCCATTTTGCTGTAAATCATGTCCAGTCAGACATTAGAATGAGCCATTTTCTCCAGTGTTTTTCTGGACTTGAGTGCGTTGCACACTGTAATTTGTAGAGATGAGCCTATGTAAATGCCATTGCAACATCTAAATCATTGAACACCAGCTTTTTTTAAAAGGGATATTCCATCTAAAAATGTAAATTGTCATGCTTTTTCAACTGTATGATATTTTTTTACATACAGTAGAAGTCAGTGAGCTCCAGTGTTGTTTGGTTGCCAGTGTTTGTTGGTGGAATATCTTGCTCTATAACTTGCCATTTAAATGCTTTCCACAGATATTTGAACAATTTTCAATACAATTTAGTATAGGGCTGTCACGATTCCTCGATTCAATTCAAGTACTCTATTTTAAAGGGGTCACATGATGTTGATAAAAAGAGCATTTTTTTGTGTATTTGTTGTAATGCAATGTGTTTAAGCAGTTTGAGGTTCAAAAAACATTTTTTTCCACATACTATACATTATTGTTGCTCCTCTCTGCCCCGCCTTTATGAAACGCTGCGATTTTTACAAAACTCATCGTTTTCTGATTGGCCAGCTATGTGGTGCGTTGTGATTGGCCGAATACCTCCAGCGTGACAGAAATGTTACCATGCCGTTTCTCGGCGCGATGAGACAAACAAAAAAATCCCATTATAAACGAGGCATTTGTTGCATCCAGTGCATCCATAACTACTGATTATAATGACTAATACTGTCTTTTTACATCTTGTGTCGCGCCACATAAACATAACACCATGTCTGCATTTGCGATCGTAAAACGAGAAACAACAAGCACTACTCTACACTGTTAAAAAGTCACATTTGAATAGTCAGTACTGAATTCTTTAAATATGAAAACGTACTTACAGGCTGTGAGTCAGAAGCGCAGACTGTCCTTGCAACATTGGAATTGCCCCACTTTATAGCCTTAACCCTTTGTACGGCTGACATTGTAAAGCTGCTCTCCCAGGTTCAGGAAACAGTCCTCCGTGAAATGTGCAGCACCCACTCAAATATTTGCGTTGTACTGTTCCAGAACAGTGTTGTAAATATAACTTGACCACTGATTTCTAGTTGTGTCCTCATTTGGAAGGCTAAACAAAGTATTTTTGCTTTTGCAATGAAACATACTGCGTCTCCACAACATGGCAACTGCAACAATACTACAGCCGGTAAAAGTTACCGCTGCTTTCTTTCCATATACATATGAGCAGTAGGGGTGTAACGATATTACAAACCGAACCGAAATATCGCGATACACCAACCACGATACGCATCGCGAAACTCTCGTGGCGTACCGCGGTACTCTCACGCCCCCTGCTGCCCATTGTTGGGGTTGACGTCACTTGTCTCTAACTAATTTAACCAATTTAAACATCTTTATTTTATCACATTTGAATAAATTGTATTAGTAATTAGGGGTGGGCGGTACACCGGTGTCATAGTCAGCACCGGTGTGACATTGCGCCACGACATGGATTTTCTAATACCGTCAATACCGTAATAAATCAATCATGTGCCTCGAACGGCTACATTTACATCAATAATAGCTCATTCTAAATAATAAGGCATTACATTTTCTTCAAACGTTCAGTTGTGGTCTGAATACCTGTCCATATACTATATATCTTGTTGTAAGTAAAAAAGTAAAACATATTCATATCAGCTTTGCAGGTGGTAGGTAAAAGGGGAGTGGCCATTAAACGACTGGTGAAACACCGTGAAGAAAGGTCGGGCCTAGCCTATACCAGGGGCGGAGTGGCAATCGGGACGACCGGGACTTTTCCCGGCGGCCGGCAGAAGGATTTACACAGCGGATCAGATCACAAATTGAGCGGGTGCGAGCGAACGCGACCGGCCTGTTTACTTTTACTTTCGATTTTGCGATAACACACACACTCTGTGTAAAGGGAGCAGCACATCTTATAACGTTAGTAGATATTTGTCAGTGAGTACAAGATTGCAGCAAATCCTCCAGTCTATGTTTGTAATCTCTCTTTACTTTCGACCCGTGATCATTCAAATCTAAAGGACATTGTACGCTTAGTCCGATTTTCGTATGCATTTTTTTTAGTTTTCTCATATTCGCCATCCTTATCAAAATGCTTATTATGGATGCGAAAATGCAGAAAATCAAACACGATCTGTTTTTTTTTGTGACGGACGAAAGTGTCAGAGGCAGTGTGTAAACTCGATTAACATAGCCTGTATTTTTTTTAACGTGCAAAAATCTCGGACGAAAATTTCGTACTCATGTGTGCAATGACATTAACTCCAGCAGCTCGTGTTGGATGCAGGGTTGCCAAGTCTGCGTTTTTCCCCACAGAATTGGTCTACTTTAAAAACTGTTGCCATGGGTTGATTTCCCCCAGTTATTTAAAGGTTTTAAATATTGCAGAAATTAAATTAAAAAAAAAAATGTTTTGTTGTACACTGTTAAGTAAGATCTTTAGGTTTTTTGCAAATAAATATGTTAAAGGAACACTCCGCTTTTTTTGGAAATGGGCTCATTCTCCAACTCCCCCCGAGTTAATAAGTTGATTTTTACCGTTTTGAAATCCATTCAGCCGTTCTCCTGTTCTGGCGATATCACTTTTAGCATAGCTTAGCATAGATCATTGAATCCTATTAGACCAATAGCATCACATTCAAAAATGACCAACGAGTTTCCATATTTGTCCTATTTAAAACTTGACCCTTCTGTAGTTATATCGTGTACTAAGACCGGTGGAAATGCAAAGCTTCAATTTTCTAGGCTGATAAGATTAGGAACTACACTTCCATTCTGGCGTAATAGTCAAGGAAGTTTGCTGCTGCAATATGGCTGAAGCAGGAGCAGTAATACCACGCAGCACATGTGCAAATGCTAAACTAGCTGGGAACTCATTTCTGATAATACTCCGCCTGCTTCGGCCATATTACAGCAGCAAACTTCCTTGACTATTACGCCGGAATGGAAGTGTAGTTCCTAATCTTATCGGCCTAGAAACTCGCAGCTTTGCATTTCCACCGGTCTTAGTACACGATATAACTACAGAAGAGTCAAGTTTTAAATACAACAAAAATGGAAACTCGTTGATCATTTTTGAACGTGATGCTATTGGTCTAATAGGATTCAATGATCTATGCTAAGCTATGCTAAAAGTGATATCGCCAGAACAGGAGAACGGCTGAATGGATTTCAAAACGGTAAAAATCAACTTATTAACTCGGGGGGAGTTGGAGAATGATCCTATTTCCAAAAAAAGTGGAGTGTTCCTTTAAGAATACATACTCTCCCATGTCTTTTTTTGATAAGGATACCTACCATTTACTTATTATATTATACAAATATTACCTTTATTCACATACTTAAGGGAAAGGAGAGGCTACTCCTCCCAAAATAAGTAATACCGTGATATTATACCGTCACCGTTCAAAAGATGACAAATACCGTGATATTAATTTTAGGTCATATCGCCCACCCCTATTAGTAATGATGAGCTTTTGTTCTAAATATTATATTCTAAAGTGAGTATTTTCCAAGTTCATGTCATGTGACTTGAGTGAGCGATCACACTCGGTTACTACTCAGGGCTGGACATTAACGCTTGTCCGGGACAAGTGGATTTTGTGAAAGGGCAAGTGAAAGGGGATTTTACTTGCCCAACCGGACAAGTAACCTGATTAAAACATCAAGTACAAACAATAACTAGCGCAGCAACGAAACTTTGGTGAGCATAATTCTGATTTTATTACTTAAGATAACTGAAAACGGACAGTATCAAGCTCGTGCAGGCTATCTGACTCACGGAAAATCAACACTAATAGGCTCAACAGCTACACAAAGAAACAAACATGAACAGACATACTGTACTGCGGTAGAAAAGCACCATTACGATTGCAAACGTGAGTGACATTGATTTTATACAACAGTAGTTCAATAAACTAGAAGTTAATATTAACTGACTTACATTTTAGACACATCATTAACCATTTTTGCAAACGAAAATAGTTCTAAGCAACAGCAGAACCTCCGTGAATCTCCGAGCAACACAGCGGTATTTCAGTACTGAATGATTTAGCTTTTTTTTTTTTTAATGAATGGAGTCAGTGAACGAACTGGTTGAATCCATCTATGGTTGAATCCGTGACTCGCTCATTAAGACAGTGACTACTGCCACCTATTGGTGGTTCGATTTTATATTTAAAGGTATTGCATTTTTCCAATATTTTTGTATAACATTAATCTTATTACATTATTTATGTATTTGCAATTTTACTGTGTAAATGCATTTTTTGGAACCTCTTATCTTCATTGAACAGTCTAAGTAAATACAGTTAAATGTCAATTTCATTGCAGGCCCGGTTTTTCCTGTGCAATGGAAAGATGGAGTTTGTTGATACTGATTTAATTTGTGCAACCATACAGAGTCTAATTATTCTAATTTGATGTATTGATAAAATTTAAGAATTTGATGTGAATGATGACACATACAGTTAGTAAGGTTAGGAAAATAAAGTTAAAAAGTGTCCTAGAAATCAATTTAAGGCAAATATCACAAATATTCAGATTAAAGTAAGACCTTATAGAGTAGTGATGAGACTATTGCTTCAGAATGGATTAATTTACAGCAAAAAAGGCATTTTTTTTTTGCCCCGGACAAGTAATTTTTTAACTCGGACAAGTGAATGTCTAATTTTCACTAACTTACTCAGGTATCCTGACTGTACTAAAATGGGTTGGCAAAGTTAATAAAGAAAAAGTTTAGTTGTTCTTGTTATTAAGTGAATCTATTGTTCCTTAGCATTGCTGTTAAGATGACATCAACCCTAACCCCACAGCAAACAGAAACCGAACCGAACCGAACCGTGGCTCCAAAACCGTGAACCGAACCGAACCGTGCCTTCGGTGTATCGTTACACCCCTAATGGGCAGTGTTACGCTGATCTACTCACCCAGTGACGTGGACAAGTGGGGCGTGTTTGAACGAGCCGTTTTAGGGAGGTTTGTGGATGAGTCTTAACTTTTATAATATCTCTTTGGTTTTTTAGACTTTAAGCTTTGCAACTTTACAGATCTTATCTATGCACTAACAGCTTGTAACACTCCAAAGACAAAGGAAAACAAGAAACCGCATCGTATGACCCCTTTAAAAAAAATCCTCGACTGCAATTTGCCTGTGTCGAGTAACCGGCTAAATACCGGAAGTGGCGCATTCAACAGATGAGAATCCATTAAAACCCATTATTAGGCCGTTTTCCAAAACTGCATGATATTAAATCCATAATTATAATAAAGCATAATGCTATTGTAATTTCACAAACTCTATGATTCAATTAACATGTAGTGGAGGTTTTATGTATGCGTTTAGGTTACGTACATGCGTGTCAGAGCGGAACAGTTATTGTTTACATCTGAAGCGTCTCAAACTCCATATATGTCTGTTGTTTTGAGTTTGGGTTTATTGTAACATTCATCCGGGAATGCGCGCCATTCCACCAGATTTGTAAGGTAAATCATTTATAAACCTAGGCAAACACAGGAGAATACATCAATATCTTTCTCAATATACTAAATGTTCATCGTGATTTCGAAATATAAACTCAAACCATCACTCTGAGTTTAAACATTTTGATGTCCACAATTGTCCACTATTCAAGAAGTTACAGTGGTTATTGCATTTCTGTGGAAAAGATATTGCTTTTTTTATTATTTTGAATTATTAAAGATTAAGTTGACATTTGAATTAAATGTTGTTTAGTCAATATTAAACAAGGATGAAACTATTATCAGGCCGTTGGCGCCCTCTGTTTTCTGTAACCATATGATTTCTTGCTTTTGGTTTTTTATTTGAACTAATTACATGCTAAGTAATTTTAAAGGCTATTGTTCACTTACATCTACATTTTTATTACCACAAAAAAAAGCCAAATTATAGTTATAGGGCCCTATGAAATCAGTTTAAATTTTTTATACTTTCTATACTTTAATGGTTAAATTTAGGGTTTTTTTTTTAATCAAAAAGCCTGTCTAATTGAGTTTTTACAGATATTTTTACCAAATTCTCTTCCGTCTTCTGGATTCCTTTTTAATGTTTCCATTGAAAATGTATTAATCAAAAACATCTGCAATTAATTGGGTCGTTTAGATTAATCAACAAATTAGTCGATAGATTAATCGATATAAAAGTAGTCGTTAGTGGCAGCCCTACTTTGTTAGGAAGTTTATCCGAGGTAAATATGAAATTGCCTAGAACCTCAAGGCAAATCACTTAAACGCATAAAGTTGTGTGCGCTAAGCAGCATATCTGATGTATTGTAACTCTAGTGACTGGAGTTGTGAAGTTTCACAAGCTGAATTCAATAATTTGTGCTTTTAAAACGCCATGTCGAGACTTTGAGGCCAGTTTTTGTGCCAGCGTCATGATTAAACCACCCTGTTGCCCTCCCTTAGGGATATTTATCCAGTAATACTACATTGCCGGCTCAATCGGTTCTGTATAATCTCAAATGAAAATCAGGTGCATTGTTCACTTGTTGTTCCCTTCGGCGCTTGGGAAATCAATCTTGAAATCTTCCAAACAGATCCAGCTGTGCGCTAATTTGCTCGAAACGAACATCCAGAGGATTCCCGCATGCATCCAGAACTAAACACAAGAGCAAGCGTAAAATTTTAGCTGATGTCTAGTCCTTTTCATTACTTATGTTTGTCTTGTTTAAAGGGAAAACAAACCCGTATCGGTCTTGACCTGACTTCCTGTTGAGGATCTCAGCTGGCTGCGCTATCAGCACAGGTCTTTTGTGTCGAAGTGCTGATAGTGTAATCTGCAAGATGCCTTCAGTGAGCGTAAGAATGCGAAGAGGGTTTCTCGTGAGGACACAGCCGACTGGCGCTGTGGTTTTTTTCGAGTCTATTGATTGTAACCCGAAGACGCTGTTGTCTGTCTGGCTTTCCATACTATAATTAAGACCCAGCTCTCTTTTGAACTCATAAATGATGTTAGAGTTGAGGTAAAAATGTCTCTCTAGTGGTGTTTTCTTCAGAAAAGCTTAGACTTTATTTGAAGTGCTTGCTGTTTTATCTATAAAGCACTATGAATTACTCTGTATTATCGGAAATAACAAAAACGCAAATCGATACAATTGGAATTAAGCCATTTGAACAAAAGGTTAGCAATTTTTAATGAGTAGTCTTTTAATGGAGATCCTCTTGAATTTCTTGCTCGGACATCTTTCGTGGAAATTAAGTTGTCCATTTGGCTCATGTTCAACTGGCTGAAATAGGACACGAATAGACTGTTCATTTGCAGGAATCATCCTGAGATTTGACAGAGACATATGGTTTCCTTTGTGGCGATTCTTTTTTTTCTACTCTGGCCTGGGGTTCGTTCTGAAACTTGGCATGTGTGCCTGCTAAACCTTTTCATTTTATTTTAAGACTAACTCTTTGTCTTCATTAGCTAGTCACCTGGTGCGCGAAGGCGGCGCTGCTTTAATAGAAAAGCTTTTTTGCTTTTATCTCAAGCCAAGTATAGTGTAGACGGTGGCCAGCAGATGGACTCTCAGTGGTTTAGTGGGGATGGGGTCTTCACACACCAGGATACGAGGGTTAATACCCTCCAAAAGTGTGTCATCTGTCTGGGACGTGGACGCCCAGTCATGCTGGTGTTGGATCCAGGTCTATTGGTTTTGGGTATTTTAAATAGCTGATACGAGCATCCATCGCATGCATATGATGGACTTATGGAGGTTAGTTGGAAATAAAATTAAATAAAGCATTGCATTTTGGGTGCAGACATTAATATCATTAATGTTTGTCTACTATTGATTGGATTTCTGCTGATGGTTGATGATAGGTTTGTGAATTATCGTTATCGTGCTTGATTGCACCTCTGTTAATATCACACAGTGATCGGCCATCTGCTCTATTGTTAATTTGAGGGTTAATACTCAATCGGGTTTTCTATTGTAAGTGTGTGCATGTGTGTGTTTTCAAGAGAGCATTGGGGGAAACTCTTCATCTACTGGTGTTTAAAATAACTAAAGTCCCCATCCCCCTAAAACGAGTCATGTGAGTTTATGTAAACTCACTGCGGTTTCACTTCTTTTAATGGTTTCTCATATACATTCACTTTGCTCTCGTTCTCTTTTTTCCATCTTAATGCCTGGCATTTCACTTTTAGTAAAGCTCAAACTGAAATGTCTTGGTTAAAATATTAGAGCTTTTTTTTTTTTTACATTACATTAATTAAGGGGATTCATGCACAATGTCAAGTTTGAAATTTCAAATTTTAAAGTTGTCCAAATGAAGTTCTTATGCATATTACTAATCTCAGTTTGAGTTTTTATATATTTATGGTGTATATAACAACGTTTTGGCATAAAAGAAAACTCTAACGCTTTGACCCATACAATGTTTTGTTGGCTATTACGACAAATATACCAGTGCTACTTATGACAGGTTTTGTGGTCCAGGGTCACACATTTAGAAGAGCAAACTACCATACTTGTCCTATAGTTTCTGTAATATGCAGCATGTTATGTCTCTATATGTGTGAAATACTGTATAATACTGCCTAAAATATTGTATCACACAATTCAATGTTTGTTGATTTAATGTTGTTATTTGATTGGGCCAGAACTCAAGACAATTTACATATAACTTGGTAAATAAAACTAAACAACCATGCTTATTTCTGAGTTAGAAAAAGTAGGAGTCGACCGATTATCGATATTAAGTTTTTTTTTATGGCTATCAGTCATTTTCAAAATTTAAAAGCATTTAAAGAGTTTTTGTCAGAGTCCTAGTTATTCTTAATTTTGACATTTAATTTTCATTTTTACACCAGACATATATACAGTTGCAATCAAAATTATTCAACCCCCCTTGACCTGCAAGACATTTTGCTGCAGAGAACAACATTTTGTGAAAACAGTTCAACAAAGGCATCAGTAAACTATTAAAGAAAGTTTATTAATACACATTTGAGTAATTCTGAGAATGCAAGTTGATGAATAATGAAAAAAAAATCGAATTGGCTCTAAACATTCATGTTCAAAATTATTCAACCCCTGAAAGTAAATTTGGTGTAGAATCTTTTAGTCTTTAAAACCACCAATAAACGCTGCCTGGAAGTGCTTCGATGCTTCTGTCACCTTTCTGCTGCAATCTTGGGCCATTCCTCCCCTGAAAAAGCTTTTAGATCACTGATAATCATTGGTTTTTACTTTGAAAATACATGGTTGAATTTGAAGCAAGCAGTGGCAATGAGAATTACATCTGGAAACTGAACAGGCCAATTAAAAAACATTCTATGACTGATCCCTGAACCCAAGCGTAAGTAGATTTGGATGTATACTTTGGGATGATTGTCCTGCAGGAAAGTCCATTGATTATTAGCTTCAGACATTGCACAAAAGGCATCACAATGTTTGCCAAAATGGTCTGATACTTTAATAAATCAATGATATCCTTTGTATGGTCATGTTTTCCACTTCCTGCTACAGTAAAACAACCCCATAACAGGACTGGCCCACCTCCATGTTTGATGATGGAGATGGTGTTCTTCGGCTTATAAGCTTTGTCTTTTTTGCACCAGACATACGGCTGATCCATACGTCCAAAAAGTTCCAGTTTGGACACATCACTCCATAAAATATTCTTCCAGAACACCACAGGTCTATCCAAATGAATGTTAGCATGTTCAAGGCAGCCTTTCTGTTCTTCTTGGTCAAGAATGGTATTCAGCAAGATTCCTCAACATGAAGACCGTACTTGTCTAGTGTTCTTCTTTTACATGGCATTGAAATGTTTTTCCTCCTATTGTCTGGTCATCTTGCAAATCTTTGGCTGTGCATTGCAAGTTTTTCTCAGTTGATCTGATCAAACATTTTATGATATTGTGCTTTTTTGTTCAACAGCCTCAACGGTTTTCTGGTTCAACACACTTTATTCCATGGAATACGGCTGCCAGCTGTGTCTCTAGGGACTTGTAATGTCTTAGAAATCTTCATGTAGTTTTAGACTTTCTAATATAGCAAACCATTTCTTCTCTATTGATTTTGCGTGAGCTCTGTTGACTTTACCATATTTGCTACTCATCTTCAGCACATGCATGGGCTAAGAGTATACTGTGTGTAACACCCCAAGCTAATTCCATTTTTAATAAGTTTGTAAAGGCTGAATTATGTTTTAAGACAGTTTTGTTCCTGACCATAAAAATAACTCTTAAAACAGCAATGTTGAGTAGGGGTTGAATATTTCTGTCATAGCTGTGTTATTAAAACAATCCTATAACTCAAAAACATTACATTATATATTGACATTATCATTTTTAATATGCCAGAAAGCTGTTGTAGATGCAGTTTAGTCCTGGATCTTCAGAAAGAGCAAAAATCATTTGTAAAATACTGCAGTCTCTGGGGGGGTTGAATAATTTTGATTGCAACTATATATATATATATCTCACACATATCACTTTAGATAATCTGTTATTGGCCTACTTGATCTGTAATAATCAGTATTGACATCAGCCCTGAAAAACACATATGTGACCCTGGACCAAAAGGTCCTTTTTTTTTTTTTTTTTTTTTTTTTTTTTAATTTATTTTTAATTTGAGACTTCTACATCTGAAAGCAGAATGAATTAGCTTTCCATTGATTTGTTTTGATTGGGCTCTATTTGACTGAGAAACAACTATTTGAAAATCTGAAATCTGAGGGTGCAAAAAAAAAAAAAAAAAATCTGAGAAAATTACCTTTTAAAATAGTCAAAATGAAGTTCTTAGCAATGCATTTTATTAATCAAAAATTAAGTTTTGATATATTTATGGGAGGAACTTTACTAAATATCTTGGAACTATCATTTTTAATTAACTTGTAGTATCACCATGTGGAATATTATTTATAAAGTTATTTTTAAAAAAAATCTGGTTTTAACATTCTACAAATTAAACTCACCTTTAAAGCGAGACACTGCAGGTGAATAGGGTAAAAAAAAACATTGCTTACCCAGTTAATTGATTACATTGATAATTACAAACATTTTTGGTATTACAAGTTTTCTCAAATATTAGGTTTAAATATGCAAATGAGGCGTTATTTAATATGTGCTAAATTGCATACATTTCTAGTACAGAGATCTAAAACTGGATGAAGTCAGTTTCAAAATTCTTGTTGAATTTTTTGACATTAGAGTCAAATGTTTTTACAGAGGGGATTTTGGGTATCTCTCTTTGTCAGTTCATAATTCAGAAAAAAAAAAATTAGACAATATATATATATATATATATTTTTTTTTTTTTTTTTTACCATTTTGGGGGGAATAAAATGTATAAAATCATGCAAAAGTTTGTGTCTAAGTGCTACTGAGATTTCTGGCTCAGTGTAGGAGAAAAAAATCATTTTGAGAAAACGGCCTTTAAAAATATGGTTTGTAATTGAAATCTATTGACACAAATAGATAAAGTGCTATAAAAGAAACCCTTCAAACTGTGTGTTTTCTTACCACTAGCCCAAAATCTCAAACTTGACAGGTGCATAAAGTGTCGTTTGTAATTATGTAATGGTTATCAGCTATAATGTAATCATCCAAATTGGTAAATTTTTATTGGTTCAGTACTATAAATAGTATTGTTCAATTAGACATTAAATTGTACATGAATTACAATTGTGTGTAATTCCGTACCTGTAGTATCACATGGAATTGTATTTGTTTTTTAATATCTGATTTCAAAATTCTACTTATTAAACTCATTGGTTTCAAAAACGTAGTTGACTTTTGTCGTTGGCCTGTCGCTGACTAGAAGTGCCTATCGATCATGTTCTCTGGGCATCATGAAATCTTAATTTCCTCAAGGAATAAGGACACGTTATACTCTGAGCAAGCTTCGCATAATATCTCGGGTGACTTTGTTACATCAGGGTCGGTCTCATTAACTTTTGACATCAGGTAGGAGCGAGTGGACAGGTCGAGGGTTACAATACACGCAGTGCTCACATAACCTGCTCTAATGTTAATGTTCTCCTCAAGGGTTGTCTTTCTTACTCCTTTTGTCTTCTTAAGTGTTTTAATGTTGGTTAGTTTGTTGTATAAATGCTTGTTGTTGGTGTTGGCATGGCTGTTTTAAAGTTTCAAGATACAAACACTACAAATAGTTTTTTTTAAAAGTTAGTTTAACCAAAATGAAGTAAATTAGTCATTTACTCAATCTCAGGTCATTCTAAGCTGATGAGACTCAGTAAGACTCATGTTCGTCTTCTAAACACACAAGAAGAGTTGTTGTTTTTTTTTTGTGTGTGTGAAATTCGAGACCTTTCTCTTCCTCGTTTTGAAAATCCACGCAACCAACACTGGAGCTTCAAAAAGTTTATTAAGACTTTTTATTAATGCCTTCATTTGTGTTTCAAAGATCTTATGGGTTTGAAACGATATGGGTATGTGAGTATGATGACTACAAGTTTTGGCTTCTCTCCTGAATATTACTTTTTGCTTGTTTATTCAAAGCAATAAATTAAACAATTAGAAATAAAACGGCATCATGTATGTAGGCATAGTTTAATAAAATGGACCGAAAACCAATCACAAAGAGTACTTCTTCATTTGAAAACATGAGATGCAATGGGATAGGGAGAACCCTGCCATAAAGTTTTGAGACTTGTTTTTAAAAAGTTGAACTTGCATAAATTGCACATGGCTTTCTAAAACAAATGGCTTGCGAGTCAAGTGCAGTGGTGATAGTTAGGTGTCATTTGGGGTTGATTAATTCTGAAATTAGCATACAATGGCATACAGGCCTGGCATGAAAGTGTAAAAAAAAAAAAAAAAATTAATATCTTTTAAGTAAATGAAAGTTAAATTCTATTTTTTTGGCAAACTAAAGGGGTTTACAATTAAAATGAAAACACCTAATCAAAATAACCCAACTGCAGTTTGAAAAGATTAATTGAAATTCACAATGAAAAATAAAAAAACATGATTTCTGAAAATTGTTAAAACCAGAGTTATCCATTTTTTTTATTTTTATTTTTTTTTCCCCAAATGAACACTTCATTTATAGATACTAGTCTGTATTGTTATTTAAGTGTACTGGCCTACGTTTGATTAATGCTAGGGATGCACCGAAATGAAAATTCTTGGCCGAAACCGAAAAAGAGGAAAACGAGGCCGAAAATCGAAACACCGAAAGAATTATGCCAGTTATTAGCACCATTGCATTTATGGCTATGACTATGTACTGATCTTACTAAAATCAAGGCATTGCAATTGCATAAATTAATATTAAAGTTTCAAAGAATAAATCAATTATATTAATTTAAACAATTATTATCAATCAAGTATTATATTACTTAACATATACATATATTTTACTGCCTTTGTTTAAATTGTTTAATTGTTTAAATTTTTATAACACATTATCTTGTGGATCCATCAGTTCACATTTACAACTCATGTGTTTCTCTTCCAGCTGGAGGCGCTGTCAGAATGGTACACAAAGCAGCGCAGCAAATGACTTTGAAACGTGCAGCGCTCATATTTATTCAATGGATAGCCTTTTGAAGTTTCATCGCAATTCTTGTCTTTCAGTCCCCACATTTAAGACCACCTGAAATCATAATTAAGACTTTCTTAAAGGGATAGTTCACCCAAAAATGAAAATTTGATGTTTATCTGCTTACCCCCAATGTATCCAAGATGTAGGTTACTTTGTTTCCTCAGAAAAACACAAACGAATATTTTTAACGAAAACCGGTGCAGTCTGCCAGCCTTATCATGGAAGTGGATGGGCACCAGACCTTTAAAAGTAAACAAAAACATGCACAGACAAATCCAAATTACACCCTGCGGCTCGTGACGATACATTGATGTCCTAAGACACGAAACGATCGGTTTTTGTGAGAAACTGAACAGTATTTATATCATTTTTTACCTTTGATACACAGCCATGTCCATCTCTCCTGAGCACGCGTTTGGCATCAGTCACGTCACATGTGCACGCGCTTCTGGCGTAGAATACGCAAACGCCGGAAGCGATCTGTTGCATGTATACGACACTCATTGTTTACACAGAGCACAGAGATTGTGGATATAGCGGCTATTCAAAATGGTTATTACTTGCGCGTATCCTGATTGTTTAAACCGATTTAAAGCTAAAAGATTACATTAGTTTGCGCAAACTCATCCGGGACTTTTCACTGATTTCCCCCTACGGCGTTTGCGTATTCTACGCTAGAGCGCGTGCTCATGTGACGTGACTGATGACAAACTCGTGCTCATGACAGATGGACGTGGCTGTGTATCAAAGGTAAAAAATTATATAAATACTGTTCAGTTTCTCACAAAAAACGATCGTTTCATGTCTTAAGACATCAATGTATCGTCACGAGTCGCAGGGTGTAATTTGGATTTGTCTGTGCATGTTTTTGTTTACTTTTAAAGGTTTGGTGCCCATTCACGTCCATGATAAGGCTGGCAGACTGCACCGGTTTTCATTAAAAATATTCGTTTGTGTTTTTCTGAGGAAACAAAGTAACCTACATCTTGGATGCATTGGGGGTAAGCAGATAAACATCAAATTTTCATTTTTGGGTGAACTATCCCTTTAACCCCTAACAACACTGCAGTCATCAATGAAAATTAAGAGCTTGATTTAAGACTTTTAAAACAAACCTTACACAAAATACGTTTATTTTTATTTTTTTCCCACCGTGTTCGGGGCACAAGAAAAATAGTAGGGGACTAAATTAATATCAGCAAATGAAGTATAATCGCCTCTTATCGTCTCTGAGAGAATGCATGTCAGATGCTGAAAGCGCTGTCAGTGTTTACTTTCACTTTAACGTATTGCGCAGTTTTCACGTTGCTTGTGTGATATCCATTGGCTCACCTCCATGGTTTAAAACATAATTATTTATAAATATACAGTAAATAGAAAAGACAAATCTTTAAAATATTGTGACGTAACGCCAACGTAAAGCCATTGTTTTTGACTCACTGAAAGCTACATCTGTCTCTTTCTCTGCTCTCATCACTGGCTGCGCGCACGACTGCAGACACAGCCCCTCTTGAAATTTCAGCATTACAAGTTTTGCAAATCGCTAACCCTGGGTCTTTCTCAGATATACTGAAATACGTCCACACCGTAGACGTGTTGCTTCAGACAAGCACGTGCTGGATGCGGTTTCTGTTTGCGTCAACATACTGTTTCGGTGATAAAAATCTTTCGGCCGAAAACCGAAAATGCACTTTTAGGCTATTTTCGGTGGCCAAATATTCAGTGCATCCCTAATTAATGCTTCGTCTTAAAGTTTGGATGATACAGTAAAATTCAGGTTTTTTTTTTTTCTGACTGGATTCTGTGAGAATAGTGTAGCTTGAAAATACTGAAGTATATCTTCTTTATTATATGGTATGACAACATAAATGCTTTGCTTTTGTTTCTTTGAGGCAATATTCTTAGACTTGCTTTGGATTCCTGAGGCTGATTTTCCTTCTCCAATAAGTGTACTGTACAGCAAAGCTGAATTAATATTCATTTAGTTATTGCCAGTGTGCATATAGGAAAAATACGTCTATAGCCCACAGGGTCGCCGCTGCAGGAAAAATCTAAATGAACAATTTAGCAAGCTTTTTTTTTTTTTTTTTTTTTTACCAAATTCTGTGTTTAAGCATGTCTAATTATTTTAATGTATAAAACTTAAAATTAACATTTATTTGTACATTTGTGAACTTTATTTATTTTTCCCTCAGGAATTGTTGTGTATTTTTAATTTTTTTATTTATTTTTTCCTGGCATAAAACATTTGATTTACCTTTTAATTAAATGAAATTCTTTTTGGCAAACCAAAGGGGTTTTACAAATAAGTTTAAAACATTGGAGAAATATAAAAGGTTTCAATCATTTTAGTAGTAGTGGTGGTGATGTTATGTACAATAGTAATAAATGTAACAATTTCTTCGAGTTAAACCAGACTTTTATTTTGACGAGTTGCCATTAGGACGCTTAACTTCCTGTGTGTATTACAATAGTTTTGTTCAAATTAAATGGTTAAATGCTCATTAAGTATGCTAAGCAGTTCTGGAGATGTTATTCATGTATTTATTTCCTCATTTAGTGAGGCAGCAGAGTCTGAAAACACTGAGCGTTAGGTGTGCTTCAATATGTGTTCTTTGAGGAAATATTCTTAGACTTGCTTTGGATTCCTGATAGGGCTGCACGATATTAGGAAAATATGCGATATTGGTGTTGAATATTGCGATAACAATATTTCTTGCGATATTACATTTCCCAAGAGAAATGCTTTATTATCTATTTTTTAAAATATTTTATATATGTAATGATCATGCTAAAATAAACAGGTTATAGATATTCTTCTGTCATCCGAATTAAATCTAATTCAATATGTCAAGGAAGTTGCAAAAATGTTGACTTTAAAACACTATGAATGACTTAAAACCTCGGCAGATATTCTGATTTCTGGTTTGCTGTTACCATAGACCTGCAAACACAAAATGAATTGCTTTCAAACATTACTTTTTATTTACATGTAAGAGCATCTTTTAAACTAAATATTTCCTTGCCTTGCCTGTTGTTTTTTTTTTTTTTTTTTTTTTTTTTTAAATAAAACATTATTAAACAAATTTTATTAAAACTACTATTAAACTTAAAGTTAGGAGCATCAAAAAAAAAAATTAGGAGCACCCAATTTCTTTTTAGTAATGCACTGATCTTTATTCTTCATGGCTGATTCCAATTGCCAGGCAAATCAAATGGGCTGTTTCTGAAAGCTTCAGAATCAAATGTTTAAAAAATTACAGTATAAATAACAAAAAATAGACAATAAATGCAGCCATATTCAAAGTAGACTACTCTTTTAATTTTTTTTTACGATTTTTTTTAAGTATGATACAGAGTTATAGACAACTTCACAACTTATTATAGCCCACATTCTAATGACAGCCTAGATATTTTATCTAGTCTAATTTGCGTGCATTGGGGAGTCGCTCTCTAAACGTGGGGTATTAAAATTGCTTTTAAATGCGCGTAGCCTACGCGTTTTACTTTTGGTTTCGTTTAAGGATCGCGCGAAACTCTCGGCGGTGAGGAGCATGCACTCTGCAATACAAGAGATTACTTTAACAAACCACTTGAAAGTCGGAGGACACCAACAGGATTTTGAAAAGCGTGTCCCCAGTGGAAAATACTCCCCTTCGCTGAGTTATCATCTGATGTGAATGAATGCCGCGTTGTACAGAACCTTTTTACTGTCCACAATAAAAAATCGTCATACCACACAACCCTAATTGCAATGCAGTTTGTGCAAATCCGGAACAGAGGTTTCAGAAAAAAATACGTCCGGTTCCTAGTTCAGCGGTGCGCATTGTCAGTGACAGGAAGACGGCTAATATCTCAAATCTTCATTAAAGGTAACACTAAAGATTAAGTTTAAATGGTTATGTAATGTTGGAGAGAACGGCGAACGCATCAGCTCACAGCAGTCTGTGCAGTAGTTAGGTTAGCGAAAGTTTTGTAAAGAAATGAAACTAGGTCGCACCACAACAGTTTCTCGCACTCGCACAAATGCTCCCAAATATAATTTGTGGTTGTGCAGATTAAATTTTGGGAGCATAAACGGTGGCAATTTTGATTCCTGTACAGTTCTTTTTAGGCACAAGTTCAACGCTGCTGTCATTTTCTCCCTTCATACTCCTGCCGTATTTATTTTTCATTCTCTGCTCTGAGCCACAGGGTTCACCTGTTCGCCCGTTCTAGCCAATAGCATTATAGAACCTACTTGGGAGGCGGGTATAAAGATAGTAAGCCCCCATCTGTTTGGTCAAATGAGGACAGCTTATGCATGCAACGCACAAATGTTTGGCACATAAATTAAATGTCAGTTATCGCAACTCTCTGCGATACTGATATGGTGACAACGATAATTTTTCGATATATCGTGCAGCCCTAATTCCTGAGGCTGATTTTCTTCCTTCAATAAGTGTGCTTTACAGCAAAAATTCATTTGGTTATTGCCAGTGCGCATATAGGAAAAATGCTTCTGGAGCCCACAGGGCCACTGCTGCAGGAAAAATCTAAATGAACAACTTACCAGGCGAAATCATCAAATTTCAGTGTTTGCAAAGGTTTCTCAAGCGTACTTATGATAAGAACAGGTCGCTGGTGGAGTCTGGCACGTGTTCGAGTCCCTTTTCAGAGACGGTTAAACCACAGGGGGCCCAAACTTCATTCATCACATATCAAGTCTGTGCGAGTCCTGTTCCTGTCTGCACCGTGTCTGTTTCTCATCCCATGTTTCTTTTTCAGAGCTACTGAAGGTCTGTGTGCTTGTCTGATTGACCGATAGCGTTCTTTATCTTAAGTGTGATGTAGTCAAACGACAGTAGGTCATAGGCTCCTGTCCTGTGCTGCATGTTTAAATGTTGATATCTGATGTGAAATCCGAACCCTTGAATGAAACGTCTCTTATAACGTTAATTGCCCTGTTCGTCTCATCACACCGCATGATGAGCGGGGAACAGATTATGCACTGTAAGTAGAGCTGGGCGATGTAGCAGATAATGTTAGGAGATATTTTTTGAGCATAAATCTTCTTAAAAATGCTGATTTAAGTGTTTCCTCGATGTTTTTTGTGCAACAACTTGTCGTAAAAGTAATTGAGGCATTGGTTTTTACACTAAATGAATGAAAAAAAAATCATCTAAATTCATTTGATTCAAAGCTAATTGCTGAATCAGTTAATTTAGAGACAATCTGAGTTGTTGCATGCACATACTGCCTATTTTTCATTGCGATTATATTGTGAATGTTCAATATATCGCCCAGCCCTATCTGTAACTTTAAATACATTTGTCAGTTTCTCTTCGGTTTTCTCATCTCACTGTTATATGTGAAATTTTCCATTAGAGAGGCTTCTTTTATTGGAGGTGGGCCGCGTTTGGGCCGGCTTTGGGCCTGACCTGCGCGAAGCATCTCGAATAAAAGAAACGATGCCCTTCGATTTATCCCGTCATGGTACTTCATCTTGGTATTTTTGAATGAATCATGCCCCATGTTTATCATTTTTTGTTTCTTTGTGTTTTTGTTTTTCTTTCTTTTTGTTTTTGTTTTGTTTACTTTCTGTGCACAGCAATTGCTCTGAAATTTGGGGACTGAGTACACCAAATACGATAGAACAGTGGGATACCTCAGGCCTTTACAGCTACCCTGACCAAACCAGGTGAATATCCTCTCCTGACATTGTGCCACACTCACCCCACGAGACACAGGTGGGGCTGAACGAGCACAGGGGGCTCCAGGGGCCGTGAATAAACATTTTAACGCGCTTTATTTATAATTGATGTACAATTAATATCTTGAAGATGGAATCACTTTTGTTTTTGTAGAGTTGTAATTCTAAATGTTACAGTAGATTTAAAGCAGATGGATATGTTTTTGTAATTCATACATTCACTTCACGGAAGCAAGATGTTTAAAACAGTAGTTCTCAACTGATTTTATTTATCGTTTTATATTTGGTGACCCAGCTATTTTTACACTTTATGTAAACACTTTTTATATATGCTGTGCTAAAGTTTGCGGTCAGTAAGGTTTTTTGGTATTATTATAAAAATTTGAACTAATACTATTATTCAGCAAGGATGCATTTAGCAAAATACATCTGTATTTTGATGAGCAAATAAAGGCTTGGTGAGCAGAAAATAAATTTCATTATAAAAAATGTAAATAATATATAAAATAAATATATATGTTAGTATTTTTTTATTTTCTAAATCTTTTTTTTTTTTAATTTTAGATATTTTATTTTTTATTATTATTATTATTATTATTATATACATTTTTAAACTACAGTTTGATTATCAAATAAATTCAAATGTATAAATAAAATATGTGAATAATATATAAAATAGTAAAAAAAAAGATGTTTTTATGTATATTTTAAAAACTGTATTTTGATCAAATAAATGCAGGCTTGGTGAGCATTTATTTAAAATGTGTAAATAAACAAAATGGTGAGCGTTTTATTATAAAATATGTAAATATATAAAATAGAAAATGATTTATTTATTTTTAACTGTGTTTTGATGATTGAATAAATGCAGGATTGATGAGCGTAAAATTTCATAAATGTAAATATATAAAAAATATTTTATGTATTTTGATTATTAAAAATGCAGGCTTGGTGCATTTTATAATTCCATTACAAAATATTTAAATAATAGTAAATATATTATTTTTACTATTATTATGATTATTATTAATATTTCAACTATTTTACTGTCAAACAAATGCATGCTTGGTGAGCATAAAATAAATTTGGTTATAAAATATGTATAAAATATAAAATTAATTTATTTTTATTGTATTTTGATGATCACATAAATGCAGGCTTGGTGAGCATAAAATAAATTTCATAAATATGTGAATGTATAATTATTGATTTGTATTTAAGATACATTTTAATCAAATGCAGGTTTGGTGAACAAGAAATGTCATAAATGTAAATGTATAAATATTATTATTATTATTATCATTATTAAGTATCATCATCATTATTGTTGTTATTATTTTTTTTGTAAGTTGTATTTTGATGATTAAAAAAATGCATAATTTCACTATAAAATATTTAGTTAAATATATAAAATGAAAACATTATTTATTTATCTTGATGATCAAAACAATCAGGCTAGGTGAATTTCATAAAATATGCAAATATATAAGTGTTGCTGTTATTATTATTGTTAAACTGTATTTTGATGATCCAAAAAAGGAGGCTTGGTGAGTGTAAAATGTAATAACTTTATCATTTCATAAAATGTCATAAAATCGGTAACACTTTACAATAAGGTTCATTAGTTAAACCTTAGTTAATGTATTAACTAACATGAACTAACCATGAGCGATACATTTGTTACTGTATTAACTAATCTTTATTACCCTTAGTTAACGGAAATACAGTTGTTCATTGTTCATGTTAGTTCACACTGCGTTAACTAATGTTAACAAAATTTTAATAATGCATTAGTAAATGTTGAAATTATCATTAACAAAGATTAATAAATGCTGTATAAGTGCAGTTCATTATTAGTTCATGTTAACTAATGTGGTTAACTAATGAACCTTATTGTAAAGTGTTACCATAAAATCTGCATATAATATATTTTATAATAATTTTTATGATCAAAAACATGCAGACTTGGTGAGCATGAAATCAATTTCATTATAAATATGTAAATAATACATAAAATAAATGTCATTTGTTTGTTTTTTAAATAAATTTTTGATGATCAAATTAATACAAACTTGGTAAGCATAAAATACATTTCTGAATGATATATGAAATCATTAAACAAAATATGTAAATTATATATAAAATTGAAAAAATATATAATTTTTATTTTAGATAAATTTTAATTATCAAATAAATGCGGTCTTGATGAGCATAAGAAACGTTACACATTAAAAAAAGATCTTACCGACTTCAAACTTTTCACTGGTATCTTATGTAATTTATGCATTATGATTGGATGCATATTAAAATTAAGATGAACATTTTCCCACATTTTAAAACCGTTATATGGTTATTTGGATTTAGATTATTATTTTTCTTTCTCCAGTGATATATACCACCCGTTTTTTGAGGTCACCAACCACCAGTTGAGAACCAGTGATTTAAAATTTTAGCATTGTGTTATTGTAGCTAAACTTTGAGATGTTTGATTCATAATAGATGAAGCCTGTATATCTGGTGTTGATGACTTGCCGTCTAATCTCACCATCTCCCCTCTTCCCTCCATCCATGCATGTCTTTCTCTGGTCATTTGGCACGCTCCCTCTCTTCCATTTCTCTCACCCCTCTCTCTGTGGATGCTCGGGTCAGATCTCTGGACGGGCGTCTGCAAGTGTCTCACCGCAAAGGTCTGCCTCATGTCATCTACTGCCGTCTATGGCGATGGCCCGACCTGCACAGCCATCACGAGCTGCGCGCCATCGAGACCTGCGAGTACGCCTTTAACCTCAAGAAGGATGAAGTCTGCGTCAACCCCTACCATTACCAACGGGTGGAGACGCCAGGTATGGAAACTAACAATGTTTGTCATTTAAACAGATACAGCTGTACACTTCCTTACTAAGCGTTCATTCAATCATGTGAACATTCGCTCCTGTAGTTCTTCCTCCTGTCCTCGTGCCAAGACACACAGAGATCCTGACTGAGCTGCCTCCTCTGGACGACTACACCAACTCCATACCTGAAAACACCAACTTCCCAACAGGGATCGAGCCTCCTAACAATTATATACCAGGTAGAAACACATTCCACACCATGTGTCGTGTCCAGAAATTTAAGGTCGAAGACTCTGTGGGTAATTGTGTAGCTCTAACGAGTTGTTTCTGAACGTGTTTAGAAACACCTCCACCGGGATACATCAGTGAGGATGGGGAGGCCAGCGACCAGCAGATGAATCAAAGTATGGACACAGGTACATTCCCGAAGTGACACCACTACATGGGAATGACAGCCACGTGTGTTTGCACTTTAGACAGTAAAGCACAATCTGCTTTTACTGTGGTAGTTTCCTTTCCGAGCTCCAGCTAGAGTTCCCCTGAAGTATCTTCTGTGATTGCATACTGATAGTTGGATAACAGGGCTATACACATAGCAGTGGTGCTACAGAGGTTGAAATTTTTTATAGCACAGGCCAAACGGTTGACCACATTAGAGGATGGATACCCAAGCCGAGCCCGACGGTACCCGACGGAACCCAAAGGGCCGGGACAGATATTTAGAAAGGATGCTCGGGTTCGGGTCGGGCTCGGTTACATCAGCGCGATAGTGCGCCTGTGTTATAACAGCGCCTTTTGCCCCGTGTGCACTGATGCGCTCATCTGTTGACATTTCCGAACGCCTTCCTACAGTTGCTTAATAAAAGCGGGCTTTCCACACAAAAAAAGTGCATGTGTCATTAGTATGAGGAAAAAAAAAGATTTTAACTGTGTCGGGCTGGGATCGGGCTCGGACATAAATATCTTAATGCCTGTCGGGTTCGGGTCGGGCTCGGTTACTGCTCTGTCGGACGCGGGCCGGGCTCGGACAGAAAAACGCGGCCCGATCCGCACTCTAGACCACATGCACGGAGCATTCTTGAGAACTTCTGCATAATGATAAGCAGCTCGTAAACTTCCGCTGAAGCTCATTTTATATCTACTATATATAGGTAGACATTCTTGAGACTCCTCTACTGCCTTGCTCTTATCAGAAACTGAGAAAAATAATAATTGCAACATTGTAAATAATGATAGCGGCATGAACATTCAGTTTCATATTATTTAACAACACATAATTTAAATGCAGAGTCTGCATAGTTGTACATTTAAATGCTGACTGCTAAACAGTATCATAAGATGTTTAGGTTAATGTTAGCTAGCTAGCGATACTTCAAGGACATCTTTATCGTAGTCTTGATAATCAGTAACGTGCCTTCATTGCCATGAACACATTTTAAAACTTGTAATATTTTAAAGCCTTTATTTTTCAACTCTACATCTGTGCAGTGAAATTAATTTCAAAGACTCACCTTTCATTCATAAAGAGACATGGGAAAAGCCTTTTCATGGATGAAAATATGAAATTACCCATATAACCATAAGATGGCAGCAGAGGATCAATCATTGGCTGCAGATGCCACTTCAACTTCCTAGTTTTTTTAGGACGTCTTGCTTTTCGTTTTATTATAAAATGACTAGTTTTATACCTAACAATGAAGGCAAGTAACTTGCCTTCATTGCCATAAACACATTTTAAAACTTGTAATATTTTAAAACCTTTTATTTTTCAACTCTACATCTGTGCAATGAAATTCATTTCAAAGACTCACTTTTCATTCATAAAGAGACATGGAAAAAGACTTTTCATGGATGAAAATGATATAAAATGACCCATATAAGCAGAAGATGGCAGCAGAGGATCAATCATTGGCTGCAGATGCCACTTCAACTCCCTAGTTTTTTTTAGGGCATCTTGCTTTTCGTTTTATTATAACATGACTAGTTTTATACCTAACTAGTCATAAAATGACTAGTTTTATGCCTAACAATGAAGGCAAGTCATGAACACATTTTAAAACTTGTAATATTTTAAAGCCTTTATTATTTTTCAACTCTACATCTGTGCAATGAAATTAATTTCAAAGACTCACTTTTCATTCATAAAGAGACATGGAAAAAGCCTTTTCATGTTTGAAAATATGAAATTACCCATATAACCAGAAGATGGCAGCAGGGGATCAATCATTGGCTGCAGATGCCACCTCAACTCCCTAGTTTTTTCAGGACATCTTGCTTTTCGATTTATTATAAAATGACTAGTATAATAAATCGTAGTACTTTTACCCCACTGAAGTATATAGTATAGCCAGTGCAGTAAGTCTTTTAAAATTAAAATAAGCTCAGACACAAACAGTCTATAATGTTGAGTTATTATATATAGTTTTATATAGTTCACTAAATAAGCTAAATATTAATGGTATAATAATTAAATTCACTCAATATGAATCTATATGAATTTGAAATATTTTATATAATTTAATGCAGTAATCAAATCAGTGTCTTGCCATCACCTACTGGCAGATCTGTTCAGTTATTTAAATCTTTAATATTTCTGTACTCAATTTTATATTTATAATCTAATCTAAACATGAATTTATGAATTTGATTGCACTCATGCCACCTCTGAGTTTCATTAAACATATATGAAAAGGTAAAAACAAAATTCCCCTATAAATCACTTTAAGGAGGCAAATATCACCTCGTAATGGGAAGGCAATTTTTTTAGCAGATTTTTTGATTATTGTTTAGAATGTGCTCCTGAAATTTTGACTCTGCTCCTAAATTTAAGTTAGAAGCACAACTACTTCTAACTAGAAAAGTAAGCGTAGAGCCCTGACATAATATACAAATAAAACAAACAGTGCTTTATATTTCAGGTACAGTATTTAGCAGTAGCCAAACATTCAAGAAACTGATAGATTTCACTCTGGTGACTTCATCTGCAAATTCGCATTTAGATCTACCTTGTCCAATCAAAAACGATGGAAAGCACCAAGTCCATGTCCTGTATTTTTAATTTTTTTTTATATGTATATCTCAATACAGAGATATGTTGCAAGTTTTACATGGGCAAGCACCAAAATAAATAAAATCTATTTATTTCACTTTGTGTGTTGTGTTCTTGTGTAAGAAATTTTGTTTTGTTTGTTTTTTCGTCAGGTTCTCCTGCAGAACTATCACCAAGCACACTCTCGCCTGTCAATCATGGCATGGGTAAGATCTCACTAACTACTTGAATTTAGCTCTTCGAAAGTCTTTTTGATCTTAAGAAATGAGAACGATTTCATACTACTATAGTCATACATTGGTTTTGCACAATACATTTGAGTTTGTGAGGTTGTTCTTACATTTGCTCTTTTCATCTGTGTTTCAGACCTTCAGCCAGTGACTTACTCAGAGCCCGCATTTTGGTGCTCCATAGCTTATTATGAACTAAACCAGCGGGTCGGAGAAACATTCCACGCCTCTCAGCCTTCCCTCACTGTGGATGGCTTCACAGACCCCTCCAATTCAGAACGCTTCTGCCTGGGCCTGCTGTCCAACGTCAACCGCAACGCCACCGTGGAGATGACCCGGAGACACATAGGTACCAAAACATCTTCAGATGCTCTAGTATATATTGTTTCAGTTGAGTTTAAGCGAACAGTTCGCCCAAAAAGAAAATATTTTATATTCAATCAGAGATGCAACAATTCCTCAATTCTATTCGAGTATTCAATTAAAAAAAATCCTCGATTGCGTTTTGTCTGTGTCGAGTATTTGGCAAAATACTGGAAGTGGCACATTCCACATATAAAACCCATTTAAAAAATGTTAATAAAACATAATGCTATTAAGAATTCACAACCGCTACAATTCAATAAAAAAAATGCCCTTTTAATTCTTTACATGCGTTTTAGTTATGTACGTCCATCTAATTTAGCTCTATTTATAATAAATTATGCTTTTTAATTTTAATAGTATTTGTATTTTATTTTTTTTTTCCTTTACTTGCTTTTGATACTTTATTTAAATTACTGCCTCATTGCTATTATGTGTGTATTTGAAGTCATTTAAATGCTGTTGTTTGCTTGGGTGTATTTTGTTACCTAAGAAAAAGGAATTATAATTATCAGATTACTCGATTAATCGTCAGAATAATCAACCAATTACCAAAATAATCATAAGTGACAGCCCTAGTACTCCCCTTCAGTCCATTCAAGATGTAGAGATGATCTTTTTATTTGCGTCTAATTTTATTACTACAAAATATTACTTCGAAAGATCTGATTACTCGATTAATCATCTGGTTTCTAAAATAATCGTTAGTGACAGCCCTCGTACTCGCCTTCAGTCCATCCAAGACATAGAGATGAGTTTTTCCTATTTTTATTACTACAAAAAAAGAATGATCCGTTTACTCAATTAATCGTCAGAATAATCGACCGATTACCAAAATAATTGTTAGTGACAGCCCTAGTGTACACCCCTTCAGTCCATTCAAGATGTAGAGATGATCTTTTTATTTGCGTCTAATTTTATTACTACAAAATATTAATTAGAAAGATCTGATTACTCGATTAATCGTCTGTTTTCTAAAATAATCGTTAGTGACAGCCCTCGTACTCGCCTTCAGTTCATTCAAGATGTAGAGAGAATTTTTTTCTTTGCATCTTTTTATTACTACAAAATAATTAGAAAGGTCCAATTACTTGATTAATCATCAGAATAGCCAACCAGTTACCCAAATAATCACTAGTGACAGCCCTAGTACTCGCCTTCAGTCCATCCAAGATGTTGAGATGAGTTTTTCTTTGCGTCTATTTTTATTACTACAAAAAATAATTAGAATGATACGATTACTCGATTAATCGTCAGAATAATAGACCGATTACTAAAATAATCATTAGTGACAGCCCTAGTACTCGCCTTTAGTCCAAGATGTAGAGATTTTTTTTCCATCTATCTTTATTACTACAAACAAATCTAGAATGATCCAATTACTCGATTAATTGTCAGAATAATCGACCGATTACCAAAATAATCGTTAGTGACAGCCCTAGTGTACACCCCTTCAGTCCATTCAAGATGTAGAGATGATCTTTTTATTTGCGTCTAATTTTATTACTACAAAATATTAATTAGAAAGATCTGATTACTCGATTAATCGTCTGTTTTCTAAAATAATCGTTAGTGACAGCCCTCGTACTCGCCTTCAGTTCATTCAAGATGTAGAGAGAATTTTTTTCTTTGCATCTTTTTATTACTACAAAATAATTAGAAAGGTCCAATTACTTGATTAATCATCAGAATAGCCAACCAGTTACCCAAATAATCACTAGTGACAGCCCTAGTACTCGCCTTCAGTCCATCCAAGATGTAGAGATTTTTTTCCATCTATCTTTATTACTACAAAAAAATCTAAAATGATCCAATTACTCGATTAATCATCATAATAATCGACCGATTACCAGAATAATCGACCGATTACCAAAATAATCGTTAGTGACAGCCCTAGTACTCGCCTTTAGTCCATTCAAGATGTAGAAAGAATTTTTTCTTTGCATCTATTTTTATTACTACAAAAAATAATTAATGATTCGATTACTCTATTAATCATCTGAATAATCAACAGATTACTAAAATAATCATTAGTGACAGCCCTAGTACTCGCCTTTAGTCCAAGAGGTAGAGATTTTTTTTCCATCTATCTTTATTACTACAAAAAAATCTAGAATGATCCAATTACTCGATTAATTGTCAGAATAATCGGCCGATTACCAAAATAATCGTTAGTGACAGCCCTAGTACTTGCCTCCAGTCCATCCAAGATGAGTTTTTTTTTTTTTGGTCTATTTTTATTACTACAAAAAAATTTGAATGATCCGATCAATTAATCATCAGAATAATCAAACGATTAGCAAAAAAATCATGATCAAATAATCACTAATAATCATTAGTGACAGCCCAAGTGCTCACCTTTAGTCCATCCAAGATGTAGAGATATTTTTTTCCTTCTATCTATTTTTATTACTACAAAAAATTATTGGAATGATCCGATTAATAGTCAGAATAATTGACAGATTACCCAATTACCAAAAATAATTGTTAGAGAGAGCCCTATATTCGATCATGTCATTTCAAACCTGTATGACTTGCTTTCTTCTACAGAAGATATTTTGAAGAATGTCTTTGTAAGTAAAATGAAAGACAATGGAGTCCAAAACAACTTTTTTGTGTGTGTTGATGTTTTTTGATTAGGACGAGGGGTCAGGCTGTATTATATTGGTGGGGAAGTGTTTGCCGAATGTCTTAGCGATAGCGCCATCTTTGTTCAAAGCCCTAACTGTAATCAGAGGTATGGCTGGCACCCTGCAACAGTCTGTAAAATCCCTCCAGGTAAGAGATTCACTTACTTTTCATTGTCCTCTGCACCATCCATCCACCATCTGGAAATTTACGTCAAGCATTAAGATGTAACCGTATCCTCTTTCTCAGGCTGTAACCTGAAGATCTTCAATAACCAGGAGTTTGCGGCACTGCTGGCTCAGTCGGTGAACCAGGGCTTTGAGGCTGTATATCAGTTGACCAGGATGTGCACCATTCGCATGAGTTTTGTCAAAGGCTGGGGAGCCGAATACAGGTATGGACGATCAAAAAACTAAATAGTCTTAAATAGTACAGTAGCGCAATAGTGCAAATCCTAGGGTTGTAAATGGACCTGTAAAACTCTTTCTGGAGGTTTTTTGCCCTTTCCTATGCCATGTACCTTCTATGTAGATATCAGAGAACAATTTAAAATATTGTATCAATGCATTCTATGGCACCTTTAATTAGGGGTGTGACAATATTCTGATGTGTCCTGCGAGATCTGACTGGTCTCGCGAGAACGTGGCGATATCATCGCAAAACATTTTGCAGTGTTTACATTAGAGCTGCATGACTAATAGTTAAAATATCACCCACGCGATCTTATTCATGAATGACAACGATTCAGCGATGTCTATTACAACTGTTTGACTCGCTCCACTGACGCTTACGACGTGAAAGTTATTGAAGACATTCAAATCTGCATTCTTAAACAGTCTTTTTAACCACATAATCATCATTATTTCTTTGTTACAGACATTTAAATAACATGAGTACTGGGATAAAAGCTTATAGTTTGGGTATAAACACTTATTGTCTACAGTAGCGATCAAAACGATTAAAAAAAACTGCACGTTTTAAAAAAAAAGTATTGGTCATTGAATTATATATTAAAGAGATTTCAATAGTGAAACATCTTTATTAATTGAGACACTGGCTCCTTCGTTTTTTATTTATTTTGTTAAAATTTAAACTTAAGCAATGAACATTCTGTCAGAACCGCTCGTAAATTACGTAATTTTGTTTAGATTTCTAATCCTTTTTTTCTTCAGAATTCTGATCTCCAGTTTATAACAGAAAATAGTTTTTCAGTTTATCCAGAATCATGCAGCATTAGTTTACATGTTTATTACTGCAAATGATTCATTAAAATAGAAGTTTATTTTCATAAAGTACAAGTTCTTATCAAAATGCACCTCCTTTTTTTGCATTTTGTGTTTGTTTTTTTTTGTTGTTGAATAAAATACTGTTTTCCCCCTATGAGGATTTCTTTAAAGTTAAAAATCTCGTCTCGTTCTCGTGAACCCAATCTCGTGTCTCCACTCATCTCGTCTCGTGAGATAAGTGTCTCGTCACACCGCTACCTTTAATACAAATGAAATAAAATAAAAAATAAGAAGAATAGGTAAATATAGTTATATTTTATTTCTGAAATAAAATGAATAAAATAAATTAATGAATGGGTTAAATTATTTAAATTTATAACAGCTAAGGGGGTTTTAGGCACGACATGAAGCGGAGTGCCTAAAACCCTCTTAGCTGTTATAAATTTACTGTAAACCACGGCTTTAGGGGGATTATTGCTTTTTTATAAAACGGTTAGTTCCATTCCTCAATTCTGATTGGTCAGCAGCGGTGTCGTATTCATGATACGGCACTGCTATGACCGCTTCACTCAACGGTTTTGTGTATCATTGAACCCCCTTAGCAACCACCCTTAGCAACGTAAACACAGCTGCAGCAGTTAGGGACTACTTTTTACAGCGGAAGGCAGTTAATGATTTTACTTTATGAAAACGTACAACTATATAAATTAATATATATTTTTGATTTTAATATTTTTATTGTGTGGTAACCGTTTTATAAAAGCAATAAGGTACTTGAGGCCGTGCTGTATCATGAATAAATCACGGCTGATTTATTCCTGATTGATTCAGCCGTGATTTATTCATGATACAGCACAGCCTCTCGTACCTTATTGCTTAAATAAAATGGTTATTCCATATACGTAGTAAGGTTTCACAAAATAGTATCCGTAAGTTTATAACGGCTAAGGGGTTTCTAATAACTGTTAGAAATTCACTGTAAAGCATGGCTTCGTGGGGCTTATTGCTTTATTCATCACCATTGTAGCTTGAACATGACTGCACGCTGTTGAAATTGAAATGTGTTTTCCATGATGCATCCCGTGACCGTTGTTTGTCGTTGCGCAGACGACAGACAGTGACGAGCACCCCCTGCTGGATCGAGCTTCACCTGAACGGCCCCCTGCAGTGGCTGGACAAGGTCCTGACCCAGATGGGTTCGCCCTCCGTACGCTGTTCCAGTATGTCCTAATCGCCGTGACCAAGCTCTCTGTCCTCTGCCCCCCCAAAAACGACTGATTCTACAATCACGTGAACCGACAACTCGAAGAACAACAGACTTATTCGCCCCCTGCCCCCTTTCTTTCTCTTTCATAGTACTCGTGAGCCTTTCTCTATCCTCCCGACACTGATGTTCTCTCTCCGTTCGGACCTGAACGCAGCACTTGCTGTCTCATCAGCTTCATGCACCTTTAATTCTCTCTTGTTTTCTTTCATAAACCCTCAATATTAAATGTATTAGTAGTAGAATTTGAAATGTATATTGGTTTCTGTTTTCTTTTTACGGATTTTCGCGACGGAGGGAAGGGTGCGTATGTTGTGTGGAAGTTCAAGAAGGCAGTCAATAACTTCACACACTTGTAGCAGCAAGGCTTTTCCCCCTCTGATGAAGTAAATACGCTGATACTCTTCATTTTCCTGGATGCCGATCCCAAGCCGGCCGTTCAAGGAGGTTACTTTTTCTGGCAAAAAGTCACGTTCTTTGTTTTTATACACGTTGTTGTTGTGTAGATTGACACGGTAAGACTTAATCATGGTTTTTTTATTTCTTCAGTAATGCCAAAAGATACTCTACTTTATTTTTATTACCGTTTCCTCCCCCAAACCACTATCTAAGAATGTTGCCTTTGATTTGAGGCGTGCTGCTGTAAGTCATGCTTCTTTTCTTCAAACTTCTAGAATGTCTCTAACGTAAAGGCAAAAAAGACCCCACGTTCAATTCGAACCTTAATCCGCCCCTTAGAATGAACTTTTTATTCAGTAGTAAGCTGTGGAGTGGTTTCTTCAGAAAGTGGCTTCTTTTAGACTTTCGAAGGTATTAAAATGTCCGGAGATTTAAAATAAAAGACAAAAAATGCTAAAAAACAAATCCAAGTATTTAAGCTTTAAGTGTTAATAAACTAGGTTATCCTTCACACGATTACGAGATTTCTTTGTTTTTTCCCTTTCTCTTTCTTTTGGCTACTTTTTGTATTTTCATGTATTTTTATATATAAATATATTTAAGATCTTTAAAGCTCTCTTCCTTTTTATTAGAATTGAATATTTTTTTAGATCATGCCCTCTTTTTAAAGCAACATGGCTTCGTAATGAGATGTCCTATCATACGAAAACGTTATTTAGCATGGAATTTTTATAAGCGCAACTATCTTTTCTCCTCTTCCTCCGCTTTGGAATTCAAGCTGTTGTCCCGGTTTAACGTTTCGCCCTGATCTCGAACCCCCTGAAGTACATCGGATTTTCGTTTCCTTTTAGTTGCTTTCCTCTTATGATGCTGTATATCCCACCGCCCCTTGACATACGGTTACCTGAATCCCGCAGGTTCTATTTGTTTGCAATTGGGGAATAAAAAAAAGACTAAACGGGTTGCTTTTCCAGGGAGAACTGTGCAACTTTAGTGTGCGTGCTCGTTGTACAACTTTTACTAATGACTGTGATATAGCTGTCTGTTATTCTTTACTTGTTGTGGCAGTGACCAGGCGTTGCAAATATCCATTCCCCTCTTCCCACCTCTGTCTCCATATTTTCCTTCATCGATCTTAACTACTCTTGCGATTGTACTTTAAGTGCATCTAGTAAAAAGCTGACGAAGATGTTGTGGCCCTTTTTAACTTTTTTTTTTTTTTTTTTTTTAAAGCCGGCGAGTGGCCGTTAAGACACTGGGAACATTCTGTTTGCCATTTTTTGACTGGGTGTGGAAAGAAAACCAAATAGAACTGAAAGTGGACCAGACATATATGCATATAAATGTGTATATATAATTTTATTTTACTTTTTTCTGTTATTTTTTTTTTTTCCTATTTTGCAAAGCATTTAACAGTTGGTGAGCTTGTTTTACCATTAGAGAGATGTATTGGTAGGACGTGAACTTCAGGCGATAAGCTTTTCAGGCGTGTTGCATATGCAGACTTCATAAATACACTAATAAAAAGTTTTAATTCTCATGTTAACGCCTGTCTGGAGTCTTGTTTTTGTTATTGTTGCACAACTGTGATGCCACTTATGTTATCCAACAATGTACTGGGAAATAAGTATAACTTTTGAAAGCTATATATTATATAACTTGGGTGAGACTAAATGGTTATTTACTTGAAAACAGTTTTTTCATGCACCTGTCAAGTTTGAGATTTTGGGCTTTTTGGTGTTTCATAAAGTGTTTTTCAGACTACTGGAAAGAAAACACCCAAAAGAGACTGTTACGTGTTTCTTTTATAGCACTTTATCTATTACAATCCATATTTTTTCTCAGTTTTTCTCAAAATGAGTTTTTTCTCCTACACTTGAGCCATAAATCTCCACTTCAGTAACACTTACACACCAATCTTTACATTTTTCTGAAGGTTTTTACAGAGGGATTTGTTCATATATAATTTGCTTTTATACATTTTATTCCCCCCAAAATAAAAAAATAGTTTTCTGTCTGTTCTAAGTTTTTTTCTGAATTTTGAGTGACAAAATGAGAAACCCAAAATTTGACTCTGTCATAAATATTTAACGATTTTGAAACTGACTTCATCCAGCGTTTAGATTTTTGTACTAGAAATGTATGCAAATTAACGCATATTTCATTAAATAATCTCTTATTTGCATATTTAAACCTAACATTTTAAACTTGTAATACAATTTTTTTTTTGCAATTATCAATGTAATCAATTAACTGGGTAAAGTAAGGTAATGACTTTTTTTTTAAACATTTTTATATACCTCATTCACCTGCAGTGTTTCACCTTTATCATGTGGCATGGTAAACTAATGTGACATTTCTTAAAAAAACCCCGAAAGAACCCTTTTGGATTCAAAACAGCACACTTTGTGTTTACAATTGACTACACTGTAAAACGTTTTCACCAGTTTCAACTTAAAATCTTAAGGCAGCTGCTAAACTTAAGTTTTTAAGTTAAATCAACTTAAGCCATTTAAACTCAAGTTATATTGACTCATTTTTGTTGTAATAAGTTAAAATGACATGTAGTTTTAAGCTGATTTAACTTAAAAACGTAAGGCAGCTGCTGAAAATGTTCTAAAATGTACAGATCTTAATGCAATGACATGTTTTGGGGGAACATTTTATCATTTATATACAGTGGAGATCAAAATGAAAAAAAGTATAATTTTTCTAAATTTCAAGGTCACTGCTTAGTCCTATTTGAAGTTATCCTAACAGGAGTAGAAGGGCAATTTAAGCATATGCATATTTCATAAGTTAATTGTATTATGAAGCACATAATTAAAAAAAAAACTGATCAAAATTAGACAACACTTAGAGATGCATCTAAGTTTTTAGTGTTAATCTGGCAACTGGTGCTAATTGTATGTCAATTAATTATGACAAACCCAATTTAACTGGCAGCATTCCTCCAATTTTCACTGAGATTGCAAGATTGCGGATGCTGTAAGGTGACTGAAGCAGGAGGTTGTCCAGATGAAGGCCAAAGGGATGACTCTTTCAGCCACTGGTCATTTCAGATATGTGATGTCTCAAATATTGCAGGTTTACAATGACACTAATTCATTCATTTCCCCAAAAAGGCTGATTGTCCACATTAGGCAAATGCATGAGAAGACTCTCAATGGGGAATGGGTTCAGCACTGCAGCTTGAATTGCTTGCCAGTTTAAAACATAAAAAGGATCTGCTTCTGGATGTTTAAGAGAAGTCGGACTGAAAGCACACTCTGGAGGGGCCAAGACTCTTATCAGCTGAATAAATCAAAAGTCTAAAAGCTCACCTTTGCTGAGAAGCATGTTGTGTTGAGAGAGGAGAACTGTCCAAAGTTTACTTCAGTGATGATAGCAAGTTTATTTGGGTCTAATGGGAAACATTATGTTTGCAGTGAAAGGTGGAGAAGGAAGTGTCATGGTTCGGGGAATGTTTTCCACAGCAGGAGTTGGGCCTTTTATACAGATACATGGCAGGGTGAATGCAAATGTTTATCAGAACCTCCTTCAGCAACATGCAGTTCCTTCCCTGCAAGCATCTCCCAATCAGCCTGCAATTTTCATGCAAGACCATGCTTCTGGAAAGCAGTTCCATGAAGCTAAGAACACTTAAATAATGCAATGGCCAGCCTGATCAAGTCCTGTTCTAAATTTCTGGAAAATCCTTGGTGATAAAGTTATGAAAGTTAAGAAACCCACTACAGTTACCAAACTGTGGACTAAGATCACACCAGTGCGAGCTGAGAAACTAGTGATGTGCTGAAGTCACTTAAAGAATTGGCCTCAACACTTCCTACTAATTTCTGACAGCTGTAACCCTCAAATTTTATTTGTAATATCATTTGTACTACACTGTCCACAAAATAAAGTTTTTTTGTTCACCCAAAATTTGAGCTGTGAGTAAACTACTGTTTTACTAATGTTTGACAAAATAGCCAAGGCATTTTGTCAAACATTAGTAAAACAGTGGTTTACCTACATCTAATATCCCTTTAAATTCTGAGCGATAAAGATTAACAATATCAAAGACTAGCAGTCATAGTTATAACATTCATAGTCTGGGGATGTTATCCTGGCTTTCTATCCTATAACTGGCTTTATTTCAGATGCTGGACTCAAGCAGACTTTGGCCAAAGTGAATAAAGGAAGATTATGCCTTTAGAAAATAGGAAAATAAATACATGTTCTGTAATTGTTAATATACGAAGACATGATCAGGGGAATCTCAGCACTAGAATACCATTGATATGAAAGCGGGCTCTTTTGACCACTGGGACCCCCAAGGTCTAATCTTCTGTAACCATCCTAGACCAAACTATGTGGATGAAACCAAGTTCACTCTTGAAAATAAAAGTGCTTTAAAAGGTTCTTCACAGAGGTGCCATAGAAGAACCATTTTTGGTTCCATAAAGAACCATTCAGTCAAAGGCTCTTTAATAAACCATCTCTTTCTTACCTTTTTTGTAATCTGAAGAACCTTCTTTCGCCACAAATGACTTTTTGTGAAACAGAAAGGTTCTTCAGATGTTAAAGCTTCTTTATGGAACCATTTAGACAAAAAAGGTTCTTCTATGGCATTTTTAAAAGGGTACAGCATTTTTTTAAAGGAAAAAATAATGCTGCTGTGTACTTTCTTACCAACAGGGGGAGCAAGAGCTCCAGTAACAAAAGTCATTTCTGAGATCAGTTCAGCAGCCCATCAAATGCCTGTCAGATAGTCTAGTCAATTAAAATCTGAAGATAGAGTTTTAGGATTGAATTTGGTCACTTTATGAGGCTTAACTGAACTAAATTTTGTTATAATTGTCAAGCTAAATGTGTAAACTAAGTACATCTGATCTTACCATTTTATTTTCATTATAACAAAGCCATTGAGTCCTTTAACTTTCGGTGACTGTGCACCAGAGACGTCTTATAAAAACGAATTTGCTTGTTTATTAGTAGACATCACAATGAACAGAAGCAGTGTTTAGGCTCACTCTGAATCAAGGCCTCACCGTCAGTTAGGTCCGTAGTGGCCTCGATGTTAGGCGAGACCCAGAGCCAATCAGTTGCTAAAAGCTCGGAGGCGTATTGCAGCATTCGTTAATCATTCCTCTCCCGTTAAAACCCCTCTCTGTGGTCGGGATAGGCACTAAGTGGTTTCTCCAAGTTACACTGTAATAGTTTATAATTTATGTGGCATTTAGTCTCGAAGTTACATCTGGTTTGGCAGCATTTCGCAGTGTAAACTCCAGTGGCTCGTTAATGTGCGCCAGAAAACATTTCCCAAAAACGTATATTTACTTACAAACGGACTTACTGGAAATGTATTCTAAATAGGCCTATTGGGTTTGCAACTCAATCAGAGGACGCAGTTCTCGATACTACTGTGGTCCCGGTAACTATTCAGGGTCAAACTGTTATGTCCGACTCTCGGTAATGTAAGTATGATACTGTTTTCCATTCTGAGCTCGCCGTCTTGGCTCTCCTCATTCACATGATTGGTTAACTATGAGATTTCTTTACATATAATACCTTACTGACCCTCACAATGCCTTGTGTTATTCTTTCCGGATCATTCAAGAGTAGCTCCATTGTTGAATTTTGTCCATAGGGAAAGAGCAATCATGTATAAGTTATGGCCAACTAATTAAAACATCATCCTAACCTATACTTGACCCTGACTCCTTTACAATGGGCTCTACGGATTCCTTTGTGCACTGCCCTCTGACTTGTCCAGTG
The DNA here is from genome assembly GCF_049309525.1 of Garra rufa. Classification (NCBI taxonomy): domain Eukaryota; kingdom Metazoa; phylum Chordata; class Actinopteri; order Cypriniformes; family Cyprinidae; genus Garra; species Garra rufa. Next base: position 27,512,710 of record NC_133383.1, read on the forward strand.
TGAAGTGTTGGATGTCTTCTGAAGTCTTTTTCCTGCTACTTTGGCAAAGGTCTGCAGCAGTAACTGGAGCACAAGGGCCCTGCAAAGAATTAATTAGGCTCAAATGAGTTTTTCCACCCATGGTAAGCACTGACAATGACCAGGATATACAGGACATCTGAAGGGTCATGTAGTCTCTCAGTCTGTGACCCCCAAGAGACCTGTAGGAGGAGTAGTTAATAGGATAGTTTGCCCAGAAATGACTGTCATGACCGTACTTACAGTGAGGAAAAAATGTATTTGATCCCCTGCTGATTTTGTACATTTACCCACTGACAAAGAAATTATCAGTCTGTAAGATTTATTTTGACAATAGCTGCGTTTCCATAACAGATTTGCACAAAACTTTGATGCTATTTTATAAATGTCAATTAAAGAGTATTGCGAAATGACGGCGTTTCCATTAACCAACGTTATGCGACTGAAATGTAATTTTTTAGTTGGTCATGGCAACAGATTTTTGTGGGATTTTGGCTATATTTAATTGAATGTGACCTGTAAATGCGAGAAAAAAAAAAAAAAACATTGCTGTTTTGCAAAATATTCTTTTTTCGAATTCCCTAAAAATAACCTCCTCATGTGAGCTTAAAAACTTTTTTGCGATGTAAGGGAGTTTATGTGCAACTGACGCGTTTCCATTAGGCATATTTTCAATTCCCAATTTCAATTTGTGCAATTTAAAGGGTAATGTAAATGCAGCTAGTGAGAAACAGAATCACAACAGATACAAAAAAATCAAGAAAAACGCATTTAAAAAAAGTTATAAATCGATTTGCATTTTATTGAGAGAAAAACGTATTTGATCCCCTATCAATCAGCAAGATTTCTGGTTCCCAGATGTCTTTTATACAGGTAACGAGCTGAGATTAAGAGAATTCTAATAAAGGAAGTGCTCTTAATCTCAGCTTGTTACCTGTATAAAAGACACCTGTCCACAGAAGCAATCAATCAGATTACAAACTCTCCACCATGGCCAAGACCAAAGAGCTGTTCAAGGATGTCAGGGACAAGATTGTAGACCTACACAAGACTGGAATGGGCTACAAGACCATCGCCAAGCAGCTTGGTGAGGAGGTGACAACAGAATTTGAGATGGAACACAAAATAACTGTCAATCTCCTTCGGTCTGGGGCTCCATGCAAGATCTCAACTTGTGAAGTTTCAATGATCATGAGAACGGTGAGGAATCAACCCAGAACTACACGGGAGGATCTTGTCAATGATCTCAAGGCAGCTGAGACCATAGTCACCAAGAAAACAATAGTTAACATTACTCAAGAAGGCCCAAGAAGCAGCACATTAAGGTCCTGGAGTGGCTAAACCTTAATCCCATAGAAAGTCTGTGGAGGGAGCTGAAGGTTTGAGTTGCCAAACGTCAGCCTCGAAACCTTAATGACTTGGAGAGGATCTGCAAAGAGGAGTGGGATAAAATCCCTCCTGAGATGTGTGCAAACCTGGTGGCCAACTACAAGAAACGTTTGACCTCTGTGATTGCCGACAAGGGTTTTGCCACCAATTACTAAGTCATGTTTTGCGAAGGGGTCAAATACTTATTTCACTCGTTAAAATGCAAATTTATAACTTTTTTGATATGCATGCTTTGTTGTTATTCTGTCTCTCACTGTTCAAATGAACCTACTATTAAAATTACAGACTGATCATTTCTTTGTCAGTGGGCAAGAATACAAAATCAGCAGGGGATCAAATAATTGTTCACTCACTGTAAAAAAAAATTTAGTGCCATACATAAAATTTGTGTTTTTGTGGACTCCACCTAAATTTGGCACATTTACATAGCAGACTTATGTTAAAAAAGAATATAAAAAAGAACATTATATGAGCCCTGAATATGAATTCTTGCCAATTCTTCTTGTTTAATTTTTATTCAAGAGGTTTAGTGGTGCATAGTTGTTGGATGGCTATAGCATCCTTCTAACTTGCTGGTTATTGGAAATCACCTAACCTCAAGAATGAGTGTACCTCTTGCTATGCACATTGTTACCAGCAGCTGGCAGCAGTTCTAAAGAAAATCACTTGGTGGGCCAACAGCCAAAAAATGAGCTGTGAATTTGTGTTGCTCCTTATTGGCAGGGTAATTAAAGCAATTATACAGATTATTGCTGTTTTAACCGATTAATACCGTTTCAGTAATGAACACTTTTATTTGCCAGTGAGATGGCTTTAACTAACAGCTCTGTTTTGGTAATCACAGAAGTCATTTGAAGTGCCAGCTGCTTATTACCCAAGTACTTGCTGTTTGGGTGGCTTTGAGTGGAGACAAATAAACCCACGTTAATATTACAAAGAGAATGCGTACTACGTGACCTTGTTTTGACCTGAATGTGGTGACACTCCAGATAGGAGGGAGTGACGGTTTGACCTTTGGGGTCAAGTCTTAGACGAGGATGTTTTTGACACGCAATCCTTACACTTTGCAAGAGCTACAAAGAAGCTGGAGCAGTTTTGAAAAGGTCCCAATACAGAGCCTTGCTGAACCCCTCATTTGTTTCTGTGCTTGAATGCCTGCGTTAGAAAGTGTGCGTCATAGTTTCCTAATCTAGTATGTAAACATCGCAGGAGAACAAAGGAGACAAGAGCCGTGAGGAGTATCAGTGATACTTTGCTGCTTGTAAAAGATACCGAGGGGTCGTGAAGATCTAAAGAAACGTACTCTCATTTGCAGTCTGTTTTCGGAGGTAACACCCAAGCGATTTACCGTACCCCTCTCCCACCCAAAGAGAAGCAGGGGAGAGTTATAAAAAACTGTTACGCTTAATAATTGATGTGCTGCATTTCAATCAATTTTACCACGGCGCTAGGCTAATTAAGGGTTGTCTCTGATTCCCAGGGGTAATTTAAAGAAAGAACGCAGAAAATAGTTTATTCTCTTTCTTTCTCTTCCCTCTCACTCTCTTTTCCTTCCTCGCTCCTCAGTTCATGGGAATTCGCTATTTCAGGAAGCAGAGATCCGTTCCTCTCCGTGCGTCTCCTGGGGCGGAAGCCTAAATGCAATTAATACAGCCGCTTTACTGCCTGCTAATTATTAAACGATAAAAAGAGATTATTTTACACCAGACTAATTTAAAGTTCATAGATGATTGTTTTAATTAATTAAATAAGAAAAAGTACACTTTAAGCATGACTAACGGCATTTGCATATGAAGGTAATAATTAGCCACGGCGACGGTTCTCACCTAGCTGGGCTGTGCGGAGGAGAGGCGTATTAATGAGAGCTGCTTAAAAGTGCTTTTCTTTGGGTATTTAACAGTAAAATTAATAACTAAGGAGCTCAGTTAAGGGAAGGGGGAGTTGCTAATCCTTAAATATACAGATGCACCTCCTCCCTCCAAAATCCACGCGTGACTCAGGCGAAAAGTCAGCGCGACTGAATCTTTAGGCCCGTTTGTGCTCCGCCATCGACTTCAAATTGATTTCCTTTGGATATTTCAAGGTCAGTTTTGTCAAAGTGCCATTTAGTCAATGAGCAACATGGGCGTTGAGAAGTTTTCTGCAGTAATTACAGTCTTCTGAAGCCTTACATGAAGACTTACAAGGGTCAATGATGCATTTCCTTTTTTGTCCTTCTTATTTATACAGAAATATGACTTTTCAGTCATAATTTATTATTTTTGAACTTATTTTTTAACAAAACCACTTCACTGCTTATTACAAAAAAATATATTAAAAACAACAGGAAATTATATCATAGAGAAAAACCCAGCGGGCCTTCATGAAAATGTGTCAAGGTCAAGAAATTAATATATTAAATAATTTGTGACCCTGGACCACAAAACCAGTCATAAGTAGCACGAGTATATTTGTAGTAATAGCCAAAAATACATTGAATGGGTCAAAATGATCGATTTTGTTTTTATTCCAAAAATCATTAGCATATTAAGTAAAAATCATGTTTCATAAAGATGAACATGATTTCCTACCATAATTATATTAAAACTTAATTTTTAATTAGTAATATGCGTTGCTAAGAACTTCATTTGAACAACCTTAAAGGTGATTTTCTCAATATTTAGATTTTTTGCACCCTTAGATTCTCGAATTAGATTTTCGAATAGTTGTATCTTTGCCAAATATTGTCCTATTCTAACAAACCATGACTTAATGGAAATTATTTATTCAGCTTTCATTAAAGCAGAAATCTCAATTTCCAAAAATTGACTTTTATGTCATAAGGTCACATTTGACCTTTTTATGACAAAGCTTTTACAGGTTGCACTGCAAAAAAAAAAAAAAAGCTTATCTTAGTATTTTTGTCTTGTTTATAGTCAAAATATTTAAAAATTCTTAAATTAAGATGCATTTACTAGATAAGCAAAATGACATAAGATAGTTAGTCTTGTTTCCAGGAAAAAATATCTTATGTCATTTTGCTTATCTAGTAAATGCATCTTAATTTAAGAATTTTTAAATATTTTGACTATAAACAAGACAAAAATACTAAGTAAGATGAGGCTTTTTTGCAGTGTAATGTCTTTTAAACATTATGCATTAATTATTTTTTAAAAACTAGTTTCATTTAAATATATAAGATGTAAGGAAAATGTTATTTTTTACAACACATGGCATTTTTAGAGTCGTTAAATTGTAAATGTAAATGGTGCAAAGGTTCACAGCCATGCAATATTAAAAAACAAACAAACAAACAAAAAAAACTCAAATTTATTTAGCAGATGTTTTTATCCAAAGCTACACAGAACATCACAAGCAATTTGCCATAAGAAAGTACATTATTCAAAATTCTGTGTTCCACTGTAGAAAGTAAGTCAGAGGTTTGGATCCACATGAGGATTTTTGAATTGCCAGTTGTTAAGTAGTGCTATTTATCAATTTTTCTTTTATGCCAAAAATTATTTGGCTATTAAGTAAAAATCATGTCCCATGAAGATAATTTGTACATTTGCTACTGTAATTATATTAAAACTCAATTTTTAATTAGTAATATCTTCATTTGAACAGCCTTAAAGGCAATTTTCTCGATATTTGGATTTTTTGCAACATCAGATTCTAGATTTTCAAATAGTTGTATTTCTGCCAAATATTGTCCTATCCTAACAAACCAGCTTTTCAGCTTTCAGTTGATGCAGAAATCTCAATTACCAAAAATGGACTTTTATGACTGGTTTTGTGGTCCAGGGTCACATTTGACCTTTTTATGACAAAGCTTTTACAGGTTGTACAGCAAAAAAAAAAAAAAAAAAAAAACTAAGTTGAATAAGCCTTTTTTGCAGTGTGTAATGTCTTTTGGTGCAAAAAAACATTATGCATTAAGAACTTTTAACTTTTAATAACTATTTTCTTTTAAATATATAAGATGTAAGAAACATTTTATTTTTTACACCACATGGCATTTTTAGAGTCGTTAAATTGTAAATGTAAATAGTGCAAAGGTTCACAACCATACAAGATCAACATCAACATTTCTAAAAACTTGTGTTCTAGAAACAAAAAAATCTCTAATGTTTTTATCCAAAGCTACTTATATAGAACATCTCAAGCAATTTGCCGTAAGAAAGTACCTTATTCAAAATTCTGTTTTCCACTGTAGAAAGTAAGTCAGAGGTTTGGATCAACGTGAGGTAAAGGTAAACCCTTTTCATTATTGGCTTCTTCTTGAATTGCCAGTTGTTTAGCACTGCTATTCATAGCATGCATTTTTATGTAGAACCTTCACGTAGAGCGTAGCTCTGGCTCCTAACCTCGCTAGGGCTCATGGAAATGATCGCACGGTGGACAATCTAATTAAAAAGTGTGTCAGAACAAGAAAGAAAGTTCCCTTGTGAAGTGGCGACTGATACAAGGCCCCTGAGAGAGGAAGCGGGAGAGGACTTGCTCTCGAGTGTTGATCCTTCCTGAACAGCTATTGAGAAGATGAAAAGGGAGCCATGTGCGACTCTATTAAGCATTGCTTCACGGAGCTTTGTGTTTGTTTGTTTAATTCTGTGTGCTCCTCTCTCTGTCGGTTTGCGGAGGAGATGTCTCCTCACCAAATAGCGAAAAGGAGGCGATGAAAGAAAAGAGATGAAAGAAAAGCGAGTGTGGCGAGAGGTTTGGTGGCAGGAATGGAGGCCTTGAAAATGTGCGATGGTCTCAGGTGTTGAAGGAGCCTCCCATTACACTCGGAGCAGGGGCTGCTGTCAGCCGGACGCCCGCTCTACCGCGTCTTTGGAAATGGCCCTTTTGTACGGATAGCTTATTATCCGTTTTGAACAACAGCCGTGCGCTGGCCGACGTAGCACCGGCCCTTGTACTTTTGTCTTGAGTGTGCTCTTCTGTGTTCTGCTAATCAATTTCATTCTCAGACTTTTATTCATAATAAAGAAGATACACTTGACAATATACCTACCGACTGTGGCTAAGTTAATTTTCTTAGAGAAGACAGCAGTAATGCATGCTAATAGAATCACTATCAAGGGCTTTTGTTCAAGTTCATTAAAGCCTAAAACACTTTCATTTAAGACAACATGCTCTTGTTAATTGCAAACATTCTTGACACAGTGCACTCTATAGGCGTTATGTTTGCATGTGGTAAGCCTAGAATAAAATTGCGTTCTTCAGTGCACAAATGAACAATTGCATGTGCAAAATAAGTGAGCAGTCTCATTTTGTTAAGCTGAGCATCAGTGATCTTGATTAAAATTGGCAGCGGAGCGCTTGGATAATTTTGGGACACCGTAAACAAACAAACTAGAAATGTATTGATTACTCTTGATTGTTCTTGTAGAGGAAGATTTCAACTTACTGAAACAGCATGATATTTGTGGCTTGAACTCTAAAGTCCGTCCTCTGAACTGAAACAGGTTTCTTCCACCAGGAGTTGCCAGCCTTTGGCAAGCAACCAAAGGTCATTATGTTCAATTAGCAGTACAGCACTCAGCGAGCACGTCAAGCCTGACATTGACACCTAGATCGTAATGAAGAGCTATGGCATGGGGCGCATTAACGTTCCTTTGCATTTCCTTTCGTATGGCTTTATTGGTGGTGTTTGCAATTGAATCGAAATCCTTCCTGGCTCAATCGTCAATTTTTGAACATTTGATTTCGCTATTCATAGCTCAGCTGTTGTCATTTGCACCATATCTGACATGCATCATATAGACATACTGAGTCAAATCTCATGATATATGAGTGATATGAACCAGTAGCCAGACCCCTGGACGGTCCCATCCTCTGGCTGGTCAGAGGGTGGCGTTGACCCCAGGCGGGGTCGGGGTGATGACGGATGGCCGGGCTGTAATGTTGGGGGCGCGTGGTAGAGGCCTCGGGGGTTCATGGCAGCCCTGTTCTCTACTCTCGACCGACCGGGCGTGTGCGTTATTGATGCTCCTGCCCCGGGGGAGAAAAGAAGGAGGGTGGAAAGGGGGGGATTGAAAGGGGCTTGTGGGAAATGGATGCACAGGGGCAGCTCGCCGTTCTGTCATCAAACAATGGGCTTGTGAAGGATGGGCGGCACTCAGTATGATCAGTCATCTGTTGATCAAGTCTGACGTCGCCACTCTATCGTTTTTTACGCATGAGTCCTTTCTCTTTCTTTTGTTTGTCTTTAGTTTGACTTCTTGTTGTTGGAGTGGGGCGGTAGTGAGGTAAGTCAAGACGAGAGATACACACACACACACACACACACACACACACACGCTCTACGGCACCCACTTCATCTAATATCATATAACCGTGGCTACTGAAGACCTAATGCACACAAACAGGGAGTCTCACTGTGGTGAATAGATAATGCGTCAGATCAGAGTGAAGTGCTCGGGCTATTCTGTGGCCTGACCGCAGCGCCTCTGTTTAGTTCCCGCAAAATACATAATGCAGCAGTTCTGACCACTGCCAAAGTATTTACGCTTCTCCATTCACATTACATTAAAAAGCTCTCTCTGACTTAAGTATCCTGAATAAACACGGGCTGAGGGATTGCCGTTAAACAACAGGACAAATGTAGTCTTGCAAGAACATTATTGTCGCTTTTGAAGGAAACAGTTGATCACTCTTACAACTCCACTTTCTGTTAGAGATGCATTTCCACTTTGTTGTGTATTGTGTCATTCTGTAAATTTTGAGTTTTTTGGTATGGCAGAAGTGTTATGTTTGTTTCTTGCCATAAAGAGAGCACATGGCCAAGGAAGGAGCTTTTCTCAAGGGCAAAAACGCTATGCCAAGGGTGGCCAACGTTGCTGCTGGATGGCTAACTGCCTGCAGGCTTCAGTTCCAACCATGCTCCAACGCACCTGCCTGTTATTTAACCTGTCAATTAACATGAAAACCTTGATTAGCTAGTTCAGGTGTGTTTGATTAACTAAGATCCTTCCAGGAGCAAGGTTGGCTAATTCTGCACAGGGATATTACACCACAATGAGAGCATCATGACATGGTACAAGTGTTTTGCCATGGCATGAACATCGTCTCACAGCAAGAGCATTTCCCTGTGACAGGAATGTCATGCAACTACAAGTGCATGGCCACAGCAAGGGCAAGCTTTTCCCAAGGGCAAAAACACTATGCCACAGTAAGTGTTTCTCATTAATAAGAATGTTATGCAACTACAAGTATGACATCCATCATACTTCATACATTCAACTACAAGAAAGTCCCACCATGATATGAGCGTAAAATCATGGCAAGAACGTCATGACATGGCAAGAATTTTTATGAGACAAGAATGTCATTCAACTACAAGTACGGCATTTATCTACAAGAGGTTCTTGGCATAGAAAAAGTGCACGAGCGGCATGTCATGACAAAAAGGTCAAGAACATTTTGCCATGACACAGAACATCAGTAACAGTAAGTGATTTCCCATAAGAGCGTTATGCAACTACAAGTATGTCATCCATCGATATGCGAGTCTTGTGACAGAAAAAATGGCCACAAATAAAGCTTTTTGAAAAGGCAAAAACATGATGACATGGTGAGAATGTTACACCATGATACAAGCATCACATCATGGCAAGAACATTATGCCATTTAAGGAACATCATGCCACTATAAGAGCGTCATACAACTACAAGTACATCATCCATCGATGGCCACGACCAGAGCTTTTTACAATTAAAATAAAAAACACTATGCCATGTCAAAAATTTTAAACCATCATGAGAAGAAGGTCAAGCAATGGCAATAGCAGCATGAAACGGCAAGAGAAATTTCTTGTGACAATAATGTCACACAACTACAAGTACATCATCCATTACTGGCCACAGCAAGAGGTTTCCACAATGGAAAAAAATGCTATGCCATGCCAAAAATGTCACACCATCATGGGAATAAGTTCAAACCATGGCAATAGATCATGACACGGCAAAAGTGTTTTCGTGCAACAAGAATGTCATACAACTACAAGTACATCATCCAGTGATGGCTACAGCAAGACATTTTCACAATGAAAAAAAAACCCATTATGCCATGCCAAAAACGTCACACCATCATGGGAAGAAGGTCAAGCCGTGGCAATAGTATCATGACATGACAAGAGTGCTTACTTGTGACAAGAATGCCATACAACTACAAGTACATTATCCATCAATGGCCACAGCAAGAGCTTCTTACAATGGAAAACAATGCTATTCCATGCCAAAAATGTCACACCATCATGGAAAGAAGGTCAAGCCATGGCAATAGCATCATGATACGGCAAAAGTGTTTTCTCGTGACAGGATTGTAATACAACTACAAGTACATCATCCAACGATGGCCACAGCAAGACTGCTATGCCATGTCAAAAACGTCACACCATCATGGAAAGAAGGTCAAGCCATGACAATAGCATCATGACACAGCAAGAATGCTTACTTGTGACAAGAATGCCACACAACTACAAGCACATCATCCATTGATGGCCACAACCTGAGCTTTTTACAATGGACAAAAAAACACTATGCCATACTAAATATGTTGCATCATCTTTAAAAGAAGATCAAGTCATGGCAATAGCAGCATGACACGACAAGAGCATTTTCTTGCGACAAGAATGTCATAGAACTACAAGTACATTATCCATCAATGGCCTCAGCAAGAGCTTTTCACAATAGAATACAACGCTATGCCATGCCAAAAACGTCACACCATCATGGGAAGAAGGTCAAGCCATGGCAATAGTATCATGACACAGCAAGAATGCTTACTTGTAACAAGAATGTCATACAACTACAAGTACTTTATCCAACGATGGCCACAGCAAAACCTTTTCACAATGAAAAAAAAACCAAAAACACTATGCCTTGCCAAAAATGTCACACCATCATGGGAAGAAGGTCAAGCCGTGGCAATAGTATCATGACATGACAAGAGTGCTTACTTGTGACAAGAATGCCATACAACTACAAGTACATTATCCATCAATGGCCACAGCAAGAGCTTCTTACAATGGAAAACAATGCTATTCCATGCCAAAAATGTCACACCATCATGGAAAGAAGGTCAAGCCATGGCAATAGCATCATGATACGGCAAAAGTGTTTTCTCGTGACAGGATTGTCATACAACTACAAGTACATCATCCAACGATGGCCACAGCAAGACTGCTATGTCATGTCAAAAACGTCACACCATCATGGAAAGAAGGTCAAGCCATGACAATAGCATCATGACACAGCAAGAATGCTTACTTGTGAGAATGTCAAACAACTACAAGTACTTTATCCAATGATGGCCACAGCAAAACCTTTTCACAATGGAAAAAAAAAACACTATGCCTTGCCAAAAATGTCACACCATCATGGGAAGATGGTCAAGCCATAACAATAACATCATGACACGGCAAGAACGCTTACTTGTGACAAGAATGCCATACAACTACAAGTACATCATCCATTGATGGCCACAACCTGAGCTTTTTACAATAGAGAGAAAAAAACACTTACCATGCTAAATATCTCACACCATCATGGAAAGAAGGTCAAGTCATGGCAATAGCATCATGACATGGCAAGAGCATTTTGTTGTAACAAGAATGTCATACAACTACAAGTACATCATCCATCGATGGCCACAACAAAAGCTTTCCACAATTGAAAATGCTATGCCATACCAAAAATGTCATTACATCATGGGAACGTGATCAGTTACATTTTGCCATGACATGCTATGCCAGAGTAGGAGCATTTGGCCATTGAAGGAACGTACTACAAGAAAAGTGTTTAGCTGCATAGTGTGCAGCTACAAGGATGTCATACATCGAGAGTGTTAAGAGTGTATGAATGAAGAATGTCACATCATCAGAAGAGAACCATACCATGGCAAGAGTCTTTTTCCACAACAAAAGCATTATTTGGTGTAACGGCAAGTGAAAGAAAGATATTTGCAAAAATATCCATTTTGTCCTTCTCCAACATTGTGGTTTAAACTGAGCACACATGGTAATCACCAAGCACACCTTATTCAGGTCATCAGTTCAATAGTAGTGACTAAAATGGGTGGGTCAGACAAAGCAAACCTTCAAAACGTGCAGTAATGGTGCGGCTCCAGGAATAGGTTTGAAAACCAGTGCGTCAGTCTATTGACTGAGAACAGAATGAACTGAACTTCTCATATAACATCATTAAATCTACTGGTAGCAATGCATTAGTGTCTAAGAGGGAAGAGCCAGTGATTAAACTGCCATTAATGAATGAGCTTAGTGATTATTATGAAAAACATAAACATAAAGCTCTAATTATGACTGCATAAGCGTAATTATGAGTCATATCTAGGGACCAGACGCTCTTTTGACTCGGGCCAGTAAGGAATCAACCAAGAACGTCTTACAGTAGCAACGCAACAAACAACCAACGGAAACATTGTGGAGATGACTTTTCTTATAAAAATGTAAAAATATGGTTGTGCTTATGTTTGTTATCTCAAATTCTGTCATTTAGGTCTACTCACCCTTAAGTTGTTCCAAACCTCTATCAGTTGCCGGTAGCCATTGACTTCCATAATATTTTTCCACGCAACAGAAGTCAAGAGGAAAACGCTGTTTTTCATGCACCTGTCAAGTTGATATTTTGGGCTTTTTGGTTTTTCATAAAGTGTTTTTTCACACCCAAAAGACACTGTTAAGTATTTCTTTTATAGCACTTTATCTATTTGTGTCAATAGATTTCAATTACAAGACATATTTAAAGCTGTTTTCTCAAAATGAGTTTTTTCTCCGACACTGAGCCATAAATCTCCACTTCAGTAACACTTAGACACACCAAACTTTACATTTTTATTCCTGTCTATATCCTGAAGGTTTTTTACAGAGGGATTTGTTTATATATAATTAGCTTGAACATTTTATTCCAAATACATGTTTTCTGTCTGTTCAAAGTTCAGAGTGAGAAAATGAGATACCCAAAGTCCCCTCTAATATTAATACTAAAGACTCTAATATTAAAATAAATGAATAAATAAATAAACAAGAATTTTGAAACTTGGACTTCATCCAGTGTTTAGATTTTTGTACTAGAAATGTATGCAACTTAGTGCATATTTCATTAAATAATGGCTCATTTGCAAATTTAAACCTAACATTTGAGAAAACTTGTAATACAAAATATGTTTGCAATTATCAATATAATCAATCAACTGGGTAAGTAAGGTGATAACTATACGTAATTTTTTTTTTTTAGCCTATTCACCTGCAGTGTCTTGCCTTAATGACTATCTGTGACTCTTTGGTTACCAACATTGTTCAAAATCTTCTTTTTGGATGAACTATCCTCTTAAAAAGTGATAGTTCACTCAAGAACGAATTTTCTACCATCATTTATTGACCCTAATGTTATTCCAAACCTTACTTTCTTTCTTCTGTGAAACAAAAATTAGTAAGTAAATGAGTAAATGATGACCAAAATCTTTTTTAAATAAAGAAAAGACAAGAAACATTAGCACACAATACTATAACACGCTGTGACACATGAAGTCTTCCAAGCCTCTAAAGAGGTATATTAGCCTGACGGCTGTCACTACTTCTGGGGCGATGCGTGCCTTTTTGCCCTGTAACGTTATCCGTCTCTTTAAAGCTGGAAGCATACGCCTTTGGCTGACCCTACTGTCTGACCCTAGTGTAAACACCATGTCATGTTTAGCCCTCTTAAATAGCCAGAGCTCTCATCAATGTTTCATCCTGGGGTAAATATCATATGCTCTTGACTTATTTACATCCGCTCAAGGAGCTCTGAAACCCTTGTCCGCATGAAATATTCATCATCATTTTAGCAAATGCATGCCTTTGTCAATACCGTTGGCTTTGGGTGCCCACCCTATCCCTCTCGGCCCGGCCCTGCACTCTATTGCCTGGATCAGGGCTTTATGACTTCATAGATGTGGGACCAGTCCGGTTACGATGAATTACATCAGTGCGAGGTATCCTCCGCGTCCCGCCGGCGCAAAACACGATCCTGCTTTCATTTTAGTTGGGAATCAATGTGATCTAGAGACGAAATGCCACATTAATTTGATTTCTGGTGATCCTGATACAATGGAGGAATTAATATATGAGATCTTTAGACCTTGATATTGTTTTTCGGAAACAAGGTCTGGAGGTCTGGTGCAATGATTAGCATCTCAAACTTGATTTTAATGAGCAGACGTGTTGTAAGGCCTGCTACACACTCCCAGCAGCCTCAGGTGTTAGATTAGACTTCATCAATAGAGTCTATTTAACACTGGATTAGTTTTAACAATTACCTGGCACTTCTTTTCATCTTTACGCTTTTATGTTCGCTCCATTTTTCTTTGCACGTTTTTCTGCACACACTTGGTCTCTGTCTTTGATTTTAAATTGGAACTTCAAAACACTGTGTGATTTTTGCTCTTTGTGTCAGCCTTTTTTTTTTTGGGACTGATATAAAAAGATGACATATTACCCTATTTAGCAGGGTCCATTTTCAAGTGGCAAATGAGTCAAATAAGTTTTAGGTGAAAAGTACATGAGGTTTCCTGGAAAATGTTTTAGTGATTTAAATGGAAAAGATATGTAAATGTCTGGCGGAGAAATCATGTATCAAATACTGTAAAACTATTAAACATATAATGCATTTTACAGTATATAACAAATAATAGCATATATATTGTTTAATTATTGTTTAATAAAATTGCATTGCATTGATTGTGAAATAATATATGTATTGTATTTATATATTACAATATATTTATAATATTTTATTTATATTAAATAATAAAATTGTGAAATATTTTTATGAAACAATATTGATTGTGAAATATTGTGACACTATTACATATACATTTTATATAACAAATAATCAAATATACATACATATATATATATATATATATATATTAATATTTCTTTTCTATATTATATATTTATATTATATTATATTAACAAAAAGGTATTGATTGTGAAATATTGTGAAACTATTAAATATACATTTTATATAACAAATAATAAAATATATCGATAACAAATAATATTTTAATAATATAGCTATTAAATATACAATTTATACACAATATATTAGATTTGTATATTTAAATATATATTATTATTTTATATATGATATATATTTATATTGTATTATTGTTTAATAAAGAGGTATTGATTTTGAAACTATTAAATATACATTTTATATATACAAATTATATATGTATTTTTTCTATATTATGTATTTATATTATATTATTGTTAAACAAAAAATATTGCGAAATTATTAAATATACATTTTATACAACAAATGATAAAATATATCAATAACAAATATTATATATATTTTTTCTTTTATATTATTGTTTATTAAATCGTATTGATTGTGAAATATTGTAAAACTATTAAATATACAACTTATACAATATATATTAAATTTGTATATTTAAATATATATATATATTATTAATTTATATATGTTATATTTATATTATTGTTTAATAAAGAGGAATTGATTGTGAAATATTGTAAAACTATTAAATATACAACATATACAATATACATATTATATTACAATATATATTATTATTTCATAAAAAGGTATTGATTACAGAATATTAACTATTAAATATACAATACATTTTATATGACGAATAATCCAATATTAATATTTGTTAATATAATGTATGAGTCACCTTATAATTTACAATAAAAAGCTGCTCCTAATTAAACAAGTTTCTTTTTATTGTTTTGAAGCTGTTATGAACATATGAGTGTATATAACTGTTTCAGTGTTATAATATGTACAAAATGTCATTTTGTAATTATTGTTTATTGAATTATGATTGTTTTGTGTAAAAATGCTATTCCCTGACTATTTAGGTTTATTAACTACTGTTCATGAAAGTTACAGTTTGATCTTGTGAAACTATTAAATATACATTTAAATATAATCTTAAACATCTTTTGTTTTAATATCTGTATTGCTTATCAATTATTGGCTTTTTCAGCATCATTGCAGGTACTTTTTGTCATTAAGAAATACTTAATTATTTAGCTGTTACAATAAACCTCAATTTAAAATGCAAAGAATAAATATATATATATATATATTAATGAAACATACAGAGTACTAGTTTAACATCAAACATTCTATATTACAAATACGATTTTTAAAATCTGCAACAATTTAATCATTCTTGCCGGTAATATTATATATAAAGCACAAAGTACAATGAATATATATTTATAGTTCTAGGTTGGTATATTAATATACATGATTATCTATATATATAACATTGTTAGTTTATACATATTAGTATATATTTCTGGCAACTAAGCTGCCCTTTTTTTCTGCATTGTATCCGATAAATTCGGTTTGGATATTAATACACAAATGACTATGTATATACTCTTGTTTCAGCTGTAGTGTTTGCTCTTTCTGCACTTGACTTTTTACTATGAGCAAAGTGTTTGTACTGATTGCAGATCAGTGTCTTCCTGTCCATAAATCTGCGTTTGCAGTATGACAGGCGTCAGCGTCAGATCAGCGATGGCGAGGAAGGCCGGACTTAGTCCATCTCATCGGGTCCCAGCAGGTTTCTGTGCATTTAGCTTCAGACACTGGGGACAGTCAGTAAGTGAAGCGGCTTATCAGTCTGTCACATTTCACCTCCGCTCTCATTTTTAAGTGTCCTGCTTTCTGTTTCAATTATTTAAACAGCATTTGGAGTATTTTAAAGAAATTTCTTGACATTTATGGATATCTGGTAGATAGATCTTGCAGTTGTTTTTAGTGAACATTCAAATGTCGGTAGATTTTCTTTCTGGTTTAATTTTTTCACACTGAAAACATTTTTTTTTTTATCCGAAATTGCAAAAGTATTCATACCCCTTAATTTTTTTCACATTTTGTTTTGTTGCAGCATTATGTTAAACTGCTTTAAATTAGTTTTTCCCCACATCAATTTACACTCCATACACCATAATAATGACAAAGCAAAAACCAGATTTGCAAATTTTACAGATTTATTACAAATAAAACACTGAAATAAGTAGATTGCATAAGTATTCATACCCTTAACTCAGTGCATAGTTGAAGCTCCTTTACAGCCTCAAGTCTTTTTGGGTCTGATGTGACAAGCTTTGCACATCTGCATTTGGCAATTATCTGCCATTCTTTGCCTCACCTTTTCACCTCTCCAGCTCTGTCAGCTTGGATGGGGGCTGGCAGACATTTTCTAGAGTCCTAGTTGTTCCAATCATCTTCCATTATGGATAATGCTTTTGTGAACCTTCAATGCAGCAGATTTTTTTCTGAACTCTTCTCTAGATCATTGCCTTAACGCAAGTCTGCACTGAGCTCTACAGGCAGTTATCTTGACCTCAGGACTTGGTTTTTGCTCTGATATGCATTTTCAGCTGTTAGACCTTTTCTGACAGGTGTGTGCCTTTCTAAATCAGACTCATTCAAATGAATTTGCCACAGTTTAACTCCACTCCAAGTGTAGTAACATCTAGAAGCAATATGAATGCTCCTGAGCTAAATTTCGAGTGTCCCAGAAAAGGGTATGAATACTTATGCAACGGGATCTTTTCAGTTTTTTATTTCTAATAAATTTGCAAAGTTGTTACAAACCTGTTTTGTGCTTTGTCATTATGGTGTATGAGGTGGGGGAAAAAAAGTAATTTAAAGCAGTTTAACAAGGCTGCAACAAAACAAAATGTGAAAATAAAT
This sequence comes from Garra rufa, assembly GCF_049309525.1. Taxonomy (NCBI): domain Eukaryota; kingdom Metazoa; phylum Chordata; class Actinopteri; order Cypriniformes; family Cyprinidae; genus Garra; species Garra rufa. Next base: position 27,529,848 of record NC_133383.1, read on the forward strand.
GAAGGGATATGAATACTTTTGCAAAGCACTGTATATACAAAAAACCCTTTGAATTTTTTGTACAGTGTTCAAATTTTTCTCTATTTCCCTCCATCATAAAACATCCTGTGCATATGAAATAAAGATTATAGAGCAATATAACAGCTGGCGTTGAGTGTTTTAATATAGCTGTTGATTGTTGCTGTGCAATTATCACTGTTCTTTTATTTTTCGGTAAAACATAAAACTCTCATCTCAATATCTTAATCAGAGTTGATATAGTGAGGGATTTCTGTAAGCATTTGGATTGAAGATAAAATTAGAAAGCATTGTTCCTGGCATATTTTGTCTTAAAATTCATTTTAATAATTATAATAATTAACAATGAATTCAGATGCTTTCGAGTTCACACAGGTGATCCAACAATTTGAAGGTGTAAATAAAAAGATTTTTGTAATATGTTATATAATAACAAAAAAACAAAAACTTTATATATATATATATATATAAATGATTTGTAAAAATGAGATTTACTAGCAGTTCCTAAATGAAAACTGTTGTAAAGTTAGTTTTATACCAAATTTTATTTAGTGTATGAACATGATTCATTAACATTTTGAACAGTATATTTCTTTTTCAGTGAAAATTGTTGCAAAATAAATCCTAAACCATTTTCCCCCTTTTTTGGTTATTACATTACAACTTAAAACTATTATTTCATCATTTGTGATGTTAATGTTTCTATAAAAAATGCAACAATATACAACTTTCAAAGTCCAAAGAAAAAAAAGTAAAAAAAGGTTGTTCAAATGGTTCTTGGCAGGGTGTATGGTCCCATGGAGAACCTTTAATATCCAAAGAACCTTTTCATTGCACAAACGGTTCTTTGCAGCACATAAAGGTTCTTTAGACTATAAAATGGTTCTTCACACTCAACATATTGTAAATATTTCTTTCTGGAAAGTGATATCAAGTGAGATAAATGGTCTTTTCTGGTCCAGAACTCATTTCAGACTTATTTTCCAGACTCAAATGAGCATACATAGTGCAATATAATCATAAAAAATAATTAGTAAAAATGAGATAAAACAAGAAAAGTCTTTCTATACTTCAAAATGTCATGTTTAATATAAATTTCATGAAAGCTTCATGTGTCATGTGTTACTAGCAGTTTCTAAATGAAAACTGTTGCAAAGTAAGTTCTATACCAAATTTCATTTAGTGTATGAACATGATTCATTAACATTTTGAACAATATATTTCTTTTACTAGCAATTTCTGAATGAAAATTGCTGCAAAGTAAATACTACACCAAACATTTGACAATGAAACAGTGTTTTAAGCAGTATAAGTATTAAAGCTTAAATAAAAATCTTCTATTACAAAAAAAATAAAATAATAAAATAATAATAATAATAATATAAAAAAGTCAAATATTTTAGGATATATATCTTTTTTAAAACCACTTCTAGCACAAGTTAAATTTCATTTGATTTATTACTGTTTGAAAAGCTAGTATATAAAATATATTAAATTAAAATTCAATTGAAAATGTTTTATTAAAATATTTGTATTATTATAAAAAAATATGGAGTAATATAAAAGTCTTGTATTTCACTTCTAACACAAGTATAATTTAATTTGAATTATTTCTGTTTGCTGTGCTGGAATACAAATTATATTAAATAAAAAATGATGATATTAAATATAAAACAACAATATACATGTAAAATATAGGAAAAAGAAACAAGTCCAAGTCTACACCAGTATTCACCAGTATATTACGCTTTTTATTTATTATATATTTTTTTATATTTTCATTTTACTTTTACATTTTAGTTTTAGTAATTTTGTTATGTGTTTTTTTTTTCTATTTTCTTGTTTTTTTAAATATGCCTATATACAGTCAAGCCCGAAATTATTCATACCCCTGGCAAATTCTGACTTAAAGTTACTTTTATTCAGCAAGGTGTTTTTTGGCCGGAAATAACACATGCTTCTCCCAAAAGATAATAAGACGATGTACAAGAGGCATCATTGTGGAAAAAAATGTTTCTCAGCTTTTATCTACATTTGAACAAAAAGTGGCATGTCCAAAATTATTCATACCCTTTTCAATAATCAATAGAAACGTCTAGGTTACGAAGGTAACCCACGTTCCCTGAAGGAGGGAACGGAGACGTTACATGGGATCTCGCCTGAGAGACCGATCATCTCTGAGCCTTATATAAAAAGGCCAATTGCAAATTGGCGAGTGGACGTGCGCGTCGGCCACTCCCCCGTACATACGGGTATATAAGATGGCGGCGCGCATCACTCAAACAGGTTTTCGCTGAAGAGCCGTCAAGCCGGCGTCAGCGCGACGCCAGGGGCGTGGCAGGGGAATGTAACGTCTCCGTTCCCTCCTTCAGGGAACGTGGGTTACCTTCGTAACCTAGACGTTCCCCTTCAGTCGAATCACTTCGACGTTACATGGGAACTATCCCTATGGAAAAGGCCACGACCCTGACGCCGCGTTACGCGACAACTTCACGTGCTGACAAGTATACGTGCCGACAGGCGAAGTGTAACGTAACCTTCCCAACGCCCTGAGGCCCAATAAGGGGGCCCTTCCAGGGATGCCAGTTGTACTGAAGCATGGGTTGGGGGGGCGGAGCACATGAAATCTTTACATGTGGAAATGAGAATAATTCAATATATCCATAAAGGTTTTTAGGGATACACGAGGGAAACAGCGGTCTCCTCCGCTGGAATAATAAAAACTAAGCCACAATCTGCGGGGCGAAGGAGACCCAGGCAGGATCACAGTGCAGGACTACTCCGCGTCTAGCCCTGACTGCGGGGCAGGAGGACCCAGGGTTCGCCGGAGGGAACATTCTGGGAAATAGCGCACGGATCCACGTGGGAATGGCGCCGCAAACCGACACCAGCCGGTCTTCCCGCTCACCTGTGAGTCCTCATGTAGGACACGGGAGAACGGCCTCTGCGCAAGGTTGTAGAACCAAGCGAAGGTAGGGTGTCGCCCAGCCCGCAGCTTCTGGTTTTTACATCTGCTGGTGAGGTGCCGTGACCCAAGGATCATGGCTGTCCCTGAGTATAACAGGGAGAAGGCATCTACCACCCATTTAGCCAACCTCAGTTCGGGGAGCATTCCCTTTCTGCTGAATCCCGAGGCAGATGAAGCTGCTTGGTGCGGCTGAAGTGCCGAGTGATTCAAGTTTCACGTATTTAACGACACAACATCGCAAGGCTGGGTCTGCCTCCTCCAGGGCAGAGCTTGCAGGTTCACCACCGGGGCACCGGGCCGGGGTCTCGACGGTAACGTGGAAGACGCCGGGCCGAATTTCTCGACACACTTTGCTGGCAGAGAAGCTTGTAGGCCCTCTTGATGGGAGCCAGGGCAGTCAGGAGCGCTGTCTTAATGACAGGAATTTTAGCTCGACTGAAGCCAGTGGCTCCAATGGAGCGACCGCGGCCCTGAAAGGCGACGGGGAGGTCCAAGAGGTATGAGGTGCGTTTTTTGAGCACCTCTGAGGAACCTCAGCTTTAAGCACCTCTAAGGAACCTCAGCTTGTCGATATCCTACCCTCTTAATGGAAGCCAGGGCAGTCAGGAGCGCTGTCTAAATGACAGGAATTCTAGCTCGACTGAGGCCCATGGCTCCAAGGAGCGACCCGCGGCCCTGAAAGGCGGCGGGGAGATCCAAGAGGTATGAGGTGTGTTTTTTTGAGCACCTCTGAGGAACCTGAGCTTGTCGGTATTCTACCCTCTTAAAGGAAGCCAGGGGAGTCAGGAGTGCTGTCTCAATGACAGGAATTCTAGCTCGACTGAGGCCCATGGCTCCAAAGGAGCAACCCGCGGCCCTGAAAGGCGACGGGGGGGTCCCAGAGGGTAAGAGGTGCTACTTGACAGAGAAAACTTGTAGGTCTCCTGCCCTCTTGACGGGAGCCAGGGCGGTCAGGAGCGCTGTCTTAATGACAGGAATACTAGCTCGACTGAGGCCAGTGGCTCAATTGGAGCGTCCCGCAGCTCTGAAGGCGACGGGAAGGCCCCAAGAGGGTGAGGGGTGCGTTCTGGGCACCTCTGCGAAACCTTACGGTCAGTGAATGCTTGCCTACTTAGCTCCATCTACTGCATGTGATACGCGGCGAAGCAGCGGCATATACTTGGAGAGTCGAGGGGACAGCATTACTGCAGTCGTGTATCTCTGTGGAAAGCCAGCAAAATAGACCTCATCTCAGTGCGCAAGCCTGCCTAGTCAAGGGAGCTCGGTACTGAGTGATAGTTGTATCACAGTCTGTGAAGGCCGGAGAGGTCTGGGGTGTCATACCGTGCCCTACAGGGAGGGACTGCCGCGAGGGAACGGTTACTAAGACCTGAGTCCGGGTGGGCCATTGTTGTAGCACAACCAACAGACTTACTCCTCGTCCTCCCTGGACTTGCACATTGTCTGTGCAAGGAGGCTCGCTGGGGAAGGGCGTACTTGGGCCCCGGAGGTCAGCTGTGAGCCAGCGTTACTCAGAAAGAGGCAGCTGGCAAAGGGAGGAATCGGAAGACGAGCGAATGTGGCTGGCCTACCGGTATACTCCAAACTAGCTGCATCACGGGGTGGAGTCGCCATCCTGCAGGTGGGTGGACTGCCGTGAGAGCCGACAGGCTGCACGGTTGAGTTTCCCTGCTTCAAGTGAATGGCAAGTAGCAAATCTGCCACGTTGGACTCCATGGGAGCAGATGGGGAGGTTGTAAACCTCTGTCGTACATGGCAACCCAACCCGTGGTAGCCACGGGCTGGCTTGACGGCCAAACTGCGGGAAAACGCCAGTCCGGAGTGGGCCGAGGTGCCATGCCCATCATGGGACTCGATCGTGCTGAAGCGGTCTCACATGAACAAGCTTAGCGGCTCTAAGCGGCTTAGAGCTGTCATGTGCCCCAGGAGCCTCAAATTTGAGAGGACCGCTATGTTGTGCCTGATTGACTCAGGAACTACAGCACTGACTGCGCGCTCCTAGTAGTAAGGCGGGCTGTCTTGTGGACCGAGTCGGGCTCCCGACCGAGGGAACGAAGTCCTTCGGTTGGCCTGAAGGACCAGATGGCGGGGGTGCCGAAGCACCAGGTCCCCAAGTTCGCACAACGGAACTCACGAGTGGGCTGGCAAAGCACCAGTCGAAGAGACGGTTGATGATGCGAAGTCCTGTCTGCCGAAGAGGAGACAGGGGAGCTCCCATGGCCTAAAAAAGGCAAGAAGGAGGGGGACTGGCCGAATGGAAGCACCTCACGCTGAAGAGCTCGACCCCCGGAGCAAACCGCCGAGGGGGTGTGTGTCGGGGGGAAATCGAGACGCGACAGCGGGTGCCCTTCAGGCAGATGGCTGCAACCCAGCCCTGGAGAAGGAAACATACCTGTATGTGCTTCGTCGTGAGCGAGTGTGCCGACAGCCTGAGAAGGGATCGGGACAGAGCTCCATCCAGGGCGGATATTAACCCACCACACTTAACTGGACACGTGAAGTCGGGACTAAGAGATCCCGACCTCGTCCCGGGGGAGGGACAGGCTGGATCGCGTCCTTCGCCAGTAGGAACGCGACCTCCGCAGGCAGAACAGAGGCACGCCTGCTCGAATAAGAATGTAAGGGGTACCTCTGAGTCTGGGCGGACGCCTGGGCCGGGCCGTACCGTCCGTATCAACCAGCGTAGTGGTATCAAGGGAACGTTGACCGACGTGACCGTGGTGGGGCAGCCTAAGGGGAGACAGGGAAGGGGACAGAACCCAGAAGGATGAGCGTCCTGGGGAAGTGTCTAACTGCACTAAGCAGTGCTTACCTTCTTCCCTGGATCCCGCGCAGGCGAAGACCAGCCGCGAGTCTGGTTCCGAGGAGTGTAAGTGCTGCTCAGGAAGGAAACTCGAGGCCGAAGCCAGAGGTGAGAAATTTGCTCTTTTTGAGAAAATGTGGGTACCGTCGACCGTTGGCCGACGGCAGCATTGAAGCACACAGTGGCTCCCGGCCCTCCACCGGGAGCGGGGAGCGTAGATGTTAGCATCCCCTAAGGAGCAGTCTCAATCACCTCTGGAGGCCCGCGTCAGGGACGTTTCGCAGTTTTCTTGCGAGTGTTTCGGGCCGGTCCCTGTGCCGCGGGCGGCGCCACTCTCCTGCGGCTGGCTCTGCGCTTGCGGGCCCTTCTCGCCGACCTGGCGTCGTGGGCCTCCGCAGGGGGGCGAGCCGTAGATGTTGCGGCCGCAGGGGGGCGCCCTCGGCGACGTGCAGGCGGAGGCGGTGCCTCCGGCGGCGGGATGGAAGCATCGCGGCGGGGCAGGATGTGAAGCGCCTCCGTCTGTCTCTGGGCTGCCGAGAACTGTTGGGCGAAGTCCTCGACAGAGTCGCCGAATAGGCCCCTCTGGGAGATGGGAGCGTCGAGAAAGCGTGCTTTGTCGGCATCTGCCATCTGGGCCAGAGAGAGCCACAGGTGTCGCTCCTGGACCACAGCCGTGGACATCACCTGACCAAGGGCCCGCGCCGCGACCTTCGTCGCACGAAGGGCGAAGTCGGTGGCAGCGCGGAGTTCCTGCATCGTACCTTGGTCAGGACCACCCTCGTGCAGCTGTTTCAACCCCTTGGCCTGGTAGACCTGCAGGGTCGCCATCGCATGCAGGGCCGAGGCGGCCTGGCCCGCAGCGTGAAAAACGCGGCCCGCAAGGGCGGACGAGCGCTCACACGCCTTGGACGGGAGACGCGGCCGGCCCCGCAGGTGGCAGCGCCACGCGGGCAAAGTTGCACCGCCATAGTGCGCTCGACCTGGGGAACCGACGCATACCCCCTGGCCGCCCCGCCATCAAGGGTGGCGAGGGGAGAGGAGCTGGGCAGCGGGCGAGATGAAAAGGGCGCCCGCCAGGTCTTAACCAGCTCCTCGTGCACCTCCGGGAAGAATGGCACCGGGGGAGGGCGAGGCGATGCCGCCGGAGCCGTCCCCAGGAACCAGTCGCCCAGCCGAGAAGGATCGGCCGAGGCCGATGGAGTAACCTCCAGGCCGATCCCCCTGGCGGCTCGGAGGAGCATAGCCGAGAGCTCGGAGTCTGCCTCCGACGGGGCAGCAACCGCGGAGGGGCGCCGCGCCGCCGGAAGAGCGTCCTCACCCCCTGACTCTCCCTCTGACGCAGCGTCAGACATCTCTTCCTCCTGTGGAGCGCCAAAGGAGACGCCCAGCCCGGCTGGCGGGGAGGCGTACTGCTTTGGCATCTCGACGGGGGTATGCTGGCGGGCGGAAGACCGCAGGGCTTTTGGAGCCGGCGGAACGTTCGGCACCGTGACTCGAAATTCCCCCTCGTGCCTCGCCACAGCGGCGGAAAAATTCCGCAGGCCGTGGGGCGCGAAGGGGGGCCTGCCCGCGAGCGAGCGGCGAGTCCTCAGCATTCCCATGGTCATGCTTTCGCAATGAATGCATGAACCATCCGTGAAAGCTGCCTCAGCATGTTCGATGCCCAGACATGTGAAGCAGCTTTCATGTCCGTCCAGTGAGGTGAGGAAACTGCCACACCCAGAAGCGCACGGCCGGAAAGCCATTCTGAAAAGAACGTCTTTACACAGCCGTGAGAAATTGCTCTTTTAGTCCCGGTCTGCCCAGGGAGGAAACCGCGGCACCACTGTGCACTCAATGGGGCTTGCTCGCTGGAAAGCAGGAGGCTTTTATGGCCGTGAAAACGGCCGCCCGCGGGACCCCGCTGGCGGCGCCGAGAAATTCACTCTTTCAGTAAAGCTTTGTCTCTTATTCGATCGGCGCACGCCAGCAGAGAAGAACAGCAGCAGCAGGAACGTGAAGTCTTTCTCTTTGAAGATTCTTCTTCTGGAGAAGGGAAGGCTTGAGCATGAAGGCTCTGAAAGCGAAAGTCTGTTTGAGTGATGCGCGCCGCCATCTTATATACCCGTATGTACGGGGGAGTGGCCGACGCGCACGTCCACTCGCCAATTTGCAATTGGCCTTTTTATATAAGGCTCAGAGATGATCGGTCTCTCAGGCGAGATCCCATGTAACGTCGAAGTGATTCGACTGAAGGGGAAAGCCTTTACAGCAATCAAATGCTTCCTATAATTGCTGAGCAGCTTTTTGCATGTCTCCACTGGTATTTTTGCCCATTCATCTTTAGTGATGAGCTCCAACTCTTTCAGGTTGGAGGGTCTCCTTGCCATCAACCTGATCTTTAGCTCCCTCCACAGATTCTCAATTGTAATTAAGTAAGGACTCTGGCTGGGCCACTGCAAAACCTTAATGTTTTTGTCTGCTAACCATTTCTTCACCACTTTTGCTGTGTGTTTTGGGTTGTTGTCGTGCTGAAATGTCCACTGGTGCCCAAGGCCAGTTTCTCTGCAGACTGCCTGATGTTGTTGTTGAGAAATTTGATGTATTGCTCCTTTTTCATGGTGCTGTTTACTGTGATTAGGTTCACTGCTCCACCGGCTGAAAAACACCCCCAAAACATTAGGTTCCCACCACCATGTTTGACAGTGGGGATGGTGTTCTTAGAGTTGAAGGCTTCTCCTTTTTTACGCCAAATGAAGGCTACATCATTGTGGCCAAACAATTCAATTTTTGTTTCATCTGACTATAAAACAGAAGACCAGAAGTCTTGTTCTTTATCCAGATGAACATTTGCAAAGGCCAAGTGGGCTTTTGTGTGTCTTATCTGGAGAAGTGGTGTCCTCCTTGGTCTGCGTCTATGGAACCCAGCGGTGTGCAGTGTCTGTTGGACTGTCTGCCTTGAGATGTTGCCACCAGCAGAGCCCAGATTCATCAGGATTTAGTGGTGATCCTTGGATTCTTGTTTACCTCTCTCACTATCCTCCTGGCCAGCACAGGTGTCACTTTTGGCTTCCGACCACGTCCTCTGAGATTTTTTACAGTATTTTTTAATAATACTTCGCACTGTAGCCACTGGAACTTCAAAACATTTAGATATGGTCTTATAGCCCTTTCCTGACTTGTGAGCAGACACAATGCGCAGCCGCAGGTCCTCAGTGAGCTCCTTTGTCTTAGCCATGACTGTCCACAAACCAACAGCAGAGAGCTTCTGTTTTTCACCTGTTGAGTTGATTAAAACGATGTTTCCAATGAATCAGGGTAATTAGGATGCTTTAGAACAACTTGGACTATTTGGAATGGTATATAACTTTGGATTTTCCCATAGACTGTGGCAGTTTGCAAAGGGTATGAATAATTTTGGACATGCCACTTTTTTTTTTTTTTTTCAAAAAAAAAACAAAAAAAAAAAAAACTTGCTGGTTGAATAAAAGTAACTTTAAGTCAGAATTTGCCAGGGGTATGAATAATTTCAGGCTTGACTGTAGTTTTTATTTCAGTTGTATTTTAGTTCTTTTATTACAAGCAGAATGAAAATGAAAAATTAAGACTTGTTACTTGCAATTTTTCTTTGGACTTATATATTACTACATCTTTTATATAAACATTAACATCACAAATGATGAAATAATATAGTTTTAAGTTGTAACGTAATAACCGCATTTGTGTTCAGTGCCATTGTTAAGCCTTCACCCCTCCATCGGAGCATCTCCGGCGTGACAGATCCCCCACAATTAATTGATTAATTAACAATTAATTGTGTTTTTATCTCCAAAACTGATATTTGTCTGGCTGCGGCTGCTTTTTGTTTTAGAGTGCACCTATCAGTTGTGCAGGTGCAAACATGGCATGTAATTAACATGTCATAATCAAAATGACTGAGTTTGACACATTGTAATCACTGCATGGAGATTAGCCTGTAGCCAGAGGCCATCCATGCGGCCTGTTTTAATATCATTTGCATAATGAAAGCCCAGCGCCAGTAATAGCTTTGCTTTCTCTTATTATCATAATTTCACCCTGGGCAGAGAAGACCGCCACCACGTCTCCTCATTACCTCGGACAAACTAAGAGACAAAGTCACGCTCAACTCAAACTGCTGTCCTGCGCCATCAGACGCAACCGCAGCGAGTCACCTTCAGATAAGGGCCGGGGGTGACTGACATTAACAGATGTCATTGAATCTAGAACAGTTTTGACATAAAAGGCCTTTATGAGCCACAGACAAATTACACAGTCATATAGGTACATGCTATGAAAGTTTGAAATTAATGCTTAACAACTGTCATTAAATGTGTCAATTTTGCATATTGTTTCGAACATTTGACATTGGAGCCACACTAAAACATGTCTGGATGTTTATTATACTTACTATAATATTAAAATAGTTAAATGTGTCCTAATGTTCATAACAAAATAAAATAAAGACCATCAAATGTGTGATGAAGGAACTTATATGAAAACATATTTTTAACGGTAACAGTTCACAATAAGGTGTCATTTGTTAACATTAATGTACTAACAATACATTTATTACAGTGTTTATTAATCTTAATGTTAATGACAATACAGTTGTTCATTGTTTGTTCATGTTAGTTCACAGTGCATTAATAAATGTTAACGAACGCAACCTTATTGTAAAGTGTTACCAATATTTTTAATTGCATTTTATTTTAATTTAATATATGTAATATTCTAGCTTTACCAACTATCTAACCCTAACAATGAAATGAAATTATACTTTTACATTTATATTATTTTATATATTTTTTTTAAATAATAATATTTTAACAAAACATTTTCAATTGAATTTTTATTTAATCATATAAACTTATACTTGTGCTAGAAGTGATTTAAAAAAGAAAAATCCTAAAATATTTTACATTTTTATATTATTATTAGTCTATATTGTTGTTAATACATTATTTTATTTTAATTTAATTTAAGCTATTTTATAGCTTTTCAAACAAAAATAAATCAAATGAAATTAGAAGTGATTTAATATTATTATTATTCTATATTTTTTGTTAATAAATTATTTTATTTTAATAAAATATTTTGAATTGCATTTTATTTTAATTTAATGTATTTAATATTCTAGCTTTACAAAAAAAATCAAATAAAATTATGCTTGTGTTAGAAGTGAAATACAAGAAAAAGTTCCTAAAATATTTTACTTTAATATTACTTTATATTTTTTCAAATAATAATAAAAATATTTTAATAAAATATTTTCAATTGAATTTTAATTTAATATATATTTTATATACTAGCTTTTCAAGCAAAAATAAATCAAATGAAATTAGACTTGTGCTAGAAGTGATTTATTATTATTATTATTATTATTATTATTATTATTATTATTATTATTATTATTATATATGTTTGTTAATAAAATAAAGTAAAAAATTTTTTACTTTTATATTATTATTCTATATTTCTATATTATTAATTTTTTAATGTAAATAAAATATTTTTAATTGCATTTTATTTAAATTTAATAGAATTTATATTCTATCTTTACAAATCAAATAAAATTATACTTCTCTTAGAAGTGAAATACAAGAAAATGATCCTAAAATATTTAACTTGTATACAATTTAATATTTTTTTATTAACTGAATTATTTTAAAAGAAGATTTTCAATTAAATTTTAATTTAATATACTTAATATATTAGCTTTTCAAACAAACATAAATCAAATTAAATTAAACTTGTGCTAGAAGTAAAATACAAGAAAATATCCTAAAATATTTTACTTTTATAGTATTATTCTATATTTTTATGTTAATAAATTATTTTATTTTTAATAAAAAAAGAATTGCATTTAATTGTGTAATTGTTAAATGTAATACATTTTAAATATTCTAGCTTTACAAACAATCAAATGAAATTAAATTTGTGTCAGACGTGAAATACAAGAATAAATCCAAAAATATTTTACGTTTATATTATTATTCAATATTTTTGTTAGTTCATTATTTTATTTTAATAAAATATTTTTATTTGCATTTTGTTTTGAATTAAAATATATATTTATATTCTAGCTTTACAAACAATTAAATGAAATTAAACTTGTGTCAGAAGTGAAATACAAGAATAAATCCTGAAATATTTTTTTATATTATTATACAATATTTTTGTGAATAAATTATTTTAGTTTTAATTAAAAAATAATTACATTTAATTGCAATGTAATACATTTGACATATTCTAGCTTTACAAACAATCAAATGAAATTAAACTTGTGTCAGATGGGAAATACAAGAATAAATCCTAAATATTTTACTTTTATATTACTATTCAATATTTTTATGTTAATAAATTATTTTATTTTAATTAAACATGTTTAATTGTATTTTTAAGATAATGAATAAATTACATACAAACAAAAATACATTTAATTATATTTTATATCATTATTCTATATTTTTATTTTGAGAAATAATTGTATTTTTAATAAAAATTGTAATAGCATTTCATTTGTATTTAATATATTTAATATTCTAGCTTCTGTCTTGTGTCAGAAGTGCAATACAAGAATAAATCATAATATATATATATTTTTAATAAGATTTTTAATTTCATTTTATTTTAATGTAATATATAGCTTTAGAAACAATCAAATGAAATTAAACTTGTGTCAGAAGTGAAATAAAATCCTAAAATATTTTATTTTTATATTATTAGACAATATTTGTATGTTAATACATCATTTTATTTTTTAATGAAATATTTTTATTTGCAGTTTATTTTAATAAAAAAAAATAAAAAATAATATATATATATATTCTAGCTTTACAAACAATCAAATGAAATTTAACTTGTGTCAGAAGTTAAATAACCTAAAATATTTTATTTTTATATTATTATTCTATATTTTTGTTAATACATTATTTTATTTTACTAAAATATTTTTAATTGCATTTGATTTTAATGTAATATTTTAGCTTTACCAACAATCAAGTGAAATTAAACTTGTGTCAGAAGTGAAATACAATAATGCATGTTAATTATAACAATTCAATAAGAGGCCTCAAAACCAATAAAAACAACATTTCATTTCAGTGCAGAATATTTTCAATATAGTCTAAGTGTTCCATTATTTTTAAAGAGCATTACAGACGTGCTACAGAGAGAATAAAATCAGCCAAATAATACAAATCCCCCAAAGATCCAAGAGACCTTTCCTTGCATCATTAACTTCTTCAGTTACCAAAATATGAATTTCTATCTATACAGCACACATTTCCTCACAGTAAGAGTGCCTCCATCATCTCACATCGCTCTGTTCTGTGTGGACTGACCTCTTCTCTCCCACAATGCATTGTGTCGGTGTCCTAATGGAGGCCTCTCTTTCTCTTTCTCTCTCTCTTGTTCTGACTGCAGTGGTTAGGGCTTGTTCAGCCGCGCACAGACTGATTGTTTATGTGCTTTATTCTGCTAAATCCTTGGGGATTCATAAATATTGATTGGAGGCAGAAAATGGATGGAGTCCAGGCCTAGGGAATCAACTCGATTTCTCAGACTCGCCCGAGACCACACACAACGGGATTAATGCTTCACAAATTGTTCTGGATGTGTTTTTTTCTTCTTGCCACTTTTCTTTCGTTTCATATCATGTCTCTCTTTTCTACTTCTGACATTTCCAGCTCTCGTGTCATTGTGTAAACGTGTTTGATGCTGCATTACGAGTGTTATATCCTCTGGGTATATATTCATATCACTGATGAATTGAGCTGCCTGATATTTAATTAGACGGACATGTGATATTTGCTACATTTGATCTGTTCCTTTTAATAGAGAACAAATATATAATTATGTGAACTGTATGATAAACTAGATTAAAGACAAACTTTAAAGGGATAGTTCACCCAAAAATGAAAATTTGATGTTTATCTGCTTACCCCCAATACATCCAAGATGTAGGTGACTTTGTTTCCTCAGAAAAACACAAACGAAGATTTTTAATGAAAACCGGTGCAGTCTGCCAGAATTATCATAGACGTGGATGGGCACCAAACCTTTAAAAGTAAACAAAAACATGCACAGACAAATCCAAATTACACCCTGCAGCTCGTGATGATACATGGATGTCTTAAGACACGAAACGATCGTTTTTTGTGAGAAACTGAACAGTATTTATATCATTTTTTACCTTTGATACACAACCACGTCCATCTGTCATGAGCACGAGTTTGGCATCAGTCACGTCACATGAGCACGCGCTCTGACGTAGAATACGCAAACGCCGTAAGGGGAAATCAGTGAAAAGTCCCGGATGAGTTTGCGCAAGCAAACGTAATCTTTTAGCTTTAAATCGGTTTAAACAATCAGGATACGCGCAAGTAATTACTATTTTGAATAGCCGCTATACCCACAATCTCTGTGCACTGTGGAAACAATGAGTGTCGTATACATGCGACAGATCGCTTCCGGGGTTTGCATATTCTACGACAGAGCGCGTTCACATGTGACGTGACTGATGCCAGACTCGTGCAAAAAATCATTTTTGTGATTAATTATTATGTATAACAGCATTGTTTTTTTTATACATGTAATTTTTATTATTTATTCTATATAATGACACCTGTCAATTATGAAAGCTTTTTATTATAATTAAATAACTGCTTAAAAATTACTATATTATGCATATGTATTATTTAAAAAAAAAATCAATAACTATTATAAAAACATATACTTAGAAGTTATATATATATATATATATATATATATCAATCATAATAAATTAATAATAAGTAATTATTATTAAAGCCCATGCACTTAGAAGTTACATACTTTTCCTAAAAATACATAAAAATTATTATTATTATTGTGATTATGTATAACAGTATTTTCCCTTTTTTATCTTCTTTTTATTATTTATTATATATTTTGAGCACAATATCTGGTACCTGTCAATTATCAAAGATTTTTATTATAATTAAATAATTAAATAAATGCTATTACTATATTATTCATATGTATCATAAAAAAATCAATTATTATTTAAACGTATGTACTTGGAGGTTACATACTTGTATTTAGAAATAAATATTATTTTTGTAATGATTTTTTATGTCTAACAGCTTCTCTTTTTTTATTATTTATTATATATTTTGTGTAAAATATCTGGCTGTGTGATACTTGGCAATTATGGAAGGTTTTTAATTTAATAATAATAATAATTATTATGAATAATTAAATAATATAATAAATAATTGCATTAAAATTGCATAAAATTTAGCATTTTAGCATATTAAATTATATAACACTTATTTCTGCTTATAAAAATAGGTCAATCTGTATCTATAAAAATATTTTAATATTGACTGTAAAGAATTTTTTGCTAATACTTTTTTCTGCTGACAAGTAAATTATTTAAATGTGAACAAATATTAACTTAAAACTTATAAAAGACTAAATCTGCATTCCTGAAAATGTTTTCATATTAACTGAATATTAATTTATGTAAATGTGTAACAGTGTTTATTTATATACTTATTTTACTTAAATCTGGTTGTGTAGTACCTGTTATATATATATATATATATGTATGTATTGTAAAAATGTGTTTTCTTTTTTATTTCATAACGGCACATATGCACTTTTTACAGTGCAGGTACATTTCCAGTCAATCTTTGGCAAAAAGGCTTATTTTTTAAAGTTGTGTACGTGCTAATGTTTACGGACAGCTAACTTGACCCAACACAGTGCTGTCAGCTCTGGTTTAGACAGACACCTTCCCCCAAATTAGAGGCCTTCATAAGCAAACCCTGCAATTTTGTGCCAGGGAAGAGCAGCGTGGGCCGAAATGGGAACAACAACAACTTATTCAGTACCTGTCACCTCCCGTTAATAAATAAGAATCTCTTTTTCAGAGGGCGCTGGTGGTGTCCCACACCGTCCGGGCCCATGCGAGCTACGCTCTCGCTAGATTAAACATCTTGTCTAGTCCGGCAGCATGTTAATGAATAGCAATGGAGATTCACTGTGTTTTAATGAAGAAGACACAGCTTTTACAGGGTGCAATTTATTGGGCCAATTCCCCCTGTCCATCACGGCGCGGGACCCCTTCCCCTCACCCCTTCTCACATTGTCAGCGAGAGTGTGCTGGAAATTGGGCAAGTGCCTGATGTAAGGCCAGGGCCTCTGACTCAATTTACCCACTGACATCTCTGATCTTGCTCCCTGAATCAGTAAGCAATTCTGGCAATGAGATGCATGGAAATTAATTACTCTATTTGTGACCCCGACACATGCGGCCGATGTTCACGGTCACCCGTTCTGCTGTGCGGCATGGAGGATTGGTTTACATACGCTTAATAACCAGGCAGGGTTGTGTACTCACGATTACATGTTCAATCTGAATGGAAGTGACACAGACGCCCACCCAGACATCTCTGAACAATGCATGTGTTTGAGGAGTTTTTAGAACTGGAGTTCTATGAAACCTATGTAATCTAATTAGCTGACTTTACTTAACCATCTGGGCCTCTTCATTTTTGGGTCACATTTGGTACCCTACCACTAAGATTTAAAGCAACCGAAGCCTTGAAATGTATTTTTATTTCCCTAAACATGCTTCAAGAACTTTCAGGGGTACTTCAAGATACTATGCAATGTTTATACATTTTTTTATTAGGTATTTACCCTTTAACATATTCAAATCATGTATATGATTTTGTGTGTGTTCACAATTGTCATTTCACTATGATAATATTTTACAATTTAAATTTATTGCCAAAAGTACAACAGCGTTTTAGTGCCACGTTAAAAAAAAAAAAAATCTAAGATTACGAGATTAAGGTCGTAATATTTCGAGAATAATGTTGAAATATTACGAGACTAAAGTCAAAACACTATGGGAATAAAGACAAAATTTTTTGAGAATAAAGTCTAAATGTTTCGAGAATAAAGTCAAAATTACGAGAATTAATTAATAGCAATTACATAGTAATATTAATATTTTAATATTAATATTTTGGGCCATTCATATCCCCAACGTGCTCATTCATACAGCCTGTGCTTTCGGGATAGTGGCGACTCCATCCCCAGGTGGCCCAGTTGATTTGGGACCTCTTCAGAGCCGCACAGGTAGACCTGTTTGCTTCTCCAGACTCGACCCATTGCCAGCTGTTTTATTGCCTGACTGAGGAAACCCTTGGCACGGATGCACTGTAAGCTGGCCCCAGGGCCTTCGCAAATATGCGTTTCCCCCAATGACCCTTCTTGCACAGACACTGTGCAAAGTCAGGGAGGACAAGGAGCAGGTCCTGTTAGTTGTGCCATACTGGCCCAACTGGACCTAAGTTTTTGGAACATATGCTCCTCTCGACAGCTCCTCCTTGGCCCATTCCTCTGAAGAGTGATCTGCTTTCTTAGAGACAGGGCACTCTCTGGCACCTGCGTCCAGACCTCTGGAAACTTCATGTCTGGTCTCTGGACGGGACGTGGAGGTTCTAGGTGACCTACCACAAGGAGTGGTAGACACCATCACTTCCGCTAGAGCCCCCTCTACCAGGCGCCTCTATGCTTTGAAGTGGAACCTGTTTGTTGATTGGTGTTCTTCCAACAGGAAAGACCCCTGAAGATGTCCGGTCAGAGTCGTGCTTTCCTTCTTACAAGAGGGGTTGAAGCGAAGGCTGTCTTTCTCCACCCTGAAAGTGTATGTTGCCACAATTGCCGCACATCACAATGCAGTTAATGGTAAGTCCCTTGGTAAGCACGACCTGGTCGTCTGGTTCCTTAGAGGGGCGAGGAGGTTGCATCCTCCTCGTCCTACCTTGGTACCCTCTTGAGACCTGTCTCTGGTGCTTACGGCACTGCAGAGACCTCCCTTTGAACCATTGCAGTCAGCTGAGTTGAAAGTCCTGTCACTAAAGACAGTTCCCCTGTCTGCATTGGCTTCCATCAAGAGGGTAGGGAACCTGCAAGCATTTTCAGTCGAATCATGCCTAGAATTTGGGCCCGCCAACTCTCACATTGTCCTGAGACCACGGCCTGGATATGTGCTCAAGGTTCTTATCACTCCCTTCAGGGAACAGGTAGTAAGCCTGCAAGCACTGCCCTCGGAGGAGGCGAACCCAGCCCTAGCTTTTCTCTGTCCCGTCCGCGCTCTGCGGTTGTACATGGACAGAACCCAAAACTTCAGGACCTCAGACCAGCTCTTTTCTGTTACAGAGGCCAGCAGAAGGGGAAGTCTGTTTTCAAGCAGAGGTTAGCCCACTGGATAGTGGATGCTATTGTCTTGGCTTACCAGTCCCAAGACGTGCCATGCCCATTCGGGTTGTGAGCACACTCAACTAGAAGTGTGGCTTCCTCCTGGGCGCTGGCTCAGGGCACCTCACTGACAGATACTATATTTGTAGAGCTGCAGGCTGAGCAACAGCAAACACGTTTGCTAGGTTCTATAGCCTTTGTGTAGAGCCAGTTTCTTCCCATATACTTGTCCCCAGTGGCCAGTAGCACGCAGAACCCGTTCTAGGTGTCGGCTTGCAACGCCACTGGATATGTGTGTCTATTGCTCCAGTGGAGTTTCCCAGAAATGGCTCCTCCGTCACCCCCCAGCAGTCAGATGTGGGGGAACATCTGACACCAGGCATACTCTCGTATGTAACCTGTGTTAGGCTGGGTGTCCATATATAGTGATCCCGGCAGCAATTCCATGTGTGTATTCTTCACGGTGAGACTACCCAGTCCGGTTAGCTCGTTCTTCCCCCGACAGAGCCCGCTCTATTGCCTCTGCTGGTGTTCTTTCCCCCCTAGAGCTAGCTTGGAACCACCCCAGAGACTTGCTTATGTTGTATTACTCTAATTGGCTAGTCCATATGTGTAAACAGCCACATTTTACATTCCTACGGACAGGATGTGGCCTCCGCAGCATTGCCTTCCCTTTCTAGGGTACGCTTTACCAGCGTTATTCAACACTAAGTGGGTCCTGTGGAACAGCAGTGACTGACCTCCTCTGGTTAGAGCCCTGACTTCCGCTCCATCAGTTAGGAGTGGCCAGGAGTCTCATGCAGAGCGCTGTAAGGGCCAGCGACAGTGCGTGTTGGTAGATATCCCCAATTAGTTGGTCAGTTTCGACGTACGTCGCATCGCCAGTGTTGTTGTACCTGCACTGTATGGAGGAGTCACTAGCTCGGCTCCTAAGCAAAAAAGTGAATATGCGACGCACCTGCTGCTCATTAAGTACTTGTTCTGCAGTGTAGAGCAGCTGGTGCAATTATTGCAGGCCAATAGACACTGGTTTGTTTTCTTACACTCAAAGTAGATTGATCCCAAATTTGTCGGTCAGTTCCGACGTACGTCTCTGTTCCCTCGTTTGGGGAACGAGGGTTACATACGTAAAAAGGCATTTTAATACAAAAAAATAAAATAAAAATGAAGGAAATTTCTCTGCCATTTCTTTCTTTTTGCTAAGTCGAAAACAGACTGAACAGTGACATCACTCTGTCGTATTGAACCGAACCATGAATTTTAATATTAATTTGTACTATTATTTAGAATTTTGAGGGGATATTTATGATACTGTGCAACACAATTTGTATTAGGTATTTACCCTTTAACATATTATAATCATGTTCATGATTTTTTTTTCAGAAGTGTGTTCAGAAGTGTTATCTCACTCTGATGAAGCAAAATATTAAAAAATTAATAAATGTGAAAATTTTCTGTCAAAAGCGACTAAAGAGGCCCAAAGGGTTAAAAAACTATTTAAGATGATCACACTTGGAGTATGTCATTAAAGGAATAGTACCCAAAAATAACAAAAAAGTTATTGTATTCTGATAAAACATTATGCAGACAATGATTCAACAGTGCACAATGAGACTGGGAACATATAAAAGTCCATTTTTATTTTATGTATGTATTAATGCACCTTAAAGTGTAATAATGCATTTCCAAATTGCTTTGTACTTTTCTGTCTAGATGTTTTAATGTCTACTTTTTAAATTAAGTCAGTGATTTTAGTTTGCAGCATATGGGTTGTGGATTAACTTTTGAACATAATGGATATGCACTGGATGAAACCATGTTTTTTTTTCTTTACTCCATTATTAAAACAGATGGAGTGTTGCAATACATGATACTTTGCACCCTGTCCTGCTCTCTGTGTTCGAATGGAAATTTTATCTCCATATCATGACCTTGAGTTAGACTTGTCGTAGACGTTAAGTCAAGTTACTGACAGTGATGCACACATATACTCTCACTCTCCTTGTCACACAGTTTTACATTATTTAACTATTATTTGCACTGAATTTAAATGCTGGGCTGGATATATATTTATATTACAAATACATTATTCATATAGCAAATAAACTCAACTCTGTTTGTTGTAGTTGTGTTGCTTACATGTGGTGTATAGAGTTTAGCATATAGCACGCTATGGTTATTATTCGTTAGTCTGGTGAGATTGGCACGTGAGGTAACGTCCAAGCAGAGGGGCCGCTCCTCAAACAGTCTGACAGGCAACCTGAGAGATCCCATCTTTACTTATTTATCGGCTAGACATCAGGTCAGTTTGGTGTTCACGTTACAGGCTAGGCCGCGGTAAACACTGTCTGCCTCAGTCTGTGCTTGACTATTGAGAACTACAGCAATCCCAGATCCCCTCATGCAGATGACATTTGACCAGATGAGTGTGCTAAATTATTGTTTTAATAAACAGTTATATTGTGCGATATTAAGTCACAGATTACAATAAATATATTGCTGTGAAATATAAAGTCACCAATTACAAAAAATAAAGTTGCAACTGTGAGATATAAAGTCACCAATTACAATAAAGTTGCAACTGTGAGATATAGTCGCAATTATAAGAAAATAAACTATAATTCTAACAGTTATATTGTGAGATATTAAGTCACCAATTACAAGAAATAAAGTTGCACTTGTAACATATAGTCACTAATTACAAGAAATAAAGTTGCAACTGTAAGATAAAGTCACCAATTACAAGAAATAAAATCACCAATTACAAGACATAAAGTTGCAACTAAGATATAACGTCACCAATTACAAGAATTAAAGCTGCAACTATGAAATATAATCACAAATTACAGAAATAAAGTTGAAACTGTAAGATATGATGTCTCAATTATAAGAAAATTAAAATGCAACTCTAAGAAAGTTATATTGTGAGATATTAAGTCACAATTATGAGTAACAAAGTTGCAATTGTGAGAAATCGTCACATTGCAAGACATAATATCACCAATTACAAGAAATAAAGTTGCAATTGTGAGATATAACATGACAAAGTTGCAATTACAACATGATGCGCTATTACATTTTCATTTTTTAAATTAAATGAAATTTGAAGTACTAATTTAAAAAAAATTATTAAAATTTTTTAGCTAATCTTTGTTTATACTTTCATATACATTTTTACCAGCGGTCTTTCTAAAGTTTGAGAGCACAGCTCTGTTGTAGTGATTGTAAACATTCAAAGTGTGCATCTAAAAAAAGCCAGATCTTCTTTCCAGTCGTCACGTCAAAGTGTAATAATGCGAGAGGAGCGAGAGGGAGAGGAGTTTAGCTAATGTGGCTGGAGTGTAATTACAACACCTCCTTTCCCTAAATATCACTTTCTCGCATCATGAATTAGCTATAAGATCAGTCTCAAAAAACACATGGAAGGAATCAGTGAGAAGATACCGTCTGACCAGAGATAAATTGGTCTCAAGATAAAGAGCTTTAAGATAAAGACACACAGCTTTGAAACACTTAACGTAAGTGCCACCATTTTAGATCTGGTCAGATCCAGTCAACAAATCTGGGATTGGACACGTTTTTGTATTTCGCTGTATTTAATAATGTAGGCTGGGACTTATTGTTGGTTGATATTTTTCAGTTTCAATATTTAGCCACTGGCATAACTTTATATTATATTATATTATATTATACCATGCTCTGTGGTTTCTGTTTTAAATAAATAATACATTAAAAATGGTAAAATATACCATTGACTAATTATATTATCTTGTATTATATTATATTATATTATATTATATTATATTATATTATATTATATTATAATTATTTTAACATTATTATTTCCCCCTATATAATCTTCCACATTTTCAATGACCAAAAACTCGAAAAAATTAAATTAAACGTTAAGAATGCAAAATTATTATAATAATTTTTTGTCCCTGCAATGAATATAATGTATTATTATATTATATTATATTATATTATATTATATTATATTATATTATATTATATTATATTATATTATATTATATTATATTATATTATATTATATTATTATTTTGGCATTATTATTTTTTCCCTCTATAATCTTCCACATTTTCAATGACCAAAAACTTTAAGTAATCAAACCAAAAAAGACAGCAAAATTTAAAATCTTTTTTTTTACCCTACTATAAATTCTATTCTATTCTATTCTATTCTATTCTATTCTATTCTATTAAATTAAGTTAAATGGAATATATTTAATTTAATTTAATAATATTATATTATCATGATCTGTGGTTTCTGTTTTAAATAAATAATAATTAATAATAAAATGTATAATAATAATAATAATAATAATAATAATAATTGACACCAATTTCTCACAACACTATAGATTGTTAAATTTTTTTTATATTATATTGTATTATATTGTATTATATTATATTATATTATATTATATTATATTATATTATATTATATTATATTATATTATATTATATTATAACATTAATATACAATGAACCCTAATTTCTCAGAACACTATAAATTAAGTTTTACATTTTTAAATGTATCTTATATTTTATTTTATATTATTTTTGTAATCAAAGTATTTCCCTCTATAATCCCCCCTAACTAAATGTTAAAAGTGCATAATTATTATTACAATTATTCGACCCTACAATGAAGATGCTCTGCGGTTTCAGTTTTGAATATATATAGTAATAAATTAATTATGAATCCTAAATGTTAAAATATACTATAATTCTTTATCATTTTTTCACAAGTTCAAACTCTTTATTATTTTACCTGTATATTAACTATATTTCATTATTATATGTAAGACTTGATTTAATATTATATTTAAATGTATTGAATTATTTATTTTTAAAAATGTATATTAACAGCTAAATCAGTGTCACAAAAACATATCATTTATGTTCTAACAGGCCTTGTTTTAGTGCCGTATTACACTGTAACACTACAAATGTAATCTTTTAGACAAAAACACATTAAATAGATGATCTGGTACATGCACTATCAGTCTCTGTATGTGCAAGTTTGTCATTTATTACATTTATGCAAGTCTGTTTTGTTACAATTAAGACAGACAAACAGCAGTCCTGTATCTGTGGTTCGGTCTAACTGGAGTCCCCTGACTCGGGTACTATACGCTCACGTCCCGATGTTTCAACATGAAGCAATTAACCCAGCAGCGCGCCTCTCCAGCAGTGAGGGACAGGAGGTTAATTGGCAGCTTGGCTTAGACAATTTGCTGGAGTCTCAGGCTGGGTTTAAGGGGCCACGCTTTGCTTTGTAGGAATCCACGAGGCACACGAACATCACACACGTCCCAGAGGAGCCATGCTTTTACAGATGATGAGCCCTGCCAACTTACAATTTACCCCCAAATTACTCCATTTTAAACATGTGGCACAAGGACAACCTATGACTCCCACCTGGACAGAAATTACCAGAGACGCTCAATCGGGGCATTTATTATGAGCTTGCAATGATGATTTTTTTTAGGG
>NC_133383.1:27558410-27678342 GCF_049309525.1 Garra rufa
TTTTTTATTTTTTTTAATTCATTATTTTATTGTATTTTATATCATCCCAATATTATTTTTCATTTTATTTTATTGGAATCACCCCAAAATAAATTTTATTTTAAATAAAATTTAATTTGATCCAATATTTACTTTTATTTTAATTCATTATTATTTTTTTATTTCATATCACCCCAATATAAGTTTTTATTTTATTTTATTTTATCACCCCAATATAAACTTTATTGTATTTTATTATATTATTTTTTTATTTATACATTTAATTTATTTTATTTTAATGTATTTGATATCCAATATAAATTTTAATTTAATTCTTTATTTTATTTATTATTTTATATCACTCCAATATATATTTAATTTTAAATTATTTTCTTTTATATCATCCCAATAAATAATTTAATTTTATATCTACTATTCAAGTTTAACTTTAAGACCCTTCCAGTTCACCTTACCTTAATGCAATTCAGTAAGAAATAATTAAACATAAAAATAAATAATGCGCTATTTGATCACCACAATATACATTTTATTTTATTTCAATTCATTTAATTTAATTTATTTTATTTTATCATCCCCATATAATTTGTTTTAATTTTATTTATCAGCCCAATATAAATTTTATTGTATTTTATATCCCAATATAAATTTAATTTACATTTATTTTATTTCATATCACCCCATTATAATTTTCATTGAATTTAAATTTATTATTTAATTTAATTTGATTTCATTTATCACCCCAATATAAATTGTATTTTTATTTTTATTTTTTTTCCATTAAGGTTTAACATTTGTTCCATTAAGACCCCTCCAATTCTACTTACCTTAATGCAAAAAAAAAAAAAAAAATGGCTCTTTAATGCAATTCAGTAAGAAATAATTAAACTAAATAAAATAAATAAGGCTATGGTTTTAATTAACACATAATGTGTTTATACATAATGGTATTTTATTGTACTACTTCTAATGTCAGCTGACTGAAATAAAATGTAGCATAATAACAAGAAAAACTCTAAATAAAAACAAACTGCACCAGCCTAATTTGCTTACATGCAAATGCCAATTAATTTAGTATGTAATCTGGACTTGTTTTTGTGAGATTCATGCTTAAGTAATTTCTTAAACCGTTAAAAACCAACAATTTAATAAGAATCTGGCTCTCATTTAGTGGCCACTGAAACCCCTGTGGAAATTATTGGGGGTCTTTTCAGCGCTATCTGGATGGGGGTCTTGAATCACATTTGGATCATATGGAGATTTTCCAGTTAACCTGCCAGATTTCCAAATCCCCTGGCTGTCAGAGCATAGAGGAGGAAGCAGGCCCGTGTCCCGCTCCTCATTCAGGTACAGCCGCTGGAAGCACAGGGCAGCTCTGAGGGGGTTGAGCAGCGTGTGGCCCGCGGCTCACTCTCTCTCTCTCTCCACCCCCCATCTGCAGGCCGTCCTGCTGAGCCCCATCAGGCTGGGGTCTGAGTACTAAATGGGGGGAGACTGTGGAGTGGCATTGTCTCTGCTCTGGGGAGGAGGACAGCCTCGTGAACCATGGCTTGCTTGAATTAGCATTCGTCTCTTTGGTGTCTTTGCTTTGCTGCACTTTCAGTCTCGTTAGCAGCACGCTTTCTGACATCCTCACTTCAGCTGGTGTAACAAAACAAACAAACAAACAAACAATGGAGTAATTTCATTGAATGAGAATGAGTCCAATAGTAATTAAAGCAGGTTAGGTAGAATTTAGAGTAATTATCAGTTAATGGGTTGAACAGTTGTGTTTGACAAGTTACTGTACTCAGCTAATCTCAACAATATTTGGTTAGGCCTCAGAAAATCAACATTTGACTATAATAACAACAAATGTATGTAGAGTATTTTGTTAGAAAATATTATTTAAATATTAAATTAACTTTACATCTGAGGTATTAAGTTTTACTTTAGTTTACTTTTCTTTCTTTTTTTTTTTTTAAATAAAACAATTAGATTATTGGAGTGTTTCACAAAAAAAAAATACTGTAAAAATATCAAAGAAATCTAATATGAATCAAATTAATTTTAATTTCGTCTTTTGGTGTTTTACAAAAAAAAAATACTATTTCGGTCTTAAAACTGTAAAATTTATTATTAATAAATCAAGGAAATCTGTTATGAATCAAATTAACTTGAATTTCATCTGTGGTGTTTAGTTCTACTTCAGTATACAGTAAAAACTGATTTATTTATTTAAATAAAACAATAAGATTATTGTGTGTTTTACGAAATAATACTATTTCAGTCTTAATACTGTAAAAAAATTAATTCAAAGTGATACTTGTTTTTTTTCTGTTATGAATCAAATCATTTTTTTATTTCATCTGTGGTATTTAATTCTACTTCAGTATACAGTAAAAAAAAACTTATTTTTCTTTTTTTTAAAAATAAAACAATAAGATTATTGTAGTGTTTTACAAAAAAAAACTATTTCAGTCTTAATACTGTAAAAAAAATCAGTGTGGTACTTGCGGTTTTTTTTATGAATATAATTAATTTTAATTACATCTGTGCTATTTATTTCAACTTAAGTATACAGTAAAAAATAAATGGTCTTTTTTTAAAACAGTAAGATTACTGGTATTGATTAATGTAGTGTTTTACAAAAAATACTATTTCAGTCTTAATACTGTAAAAAAATCATTTTAATTCAGTGTGGTACTTATTTTTTCTGTTATGAATAAAATTAATTTTAATTTCATCTGTGGTATTTAGTTCTATACTAAAAAAACAATAAGATTATTGGAGTGTTTTACAAAAAATACAATTTTAGTAATTTTTTCTGTTATGAATTAAATTAATTTTAATTTCATCTGTGGTATTTAGTTCAAGTAAAATTATTATTTTTTGTTATAAAACAATAACATTATTGGAGTGTTTTACAAAAAAAATACTATTTCAGTCTTAATACTGTAAAAATAATTTTTTATTCTGTGTGGTACTAGTTTGTGAATCAAATTAATTTTATTTTCATCTGTGGCATTTAATTCTACTTTAGTATACAGTAAAAAAAAATATTTTTCTTTCTTTTTTAAATAAAACAATAGGATTATTGAAGTGTTTTACAGAAAAAAAACTATGTCTTAATACTGTAAAAAAACATTTTTAATTCAGTGTGGCACTTGTTTTTTTCTGTTATGAATCAAATTTATTTTAATTACATCTGTGGTATTTAGTTCTACTTTAGTATACAGAAAAATGATTTATAGTTATTTATTTATTTTTTAAATAAAACAAGATTACTGGAGTGTTTTACAGAAAATAGTATTTTAGTCTTAATACTGTAAAAATATTTTTTTATTCAGTATGGTACTTGTTTTTTCTGTTATGAATCAAATTAATTTTAATTACATCTGTGGCATTTAGTTCTACTTTAGTATACAGTAAAACTGAGTTATATTTATTTTATTTTATTATTTTAAATAAAACAAGAGTATTGGAGTGTTTTACAAAAAATACTAATTCAGTCTTAATACTTTGAGAAAAATCTAATTCACTACTTATTTTTTTCCTGTTATGAATCAAATTAATTTTAATTTAATCTGTGGTATTTATTTCTACTTTAGTATACAGTTAAAATTATTTTTTTAATAAAACAATAAGATTATTGGAGTGTTTTACAAAAAAATACTATTTTAGTCTTAATACTACTTAATACTAATTTAAATTACATATGTGGTATTTATTTCTATTTTAGTATACAGTAAAAAATGTTTATTTCTTTATTAAAAAAAAAAAAAACATTAGAGTGTTTTACATATAAAAGTAAAAATACTTTATTTTATTATTATTTTTAATTTACTAAAAATTTCAGAACAAAAACTGTTTTGAAGTTAATCCAACATCATTTTGTTAAAAAAATATTTATTTATTTCTTAATTGTTTTGGTATTTTTTTGGTAATGACGAAACATTTTAGAAGAAAAAAAAACTGTTAAACTCTGGTTGCTATGTAAGAACTACTTTAACTAAATATTAACAAAGGACATGCTAAAATGTTAGTTATATAATTTGCTTATGCATTATGCGCACACACACACACACACATATACATATATATATATATATATATATATATATAATCATTCATATTTTTTGAATGGATATCATTCTAAATTATTTTGAATGCATATACTACAAGGCTTCTGTTTTGAATGAATAATACCTAACAATTAATAATTTTAAATGAATGAATTAATATATTTTTTATTATAAATATATTTTTATATACTATATTCTAAATATACTAGTAAATATACACATTCTGAAAACACTATAAATGAAACTCCTTTTATTATTTATTTTATTTATAAGTTAATATTCTTTTAAACATAAACATATTAATGTGAAACAGCCAAAATGAACATTGCCTCCAAATCAGATTCATAGTGAGGAGTCTATTTGACAAACTTAAGCTTTATACCCAACAAAATATAAAAATTACACACAAATGCTTGCATATCTATGCTACTGCCTCCAGATTCTTCCGATTTGTCCATTGTTTAAAAACATCACATGAAAGTGATTCTTAAATTCAGCCCCTAGTTTACACTCCCAAACTAAAAATCTGTGCGAGGACTAGCTGTCTTCGGCATTACTGTCCGCTTCACTAGCCTCGCTGTCCGTTGAGAATTAGCTCTTGTGTTCTCCGTCCGCTGTTTGCTTGTCTCCTCTCTGCTCGCTGGGCCTTTACTGCCCTGTATCGCCAATAAAACCTCCGCCAACAGTCTGAGAGTAATTAAGTGACTGATACACACAAGCAGCCTTCACAAAGACGCAGCAAATTGCCCATTCATTAGCAGGGCGACATGGAAGGAGAATTCCAAATAGACAATAGAGCCGCTAGTAATTCAATCTAAGCTTACTTACTTACAGAAAACACTGAGATAATGAACTGCCAGATAACACACCACGATTGAACTGGGATGAGAGGCCAAGAATTTGGGGGGAAATATCCATTGGAGAATAGGCAGCACACACACACACACACACACACACACACGTTCTGTTAATATTGTCACTCACGCTATGAAAATATCCATCTGAACATCTCGCACAATTGTAGTTTGCAGCGCCGAAGCCCCGGGGGACGCTATTAAAGGTGTAGTTTGCGGTGGGTTGCGAGAGATACGAGGAAAAAGAGGGATTTGAGCCGGTGCGGGAAAAGGAAAGGAGATGTAGTGAGAGAAAAAGTAATTTATAGGCGTCTGAGGAATAGAATTTATCATACGATCTGCTCTACGCCGCTCAATTGATATGTAGTTGATTTCAAACACCAGCCCTCGGGCTCCCACCGGGGACACTTTCAGATTTTACGCTTGGATATATCTGTTTAACTCCCCATTTACCAAAACAACGGCCCCTGACAGCACAAACAACACACTCCGGTGTGGGGATGGGGGTCCGAGCTCCCTAGAGTCCACTGAGATACAATAAAGCAGCCACACGACACAAGAAATATGCTGTAGGACAGACTCGTTTATGGGCTTGTGAAGCGAGTGCGTATGCATTAGTGTGAATTTAATTAAGGTGGATGCAAATGCATGTAATAACAGAAATGATGAGACAAATATGTTCCACTTTAATGACTACAGCGGGTTTATCAACCAGTCATCATGGATATATGAGCTACACACATCCACTCTTATCAACCGAATGAATTTACATAAGAGCGCCATATGCTGTAGTCAGAATCAAAATTATAGTGCTGTTTTTATAAGGAAAACATCAGTACTACATTAGTTTTTTTTGTGTGAAACATAAATCACTGCAGACCGGTAATTAACCACCTAGCAACACACAGAACACCACAGAAATGCAAAGCTTTATCCATCACTTAGCAACACCCTTGCAACCACCTAGAACGCCTTTGCAACCACCAAGCAACAATATCAAAAACTTTAGCAACCACCTAGCAATCACAAAGAACACCTTCAACAACCCCACACAAGCAACAACTTTCAACACCTGGCAACCACATACATGTAGCAACAACTCCAAACACCATTGCTACCACCCAAAACATCTTTGTAACCTTTAAGCAACAATACAAAAAAAGCTATAGCAATCACCAAGCAACTACCCAGAACTTGCAAACAGTCAGAACACCTTAGCAACTACATAGCAACACCTTAGAAACTACCCAGAACGTAAAAACGCATTACTAAAAAACTCAGAAATCCTTAGAAACCCTATAGCAACACCCTAAAAACTACTCAAAACGTACCAATGCTATCAAACACTCAGAACACCTCAGCAACTGCAATGCAACACCTTAGAAACTACCTAGAACATAAAAATGCGGCATATGCGGTAGTCAGAATTAAAATTATAGTACTGTTTTATAAGGCAAACATCAGTACTACGTTACTTTTTTTGCGAAACATAAATCACTGCAGACCGGTAATTAACCACCTAGCAACACACAGAACACCACAGAAATGCAAAGCTTTATCCATCACTTAGCAACACCCTTGCAACCACCCAGAACGCCTTTGTGACCTCCAAGCAACAATACAAAAAAGCTATAGCAACCACCAAGCAACAGTCAGAACACCTTAGCAACTACATAGCAACACCATAGAAACTACCCAGAATGTAAAAACGCATTAATAAACTCAGAACACCTCAGCAACTTCATAGCAACACCTTAGAAACTACCCAGAACATAAAAACACGCTAACAGTCAAAACACCTTAACAAAACCATAGAAACTACCCAGGACATAAGAACGCATTAATAAACCCTCAGAAAACCTTAGTAACCCCATAGCAACACCCTAGAAACTATTCAAAATGTAGCAATGTGCTAACAAACACTCAGAACACCTCAGCAGCTGCATAGCAACACCCTAGAAACTACACAGAATACCTCAGCAGCTGCATAGCAACACCCTAGAAACTACAAAGAACACCTTAGCAACTGCATAGCAACACTCTAGAATCTACGTAGAATGTATCAATGTTCTAACAAACTCTCAGAACACCTTAGTAACCCCAGAGCAACACCCTAGAAACTACCCAAAATATAAAAAACATGTTAATAATTAGAACACCTTAGCAACTACATAGTAACACCCTAGAAACTACCGAAAACATAAAAGCGCATTAATAAACACTCAGAAAACCTTAATAACTGCATAGCAACACCCTAGAAACTACCCAGAACATAGCAACCTGCTAACAGTCAGTCAGAACACCTTAACAACTGCATAGCAACACTCTAGAAACTTCATAGGATGTATCACATGTTCTAACAAACTCTCAGAACACCTTAGTAACCCCACAGCAACACCCTAGAAACTGCCCAGAACATAAAAAAAACATGCGAACAGTCAGAACACCTTAGCAACTACATAGCAACACTAAAAAACTACCCAGAATGTTAAAAAATGCACTAACAAACACTCAGAACATCTTAGCAATGGCATAGTAACCCCATAGCAACACCCTAGAAACTACTCAAAACATAGCAACTTGCTAACAGTCAGAACACCTTAGCAACTTCATAGCAACACTCTAGAAACTACATAGAATGTATCAATATTCTAACAAACTCTCAGTACACATTGGTAACCCCATAGCAACACTATAGAAACTACCCAGAACATAAAAAAAACATGTTAACAGTCAGAACACCTTAGCAACTGCATAGCAACACTCTAGAAACTACCCAGAGCATAGCAACACGCTAACAAACACTCAGAAAACCTTAGTAACCCCATAGCAACACCCTGGAAACTACTCAGAATTTAAAAACTTGCTAACAAGCAATCAGAATACTTAAGCAACTGCATAGCAACACCTTAGAAAGTATTCAGAACATTGCAACACACTAACAAACACTCAGAACACCTTAGTAACCCCATAACAACACCCTAGAAACTACTCAAAACATAGTGACCCACTAACAAACACTCAGAACACCTTAGTAACCCCATAACAACACCCTAGAAACTACTCGAAACATAGCGACCCGCTAACAAACACTCAGAACACCTTAGCAGCTGCATAGCAACACCCTAGAAAATACCCAGAACTTAAACACTCAGAACACCTTATTAACTGTACAGCAATTCCATAGAAACTACCCAGAACATAGCAATGCGCTAACTAACACCCAGAACACCCTAGCAACACCCTGGAAAACACTCAGAAGCATCACTCCCTGAAAGTGTTGCAAAAGTCACATAAAAAAGGAGATCTGCTGTAGTTCAAATGAGTTTGTAAGTTTATACTTGTTTTATCAAAAAAATCATTGTATTTATAATCTGCGTTGCAAGTAATTGTGTTGTCAATTTTTATTTTTTTCAGATTTCCCTTTAGTATATATGTCTATAATTTGCTGATTTTCCATCATTTTTAAATATTGCTATATTCTCACATTGATCATATGTGTTTGTTCCTGAATTCAAAACTTTTACATTTAACCCACTCCTCTTCCCTTCTTTCATCCAAAAACTCTATCTTTCTGTCCCTCTTCAGGTTTTCCCTTAGATTGACATTTCATTAGCGCGGAAGTGCATTCCGAGTGGAAGTTGAACGTGTCAAGCTTTAATACAAATAAATATATAATGTCTTTTTTTATACAAGGTGAAGTGACCCCAGCAGTGACTATTGATTCCTGTTGACTCCGGTGTGTCAGCTGGGCCCATGACACCACAGATCAGAGGTCACTGGTGGAAATCGGATTGGTGACACCATGGCCTAGAAATCTCTCCAAGCGCTTTTGCTTAGAAGGCCAATGTGATTCTCACCTAGATTGATTGGTTTGTAGACGCAAAGCAAACCCCCACCCGCTCCAACAACAATGCATTTGAAGAGCCGTAATGTGAAAGCTGCCAATACTTTTGATTCAGTCTGAAATGATTTCTAGAGCACCTCGCTTTTGGCCAGCTGAAGCCAGGGAGGTGCAAACTGGGCCGATCTATAAGCAATCTCAGTGAGTTATGATTATGTTAGACTTATTATATCAGTCAAGTACAGTATAATAATCTAATTGCCATTGATGCATGATCTCGGTTTAAGGTGAGTATTAAGCAAAAGCATAGCATATGGAAATGAGCTTCTATTGACAGGACTTTCAATATTCACATCAGTCTATGAAACCAGGCTCCTTTTTTTAAACATTCAGACAAAGAATGTCTTTAATTTACATTTCAAACTATTTATTTTTTATTTTTTAATAATTGGAGATATTATGAACATGTGCTTTTGAACTTGTGTATTCTTCTTCTTCTTCTTCTTCCGCTCTGGGGGTCTATGACAGCCCATAGAACCAATTGCGGGAAAGTTATGCAATTTGGCACGCAGATAGAGGACAGTCTCAATATTAACCATTGCGAATTTGCTAACTCAAACTCTCTAGCGCCACCAATAGGCCAAATTTGCACTCATATTTCTGCTAATAACTTTTAAACCATAAAAACTAGAAGCAAAATTATTTTTTCCTCTGATTCCTTGGCTCATGCCAAGTCAAATGCATACCAAAATTTTAATTTTTGAGTCAAGATTTTTCAAAATTTTTAATTTTGCAAAAAAAATCTACTTATAAACTACTTCTACTTCTAAACTTGTCCTAGAAGATTTGTCCAATTTTTACCAAAACTGGCTCAGATCATCTTCAAGCAATGCTGGCAAAAAGTTATCAAACACTTTTGATATACCAAATTGTTTTCATAGTGTGTTAATGAATTTGACGAAATTTGTGCAAAAAATGAACATGAGGCTATATCTTTGCAAAGCTTTAGCGGATTAGATAAAAGATTGAAAAAAATGTACATTT
Organism: Garra rufa; assembly: GCF_049309525.1. Lineage (NCBI taxonomy): Eukaryota > Metazoa > Chordata > Actinopteri > Cypriniformes > Cyprinidae > Garra > Garra rufa. The sequence continues at coordinate 27,568,214 of NC_133383.1, forward strand.
TTGTTTATATTTTTTGAACAGTTGGCCCAAAAACGATAAGAGTGATTAGATTCGGAGTAACATACCCAACCAAACAATACCAATTTTTCAACCAATCTCAGCCATTTTGAGCATAGACCATTTTTCAAACGCATTAATGTATTGTTATGAATCATATAGAATCACTTGCGAGAAAGTTATGAAATTTGGCACATGGATAGAGGACAGTCTCATCATTAACCAGTAGTCTCTAACTCAAACTAGCGCCACCAACAGGGCAAATTTGAAGCGAGCTAACGAATTTAATGCAGTTTGTACTAAGGACACGAGGCTATATCTCCGCAGTGCTTTAGAGGATTTTGACCAAGCTTGGTATGTGTTATAACAAGCATGACCCGAGGGCACATAAGTAGTTTTGGCACAGCACCACCTACTGGTCAAAAGATTTAAAATATTGGCATTTCTGCTTATAACGTCTGACCACTTTGGCCAAAAGTCATACGATTGATCTTGTTAGATTTAGAACGGCATGCCGAATCGAACAGTATCTCATTTTTCTATTGTTAGTCTTTTTTGGGCATTGACCATTTTGAGTTTTGTAGTAAAATACTGTATCAACAAATGTCTTTAACATGGGTCTCCAAGTAAATTCAATATTAGTACTTAATTTAAGTTTGTAGAAATTAAAATTTGAACTTATAAGTATATTTTACTTAGAATTGTTTGTTATTTTTTACAAACATTAAGTAAATATCAAAGTCATGATCCAGTTGGGCATGAATAATTAATAGGATACATTTTTAGCTGTTTTCGAGAGTATTTACACTGTTTTATGGTCGCTTTTGTTGTTAGGTTAAGCAACTTGCTGTTTTGTAACATCTAGAGCTCAAAATGACCCATTCATACTCAAAAACTATTCACTGATTGTTACCGTCATTGTGTATCATGTGTCAAGTACTGGGGTCTCTGTGTTAATTTGGTTAATAACTACATTGTGTCAACATATAACCTTAAAAACAATAAGGAGCTGTCTACCTGCTTACGTACATGTTTTTTCAGTGCTATGTTTGAGTACATTTTACAAACCATGGCTGAGTGTATTGTACTTGGGGACTGCAGAGTAAACTTAAAATAATTAAGTAGAAATTACTCATCAAACTCTAACTACACATTAAATTTACTTATTTCCTTTGCTAATTTTACTTAATTCCATATTTATGTGTGTGTGTGTATGTGTGTGTGTGTGTGTGTGTGTGTGTGTGTATTGAATATATCAGATTCTTTCATTACTTTATTTAATTCAACAACCATCTGTACTTAAGCATTTGACAATGATCATCTCACTGTTAATATTCAACATCCCACAATAGTTACACTAACATCCAGGGGTTTATCATTTAATGTCTCTGTTATACTCCAACCTTGCAGAAGAAACCCACAATGAAACTGCATTGCAGAAACACAGAGGACATTATATATAATGAATGAAAGTGAATTGCAGTGCTCCATCCATACGTTCTCATGTACCTCAATGTGCAGCCGCATTTGTTGCAGTCAAATCCCTGAGGTCATTTGTAAATCTTTGGAAAATCCCCACCAAGTTTGATTTAACTGCAACTAGCCATTGGCTTTTATTTACTGTCTATTGCCGGCCAAATGACATCTTATAAAAATAGTTTATTCATAACCAGCAGGAGCTGAGCTTCTCTATTCAGGCGACATTTTTACACCGTCTTCATAAACCTGTTCGCCAACTTGCAGTTCAGAGAAATGTAAAAATCAATAAAGCCAGCCACAAGCACATCAAAAAATTCCATTTAAAATGGGCCGCAGCATGAGAATTGTTGTATATTTTGTTAAAATGTCCAAACAGGTAGCAAGTCTCCTGAGTTCGCTTTCTCGCTGATGCAAAATGAGTAATCAAAGGTAGTAAGTTAGCAAATTTGCCCCGCGAGTGACAGCCGAATCTAACTACACCAGCATAATTTGCACTCCTTCAGCAGGCGTTTTAAAATGTAAATTACTGCTTATTTTGTAATGGAGAAACCATTTTATTGTACAACATAATCATATCTGTCCTGATAATAGGGAGTGTGAGCTTTGGTTGTTGACTCTTGATGATACGACGGAATATGAAATCCTTTTCATTTCATTGATATGCACTCATAACACAGAGCGAAGAAAATCAAATCCATGAATTTGCATTTTGGGTACACTTCTGCAAATAATACATATCAGCGCTGATATGATTACAGCTAAATGCAAATGCAGCAGCCAAACTTCTCGGTATATAGCTCGACTCATTAAATTAGAGAAGAAGGTACCAATTTTATGTTTATGTTTATATTTTTTGCATCTTCTCTTTATTACTTTGCTATGATTATAGTCTCGGTTTGATTCTCACTCTTAGCTCTGCAATGCACCCAGAGACCGGTGCAAATTCGAGTCAATTGATGAATTTAAATATCACAGAGTGCCCCCTTTCCAGAGACAAAGCAAATGAAGGCAAATCTCAGAAGCAGGCTTGTTCGTTTTCTGCTGATGTCTGCTGCTTTTCCAATGATGGATACAGTGTCAGAAGTTACTCGATTAAACGCTGCTTCACACTGCATAGATTCCTATTTAAAAGTCTCAAGACTCGTAATTATTTATTGATGTCTGCTTCAATCTACATTCTACCTCCAGCACGTGGCCGCGGCGCCTAGAGGAACCTGTTTGCCGTGAGCATCCGTTCAGCCGCTGCTGTAATGGACTCTGTGGGAAGGGATGTGGATAGGTGATAGGCCAGCCGCGGGAAAATTGCATCGAGGCGCAAATGTTACTTGCCAGTTTGTTTAGTCCCTAAAGAAAGGAGAAATACGTATAAAACTCTGTTGGAAGGTGAAAAAAGTTAAGCGTGGTATAGCAGTCATCTTATAGCAATTGTTGCTCACACGAGCAATGGATTTTCATGCTTTATACGTACCGGTCACAATCCACCACCAGAAGCATCTGCCGGGAATCAGCCGACAATCCCCTTGGATTCCAAAGGTTGAAAGAGCATGAAATATGGCAATTATGTCAATTAAGTAAAGGCTAATGTACTGCACATTATCCATCTTATTATCCACTTACCAAATAAATAAATGGACATGAAATATTGATTTGAGTAGAAACGACTGGATTATGTGAGAAGAAACAGTGTGTAACTGTAGAATAATAGCACAATGAGTTTGGATGTAAAGGACAACAGTCGGTTATAGTTTAGTGGTTATTATACAAAAATAAAAAAAGGGAATACCAGCTAAATACACAGTGGTCAACCAACAACTTACATTTTTGCAACTGCCTAGAAACTAGCTCCAAAACACAGCTAGCATCTTAAGAGTTTGTATTACAGATAAGTAACCCATTAGACTGCTTTTTTAACTGTCTTTTCTTCAAATCAGCGTGCTAATAATTTAACTTCACTGGCAACTGAGGGTATGTTTAAAAGGGTCATGTGATGTTGCTAAAAGGAGCTTTATTTTGTGTATTTCTTGTAATGCAACATGTTTATGCAGTTTGAGGTACATTACTGTTGCTCCTCTCTGCCCCGCCTTTCTGAAACGCTTCGATTTTTACAAAACTCATCGCTGATGGAAACCGAGGTATTCTCTGATTGGGTAGCTATCCGGTGCATTGTGATTGGCCGAATACCTCCAGCTTGTGACAGAAATGTTACGCCCCTTATCATGGCATTTCTTGGCGCGACGAGACAGAAACAATAAAACCCATTATAAACGAGGCATGTAGTATCTAGTGGGGACATAACTACTGATTATAATGACTCCTACTGTCTTTTTACGTGTTGCGTTGTGTCGCGCCACGTATACATAACACCATGTCTGCATTTACGATCGTAGAACGAGAAACAAGCACTACTCTACACTGCTCAAAACTCGCGTTTAAATAGTCAGTACTGAATTCTTTAAATATGAAAACGTACTTACAGGCTGTGAGTCAGAAGCGCAGACTGTCCTTGCAACATTGGAATTGCCCCACTTTAAATCCTTAACCTCTTGTGTACAGCTGACATTGTAAAGCTGCTCTCCCAGGTTCAGGAAACAGTCCTCCGTGAAATGCGCAGCACCCACTCGAATATTTGCGTTGTACCATTCTGGAACAGTGTTGTAAATATAACTTGACCACTGATTTCTAGCTGTGTCCTCATTTGGAAGGCCAAACAAAGTACTTCCGCTTTCACAATGAAACACACTGTGTCTCCACAACATGGCAACTGCAAAACTATTACAGCCGGTAAAAGTTACGCCTTCTTTCTTTCCATATACATATGGGTGGTGTTACGCTAATCTACACACCACGTAATGTGGACCAGTGGGGGCGTGTTTGAACGAGCCATTTTAGGAAGGTGTGGCTGAGTCTTAACTTTTATAATAAATATCTCTTTGGTTTTGAGACTTTAAGCTTTGCAACTTTACAGATCTTATCTATGCACTAACAGCTTGTAACACTCCAAAGACAAAGGAAAACAAGAAACCGCATCGTATGACCCCTTTAAACTGCAATGATGTAGTAAAAGGGAATAAAAAAAAATCCTTTTGCATTAGTGTTAACAATGATTGTTGTCGTTTGAGAAATGTATTTTTGCAATAAGCACAAATCAACAGAATGTGGACTCATACACATGCTTTATTTTATCTCATCTAGTGTACTGGTTTATTTGGCTATATAATATATAAATTAATATAAAATACTTAGACATGCACTTTCTCTGTTATGAAAACTGGTAAAAAAAAATATTATAACAGTGAAATTTCTAGCCATTCTAAATTGTTTTCACCTCACATCATTTATCAGCTATACTCGAGGCATTTAACGTAAACAATTCCACTGAACTGAACGGAACTTCACCAGTTTCAACTTAAAAACTTAAGTTTAGCAGCTGCCTTAAAATGTTAAATCAACTGATTTTTATTGTAATAAGTTAAAATGGCTTGTAGTTTTAAGCTGATTTAACTTAAAAACTTAAGGCAGCTGCTTAACTTAGGTTTTTAAGTTAATTCTGGTCTTTTTACAGTGTAGAAAAAAACAAAAAACATTTGGAGTACCACAGACTGCCAAAAGCTATAGCAAATCAAGAAGACGAGTGCAAAAAAAGAAGGCAGCATTTGTGGTTAGCCAAACTGAACCAGGATTTCCAGGGCAAGAATCGTGCGATGTGTTTGTTCATATCATTTCTGGTCAGGTAGGTGAAACATTAGTCTAATATCTTAATACCACCTATTAACTTTAGTTTGTCAGAATAACTATTTAAGTACTACTATTTACTATTTAAGTACAATTTAAATTCTTAAACAGGTAATTAGCATTTTTTAAATTGGTCCTATTATGCTTTTTCACTTTTTAGTCAGTGTGTGGTGCGTATTTAGGGCATAAAAAACATCTACAAAATTTCAAATCTCAAAGTTCCCTTTTCAAGAACTACAACGAACGGCTCCTTTGGACTACAGCGTTTGTTTTCCAGATGCTATGATGTCACAAAGCTCATTAGAATATCATTCAAATAAATCTGCAATACTGCTATAAAAAGTTTATTTTATAATTAAGATATTTGTCTTGTTCATTTTAGACTCTACAACACAATGCACATTACATTCAATGTAAAATGCACAAAATACTTATTCTCTAACAGTTAATACTATGTTTTTTGTACAGAACATTTTCGACAATGTTACAACTTATTGAAAAAAGGGTGTAAATGTTATGGCTGTACAGTATGTGTGTAACTACCATATATTTTGTTCTGGGCATACACGCATAAGGCATCCAAGAAGACTTATAGTTCTGAATCGTCAACTTTTTGGTCTTTGTCAAAAGTTATAGTAGCTTTGTCAATTTTCTCTCCTGTTTTCTGGAGTTCATTCTGGCTCTTTGTTCTTGGATGGGAGTCAAGGTTGGAGTCAGATAGCGCTCAGTGCATTAACACAGATACAACAGGCCCTCAGGTGAGGCAGAGATGAATGGACCAGACCTGCTCACATTAACCCAATCCAATCCTTCAGATCCCGAATCGAGGGGAAAATGGCTTTTGAATAAATAGAAAATGTGTTTGGAATGAGAGGGAAACGGAATTGAACGGAGGATGAATAAGTAATGCGTCTTGAGTGAGAACAATCTTTGGGTGTAAAAGCAAGCATAGGTAATGCAATGAATACACTTTAACAACAACAACAACCGAGAAATGTGTTGCTAGGGTATACTGAACAGTTGCTAAGGTATGGCTATGCGGTCACTAGGGTATTTAATTAGGGGACTACACTTTTCAATTTAATTCACTTTTACTTGGTGTTTGCATATAAATGTGTCTTAGCAGTTTGTGGACACAACCACCCTACAATGATTAAAAACCATTCACCTACACACTGTAATTATCAAGCTGTTTTGATTTTCTGAGCAGTTTGGTGTCATATTGCTCAGGCCCCGCCCACAACTGCTGACGGACTGTCCTGTATTAGCATATTTATGTCCTCAGCCAGTTGTAAGCCGTCTGAAATTTTCTCCACGCTCGAGCAGCTGTAGCAACAACAATGTCTCATAGTCAATGCAGGTGTTTTGTATTTGGATGTAAAAGTGAAGATAAGAGTCTTCATTTTCTGCCGATATCAGAGCCACTGAAGACAAAGTGGATTAGTTTTGTTTCTGATGGTAATGCGCCACCAAACATACAACATAAAACAGAAGTGAGGGGCGGAGTAAGCAGTAGCTCATTAGCATTTAAAGAGACATGCACCAAAATGGCTCACTGTGAACAGTTGTTTCTGACAAGGTAAAAGGGTGTTGTTTTACACAAATTTTGAGGAATTTTAACCAAAGTATGTTGCAGACATTTCATGAAGATCCTAAAGAATCATACCAACTTGTGGAAAATAGGCACCCGAAGTGTTCTTACTTATGCACTACTAACATTAACTTAGTTGAAATGCAACTCTACATAAACTAAACGTTTATGGAAGCCTATGACCAGGAATAATAGCTAAAAAGTTTACATACACCTTGCAGAATCTGCAAAATGTTAATTATTTTACCAAAATAAGAGGGAACACACAAAATGTAATTTTTATTTAGTACTGACCTGAATAAGATATTTCATATAAAAGACGCTTACATATAGTCCGCAAGAGAAAACAATAGTTGAATTTATAAAAAATGACCCTGTTCAAAAGTTTACATACACTTGATTCTTAATACTGCGTTGTTACATGAATGATCCACAGCTGTGTTTTTTTGTTTAGTGATAGTTGTTTGTGAGTCCCTTGTTTGTCCTGAACAGTTAAACTGCCAGCTGTTCTTCAGAAAAATCCTTCAGGTCCCTATTCTTTGGTTTTTCATCATTTTTGTGTGTTTGAACCCTTTCCAACAATGACTGTATGAATTTGAGATCCATCTTTTCACACTGAGGACAACTGAGGGACTCATATGCAACTATTACAGAAGGTTTAAACTCTCACTGATGCTTCATAAGGAAAAAAAGACACATTAAGAGCCAGGGGGTGAAAACTTTTGAACAGAATGACGATGTGTACATTTTTCTTATTTTGCCTAAATATCATAGTTTTATTTTCATTTAGTACTGCCATTCAGAAGCTACAGAAGATACTTACATATTTCCAGAAGACAAAATCAGTTAAATTAACCCTGATCTTCAAATTCATGCTCTTAATGCATCAATCTTAATTCACAGTCACTGTTGGAAAGGGTTCAAATACACAAAAATGCTGAAAAACCAAAGAATTTGAGGGACCTGAAGGATTTTTCTGAAGAACAGCAGACAGTTTAACTGTTCAAGACAAATAAGGGACTCATGTACAACTATCACTAAAGAAAAACACAGCTGTGGATCATTCAGGTAACAATACAGTATTAAGAATCAAGTGTATGTAAAATTTTGAACAGGGTCGTTATTATAAGTTCAACAATTTTCTCTTTGGGACTATATGTAAACATCTTTTACATGAAATATCTTACTCAGGTCAGTACTAAATAAAAAACAACATGCATTTTGCATGATCCCTCTTATTTTGATAAAATAATTAACATTTTGCAGATTATTCAAATGTATTTACTGTTAGTTACACAAGGCAAAACAAGTTCAATCAAGAATAAACCAAAATTTACAGCAACTCCTGCTAATGTATTTGAAGGCTGCTAATGGATCAATTCGTATAAAGGTTATATTACACAACTATGCATTACTTTTACGGAAAGCTTACAACCTACTAGCTACATTCTGACATAAGAACAAATGGTGCAACTGTGTAAGTACAGCGTTAGTTGGTACTAGTTTTTAAGCCTCAAGTGTGGATCTGATTCAAGTAAGGACTTAAGTTAATATATTTTTTTTACCTGTTTTTTTTTTTTTTATATAAATGCTCAGAATCAAGCACAATTTGAGGTATCATTCACATCCGAAGCAGGTTCAAACACTACTAATTATCATTTCATGTTCATCCATATTTTCGAAATATTTGTTGTAGTGTTTTTCATTTTTGCATTGTTTTCAGAGGTTTCTGTGCCCTTGAAGTTGTGATTGGGTCAAGTCCTTTTCGCTACATTGCTTACGAACCTGCCATATTCATGGTCAGGACTGCAAACTGAAAGCAAATGCCTTTTACAAGCGAAATCATGCATCAATCAACTGAAACTCTTGTTGCAAAATAAAATGACAATGAACAAAACCAAATCCATAAAGTTCATAATTACTACTTTTGCAGAACAAATGACCGGCACGGCTACGGATCAGATAGTCTGCGCTCAGACTATGTAAATGCAGCTTTAAGCATTCTTTCTTTTCACTTTCTGACTAGATTGCTTTTGTAGAAAGGGAGAGAGAGCGAGAGATTTCAATGCCAGCTTCCCATTCAGATAATGATTAAAATTCATAGGCTAGCGGCTAACAGCGATTGCTGAGGCAATTTTAGAGCAGTCATAGCTTTCTACCAACAAAATTAATTTGACAGGTTTGCATTAAGGTACCTGATCAATATCCACTTAGAGCGGTGAGTGCTAAACGGAGAAAAATAACTGACCCGTGTGTGTTATGAGATGAAAAAAAATGGATCTCGGACACTTTTTTTCTCTCTCGGCCTCTTTCGCTCTTAAGCTCGCACCTACATCAGGAGCCCCTGACCTCCAGTCATTGATCGACTGCAGTTAACATGACAAAAAGAGCTGCAAGTTATACACCCACTGTATCTACCAGGGAACAATCAACCTACCTGCACTAAATGTTTGATGGAGTGACCAGCATTACTTGGCCTGTGTACAAGAGCAGGAGGCGAAAGGGGGAAAAAATGAATTCGCTCTCCTTACTGGAAAAGAAATACTGTGGCAGCGTTTTGACAGGACATCTCTCTCCATGCATCTTAACAAGCGTGCGGAGACAGGAAAGACCTACGCCGGGAAGGGACTGAAGCTGCTTGGCGGTAAGCTATCGCTCAAAGGTGTGAAACTTTTTGTTGGGCCACAGTGGCGTCACATCAACATAAATCAATAACTGCTTCATGGCCTGGCCTGACAGAAAGGGCTCGGCAAACATTTGACAGAGTTTTGACAAAAAAGAGTGGATGTTGAACAATTACTGCATTTTTTTAACCAAAATTATTCCCGCATAAACACCTATTTGTGGGTTTATTGAAGTTGGAGAAAGTTTCATGTCCTTTAGTATAGTGATGTACAGTGTTGGGGAAAGTTACTTTTAAAAGTAATGCATTACAATATTGTGTAAGTAACTAAATGATTGCGTTACTTTACTAGTTACTTGGAAAAAGTAATATTATTATGTAACTCGCATTACTAGTGATGTATGAAGCACAGCTTAAAGGAGCACTTTCAGAACAAAAAATTACAGATAATTTACTCACCCCCTTGTCATCCAAGATGTTCATGTCTTTCTTTCTTGAATCGTAAGGAAATTATGTTTTGAGTAAAACATTTCAGGTTCCCTTTCGAAGGGAACTCTCACTGCGTCCTCTAGAGGGTGCTTTAGGGGAACGCCGCAGCGTGACTCGTGTCTGAAAAATACATAGAAAAACTACATGAAATGGCCGACGACAGCGTATGACGTCACCGCGGTGCGAACATGCAACACACAACATATCTTCGTCGTCTTCAGCTTTCTTTGTCTGATAGTGCATTCTGGAAAAGGTAAGAGATTATTTCTTCTCACTATCATGGCGAGCACTAGCAAATTGTTTAAGAGGTGTGTTGATCAGTGTCCAAGTTATCTGACGCCTGATGACACACACAATCTTAGCGTGTTTTGTTTGGGCGAAGAGCACACATGCGATGTCCTTGAGGGGGCATTGTGTGTTCACTGTGAGTTTTTTTTTTCTATGAAAAAGTTCCGATCTCTGGACCCTACAGCATTTGTTTTCCACATGCTATGAAGTCGGAAATTCGAATAGACGAGGTGTGGGATTCGGCTTACTTTAGTGATGTAGCATGGACAGCCACTTCTGGGATGCTTCAGCTGGGTGGCTCGTATAAACGCGAGCATTGACTAAAGTGTCTGTAAACTGCTCCGGTAGCCACACTAGAGCCGCGCTGTTGTTAACACTAGCATTGAATAGAGTGACGACGTCGGAGCCGCGCCGTAGACATTGTGACGAGCTTCCACAGAGGGATCAGCGTCGCCCTGGCAACCAACCACGTGCACCTGCACGCACTCACCACCGGCTGATCGGTCACAGCTGCACCTCATCAGCCACGGCCTATTTAAGCAGCACATGCTGAAGCAAACAGATAGACTCTGGTCTCGAGCCGAATGCAACGTTGGTCTAACCCTTCTCTCTTGTTCTCCGACAGACAGCAGCGAGTGACCGATCAGCCCACACTTTGGAGCACAAATTGGACACCCTCTTCTCACCTGGATCGAGCATTTGAGCACTGGAAGCACCGACCACACCAGCATTTCTCACCGGCTCACCAGCTTCACTCACATTTTATTTTATTGTGAATAAATCCACCCTCCGGGGCCTTGTTTCACTAAGCCTGCCTTGTCGAGTGGTTCTTCACCCCGTCACAGTGGTGGAGAATGCGGGCAGATTTGTGAAGAACCACCGGCAAGTTCACCGCCCAGCCCCTAATTTTTTTTCTGTTTGTTTGTGCACCCCAGGATCTGGAAAGCGGCGCGCTCGTCCCCATCATGGAGGAAGTGCTGCAACGCCTTGCTGAAGTCAGCATCCGCCAGCAGCAAATCGTGGAACACCTCGCCACTCGCATGGGCCGGACGGAGGAAGAAGTCACCGCCATCCGTCTCTCCGCCGCCCAGCGCGTTCCGCTACCTGACGCCCGCGCCCAAGCCACCCGTCTACTGCCCAAGATGACGGCCGATGATGATGTGGAAGCCTTCCTCCAGGTCTTTGAAAATACTGCCCGACGCGAAGCCTGGCCAGAAGATGAGTGGGCACGCGCGCTGGCACCCCTCCTCACAGGGGAAGCCCAACGGGCTTATTTTTCACTTCCCTTGGCCACAGCTGATGATTATGCCGAAGTCAAGCGAGAGATCCTAGCGAGGCTCGGCCTCTCACCCATCTGCGCTGCCCAACAGTTCCATGAGTGGGTGTTCAAACCCCGGGTGCCAGCCCGTGCCCAAGCCGCTGAGCTCAGCCGCTGGAAGGAAACCCCACTGCAGCTCAGGTAGCGGAACGAGTGGTGGTCGATCGCCTCCTCCGCGCTCTTCCCCGCGCCCACTGGCAAGCCGTCGGGATGAGGAACCCCACCACCACCCTGGAACTCGTGGAGGCGATCGAGCTGGCGGATGCTGTCCACCACCGCGAGGCAGGGGACCGAGTGACGCCGTTTCCCCGGAGGGTGGTCCAGGAGCGACGCCCGCTCGAAGGCACCCAGCGGCCAGTCAGCAGGCCGACGGTTCCCCCACCGCGTGATGAACCCATGCCCAGCGCTGAACCACCGTCGCCCCCACGAGCGTGGCTGGCGGGCTGCATCGTACATCAGCGCCTTCCATCGGGAGCCCCCGAAGCAGATGTGACGGTGGAGGGGAAACGGTTCCGGGCCCTGTTGGACTCAGGCAGTGCGGTCACCCTCGTCCAGTCCCGACTGTGTGAACCCCGAAACGGCCAGAAAACTTACCTCCCCATTATCTGTGTGCACGGGGACACTCGCCAAGTGCCAGCTCAATCGGTCACCATCTCAGCTCCTCAAGGCACCTGGACGGTGGAGGCTGGCCTCGTGGAAGACCTGCCAGTGGCCGTACTGCTTGGGAGGGACTGGCCCAGCTTCGACCGACTGCTCACCGCCGCTACTCAGCCCGTCAGCCAAAAGGGGAACCGTCGAAGATGGAGGCGGCCACGTGGATCCCGCCGCCGCCCGGCCCTACTCGCCTCCGACAGCGGGAGAGGTGGTGAGTCCCCCTTCCAAAATACTAACCTATTCTATGATGTCTACCAACAGGCTGCTGGAGGGGGCTCGTTCGCCAAGGAACAGCGGGAGGACGACCGTCTCAAGCACTGTTGGGCCCAGGTGCGAGCCGTCGACGGGAAGGACGTCCTCCCACGGCCCCATCCTCTCCCGCACTTTGTCGTTGAGAATGGCCTGCTGTACTGTGTCGCTCAGCGGAGGGGGGAGGAGAAGAAGTTGTTGGTGGTACCACGAGGGAAGACCGAAACCGTCCTGGAGCTGGCACATTCCCATCCCATGGCAGGTCACCTCGGAGCAGCCAACACCTCCCAACGCATCCGCGACCGCTTCCACTGGCCGGGCCTGGAGGCCGAAGTGAAGCGGTTTTGCCAAGCCTGCCCGACCTGCCAATCCACGTCGCCCAGGACCCCCCAGCCCGCTCATACCGCTGCCCATCATCGAGGTGCCCTTCGAGCGGATTGGAATGGACATCGTGGAGCCGTTGCCGAAATCTGCCCGCGGCCATGAACACATCCTGGTTATCGTCGACTATGCCACCCAGTACCCAGAGGCAGTTCCCCTGAGGAAAGCTACCGCCAAATCCATCGCCCAGGAGCTGTTTCTGCTGGCCAGCCGAGTCAGCCTCCCCGCGGAGATACTGACTGACCAGGGAACACCGTTCATGTCCCGGCTGATGGCGGATCTCTGCAGGCTGCTGCGGGTGAAGCAGTTGAGGACCACGGTCTACCACCCACAAACGGACGGCCTCGTGGAGAGATTCAACCAGACCCTCAAGCAAATGCTGAGACGTGTCGCCGCGGAGAATAAGCGGGACTGGGATCTCATGCTACCCTACGTGCTCTTCGGAATCCGAGGTCCCCCAGGCCTCAACTGGCTTCACCCCCTTTGAGCTCCTTTTTGGCCGGCAACCGCGCGGCCTCCTGGACGTCGCCAAGGAAGCTTGGAAGCAGCAGCCTGCCCCTCATCGCACCATCGTCTAGCACGTCCGACAGATGAGGGAGCGGATCGACCGAGTGATGCCGTTAGTCCGGGAACACCTGAGTAAGGCCCAACAAGCGCAGCAACGCCACTACAACCGGGCAGCCCAGCCACGGGAGTTCCAGCCTGGAGACCGTGTCATGGTCCTGGTCCCTAGCTCCGCCTGCAAATTCCTGGCCTCCTGGCAGGGGCCCTACACGGTTGTGGAGAAGGTCGGTCCAGTCACCTACCGGTTGAGGCAGCCCGGTCGACGGCAGGCGGAGCAACTATATCACATCAACCTCTTTAAGAAGTGGGTAGGGAACCGGGACCAAGTGGCTGCCCTCAGTCTCATCGATCCCGTGGTTGTAGATGTCAACCCCCATCTCTCGGCTGCCCAGAAGGCGGAGCTGCAGCACCTGGTCAGTCAGTTCCAGGATGTGTTCTCTTCTCAGCCCGGGCAGACCAATGTGGTACACCACGACATCAAGACGCCCCCAGGAGTGATCATCAGGCAACGGCCCTACCGAGTCCCAGAAGCTCGTCGGCAGGCTATTGAGGAGGGGATTCAACAAATGCTGAAGTTGGGGGTAATAGAACCATCCCGGAGTCCATGGTCCAGCCCCATCGTGATGGTCCCAAAGCCGGATGGCACCCTCCGCTTCTGTAATGACTTCCGCCGCCTGAACGAAGTCTCCGAGTTCGACGGGTACCCCATACCTCGGGTCGACGAGCTTTTAGACCGCCTGGGAAGGGCCCGGTATATCAGCACCCTCGACCTCACCAAGGGCTATTGGCAGGTACCCCTCACTGAATCAGCTAAACCTAAAACTGCCTTTTCTACCCCCAGTGGCCACTGGCAGTACCAGACCCTTCCCTTCGGCTTGCACGGGGCCCCCGCGATGTTCCAGCGTATGATGGACATCCTCCTGCGGCCCCACCAGGCATACGCGGCCGCCTACCTGGACGACGTGGTGGTCCATTCCGAGGCATGGGGTGAACATCTGGATCGTCTGCGGAGGGTGCTCTCGGAGCTCCGGCGGGCTGGACTCACCGCCAACCCCCGCAAATGCCACCTAGCCCTCTCAGAAGCGAAGTACCTGGGTTTTCAAGTCGGTCGCGGACTCATCCGGCCTCAAGAGAAGAAGGTAGAGGCCGTCCACTCCGCCCCGAGGCCGGAGACCAAAACCCAGGTACGAGCCTTTTTGGGGTTTGGCGGGGTATTACCGATGTTTTATCCCCAACTTCTCCTCTTTAGCCGCCCCCCTGACAGACCTGACCAGGAAGGGGCAGCCGGAGAAGGTGTGTTGGACCCCATCTGCGGAGGAGGCCTTTACCCGGATCAAGACAGCGCTCACGTCCTCGCCGGTACTCCGTGCCCCCGACTTTAGCTGCCCCTTCCTGCTGCAGACGGATGCCCCCGACACAGGACTGGGAGCCGTCCTGTCCCAAATCCAGGAGGGTGAGGAGCATCCGATCATTTATATCAGCAGGAAGCTGTCCCCGGCCGAGAGGAAGTACGCCGCCGTGGAGAAGGAAGCCCTGGCCATCAAGTGGGCAGTCCTGGAGCTCAGGTACTATCTCCTAGGCCGCAAGTTCACCCTGGTTACTGACCACGCGCCCCTCCAGTGGATGGCCCGCACCAAGGATACCAACGCCAGGGTGACTCGCTGGTTCCTAGCGCTCCAGGACTTCCACTTCGAGGTGCGACATCGAGCCGGGGCTGCCAACACGAACGCCGATGGCCTCTCACGGATCTGGACAGCTTATGCAGGTCTGTCGGGGGTCATTCCCCACCCTCCCCTCATTTCACCCCTACTATCTCCGTTTGTTCATACAACGCTTGGGGGGGGGGGGGTTGTGACGAGCTTCCACAGAGGGATCAGCGTCGCCCTGGCAACCAACCACGTGCACCTGCACGCACTCACCACCGGCTGATCGGTCACAGCTGCACCTCATCGGCCACGGCCTATTTAAGCAGCACATGCTGAAGCAAACAGATAGACTCTGGTCTCGAGCCGAATGCAACGTTGGTCTAACCCTTCTCTCTTGTTCTCCGACAGACAGCAGCGAGTGACCGATCAGCCCACACTTTGGAGCACAAATTGGACACCCTCTTCTCACCTGGATCGAGCATTTGAGCACTGGAAGCACCGACCACACCAGCACTTCTCACCGGCTCACCAGCTTCACTCACATTTTATTTTATTGTGAATAAATCCACCCTCCGGGGCCTTGTTTCACTAAGCCTGCCTTGTTGAGTGGTTCTTCACCCCGTCACAACATGTACAGTGCGTGGTAAGAGATTTATTCATAATACAGTGACTAATGGTAGTTTGAAGGTATATCATCTTGAGCACTTTAGCATGACCTTTATACAGAAGCCACTTTCAAACCAAACTGCTTTTAGTTAGTCATTGTGGCAAATCCATGTGACTGGTTTGAACATGTTGCAAAATGTACATATTTTGAAATCACAGATCATATGGTTTCCTATTGAAATAAAAACAATGGTAAATATGAATGCACATGTAGTGCTTACTTATCAAACCCATGGTGACATGACCTCTCAAAACTCTTACCTATGTAATTCCCTTTGTGTCAGTGAAAAGTTTGCAAAGCCAGTGAGATTTTTGTATGCAGGAGTCCTTACTTCACAGAGATTTAATCTCACCATCATCGAGTCTGTCTGGGATTACATGAGGAGACAAAAATACTGGGACAGACTAAATCCATGAGAAATTTGGCAACATCTCAAAGACTCTTGGAGAAATCTACCTGCAAAACTACCTTAAAAACTGCAAAAGTGTAGCTGAGACAAAAAGTCAAAAGCAAAGTAGTAGTAAAGAGTAGTTTCTGTCAAGTTATTTAGGGATTATTAGCCACAATGTCTGCCCAAACTTGAAAAGGCTTCAATCCACTTTGAAATGGCGCATGGATCAACTCAAAGCATGAGATTAGATTCTTCATCACAGATGCAATTTATTAAAATCTTTCAGCAACAGTCTCCATTTGCTCATTTTCAATACTTTCTCAGATGCTCAGCTTAATAACCTATACAAACAAACCATATTAGATTAGATTAGATTCAACTTTATTGTCATTACACATGTACAAGTACAAGGCAACGAAATGCAGTTTAGGTCAGTTTAGGAGTGCAATAAGCAGCAAGTGCAGGATATAGGTATAATTTATAAGTTATAAGTGCACTAATGGGAGATATGTACAGGGAGAAACTATGGAAATTATTTACAGATGAAAGTATTGTGGACATAATTTACAGGCGCTATTAACAAGTAGAATGTACAAATAGATGAGCATAGTATGCAGGTTGTTGTTAACTATAATCAGGAATTGCACATTGATACGAACATAATATACAGGTAGCTGATTACTAAAGCAGGAATTAACAAATAATAATTTACAAATGTATAGATACATATAAAAAAATTACAAAATGTATATGTGCAATGGAAATGTGCATTTACAAATGGATATGTACAGTGTAGTGCAACAGATTAAGTAGTGCAATGGTAATGGGGAGACTGTAGGGGTGTGTGTGTGGGGGGGGGGGGGCAAAGGTGTCAGTGGGGGGCAGAGTTCAATAAGGAGACAGCTCTGGGAAAGAAGCTGTTCCTCAGTCTGCTGGTTCTAGTCTTTGGGCATCTGAAGCGCTTGCCGGAAGGCAGGAGAGAAAACAGTTTGTGGGCGGGGTGAGAGGAATCCTTAAGAATACTGCGTGTTCGACACAAACAGTGCTTCTTCTGAATGTCCTCAATGGATGGGAGTGGAGTCCCTATGATGTGTTGGGCAGTTTTCACCACCCGCTGCAGTGCCTTACGCTCCACAACAGAGCAGCTTCCGTACCAGACTGTGACACAGTTCGTAAGGATGCTTTCTATCGTGCAGTAATAGAAGTTCACCAGGATGGCTGAGGACAGCTGGTTCTTCTTAAGTGTTCTCAAGAAGAACAGGCGCTGGTGAGCCTTCTTGACCAGGCTGGAGGTGTTGGTAGTCCAGGATAGGTCCTCTGAAATGTGGGTCCCCAGGAACTTAAAGGATGAAACAGACTCAACAGTCATCCCATTGATGTGGATGGGATCATGTGAGCCTCTTCTTCCCTTCCTGAAGTCCACAATGAGCTCCTTGGTTTTGGTGGTGTTAAGGAGCAGATTATTGTCTGTGCACCACTTGGCCAGGTGCTGAATCTCCTCCCTGTAGGCAGTCTCATCGTTGTTGCTGATTCGACCGATCACCGTAGTGTCGTCTGCAAACTTGATGATGGTGTTAGATCCATACACAGGCCTGCAGTCGTGGGTGAAGAGGGAGTAGAGAAAGGGGCTCAGCACACAGCCCTGTGGTACACCAGTGTTCAGTGTGACGGTAGAGGAACAGATGTGACCTGATTTAACATGCTGAGGTCTGTCAGTCAGAAAATCCATAACCCAGTTGCAAAGTGAGGTGTTAACGTCCAGGTCTCTAAGTTTAGTGATTAACTTAGATGGTCTGACAGTGTTGAATGCTGAGCTGAAATCAACAAACAGCATTCGTGCATAAGTGTTTGTATTGTCCAGGTGTGTGAGTACAGAGTGCAGCGCTATGGAGACTGCATCATCTGTGCTCCTATTGCCACGGTAGGCAAACTGGTGTGGGTCCAGTGTGGATTGGAGGGAGCCCTTGAGGTGTGAGAGGACCAGCCGCTCGAAGCACTTCATAATGATGGGTGTGAGTGCTACAGGTTCTGACAGTGTTCAGGCATGTTGGGTTGGAGTGTTTCGGCACTGGCACAATGGAGGTGGATTTAAAACATGCTGGTACAGCTGCTTGGGCAAGGGACATGTTAAAAATGTCTGTGAATACCCCAGCGAGTTGCTCTGCACATGCCCTCAGTACGCGGCCAGGGATACCGTCTGGTCCAGCAGCCTTGCGCGCGTTGATCCGACTCAGTGCGGTGTAGACGTCTGAAGAGGCAAGTGTGATGGGTGAGTGGTCGGTTGAGGGAGTGATTTTGGTGGCAGTGTCTATATTGTCTCTCTCAAAGCGAGCATAAAAGTCATTAAGCTCGTTCAGGAAGAAGACATCGGTGGCTGTGGGGGTGGAGTGGCTGGGTTTGTAGTCACTGATGGCCTGAATGCCCTGCCACATGCGTCGAGGGTCAAAATTAGAAAAGTGCTCCTCTAGCTTAAGTTTGTAGCAGTGCTTGGCCTTTTTGATGCCACTCTTCAGATTTGCCCTGGAAGTGCTGTAGGCCTGTGCATCACCTGATCTAAAGGCAGTGTTGCGTGCTTTCAGCAGGAGACGCACTTCCTTGTTCATCCATGGTTTCTGATTTGGGTATGTGGTGATCTGTTTCTGGGTTGTAACACTGTCTATGGTAGTATTAATGTAATCCAGAACAGAGGAAGTGTAGCTGTCAATGTCCGTGTGAGAGCCACAGGTGGCCTGAGAAGCAAACATACTCCAGTCTGTGTGTAGAAACCTGTCCTGGAGTGTGAAGTCTACCCCCGCTGGCCACACTTTGATGGTCTTCACTGATGGCTTCACACGGTTGATGAGGGGTGAGTATTTGGGGGTGAGGAACAAAGAAAGGTGGTCTGATTGTCCCAAGTGGGGGAGGGGGGGTCACGGTATAAGCTTCAGCCAAGTTTGTGTATACATGGTCTAAAGTTTTATTTCCTCTAGTGTGGCAGAAAACGTTTTGATGAAATTTGGGGAGTACTGTCTTTAAGTTTGAGTGATTAAAATCCCCGCAACAATAAATGCAGCCTCCGGGTGAGCAGTTTGTTGTTTGCTGATGGCCGCATGAAGTTCATTCATAGCAAGCTTGGCATCAGCATCGGGAGGAATGTAAGCAGCTGTTATTATGGTGGAGGTGAACTCCCACGGCAGATAAAACGGTCTACACTTAACCATGAGAAACTCTAGGTTAGCTGGGCAGTGTCTCCCAATAGTAACAGAGTTTGTGCACCAAGCTTTGTTAACATAAATGCACAATCCTCCGTTTCTGGTCTTACCGGAGTCATCTGCCGTTCTGTCTGCCCGGAATGTGTGAAGCTCAGCTAGAGCAATAGCACTGTCCGATACATCGCTGTTTAGCCATGTTTCAGTGAAGATCATGACATTGCAGTTCAAAAGTCTCTTGCTGTGTTTGATGCGGAGTCGAATCTCGTCCATTTTGTTCACCAGCGACCGTACATTAGCGAGGAAAATGCTGGGTAAAGAGAGCCGGTGTGGTGTTAGCTTTAGCTTAGCTCTAAGTCCTCCACGCTTCCCCCGTCTTTGTTTACGGTCGTGTCGCCGCCTTCGAGCACTTCCGCCCGGCCGGGTAGAGTGCGCAGCCATAGGTGTTCTGGTGATCTCAGGGACGAGTTGAAGATTACTGATAAAACTGTCGGGAATGTACAAACCAATATCCAAAAGCTCCTGTCGGGTGTACGATGTAAAGGCACGACTGTTCTGTACGAACAGACCCGAGATGAGCAAGTAAAATACTGCAAATTTGCAGAAACTGGAGAGACACTGAACCTCGCGATGTGTACGCGCCGCCATCTTGGTCGTATATATACAAACATTACCATACAAGACACTACACATGGCATCATTTAAAGATGTTTGACTCATTTAAAATATTGCTAGGATGTTCACAAGTTAGATGCTAAACTGCTAACAATGTTACATAATCTGAAATATACCCAGTACATAAAATTTGTTTAGCCAGTCCATAGTTGCTAAAGAAATGAGTCCTACCAGTAGCGTCTCAAAGTTGATGATCACATTGTGGCTTTTCCCAGTTGTCCTTAAGCAAGTGCTTTCAATAAAGTTGCATAAGTGCAGGTTTTGCACGTCCTTCTTTGATTTGCAACAATGCTTAGGTAGGAACGTAGAAGCTAGAGAGGCACAAACACTCCATGCAGGCTGCTAATTACACACACCTGGTTCCATGTGCTATCATGTGCAGTTTCACTGACCAATCAGCTTCCTTGTTCCTTGTTTGCTTACAACCAATAGATTACTCCGATCTTAAACTCATACTGTTTGATGGATTTGTATCTTTTACTAAACAGTAATGAATAAATATTTCTTCCTTTGGTTTAACAGTTTCTTTAAAAATATCCTTACTTTAAAGTATTTATTTATTATTTATTCTTTGTTTCTTTTTTACTATAGCACTGCGGGATGCACTTTTTTTCCAGGGGTTTCAGTACAGTGTAATCGATACTGCGTCACCAGGCAGGCGTGGCCTATTTGAGAATTTGCATAGGTCACAGATCATGCGCAGTTAGGGAAAAGCCATTTGCTTCAGATACCACCACTATTGCAGGGGTTTCGTGCCCTCATATTTATATTTATATACAGTGTCTTGAAATACCTGGCAACGATCACAGGGGTTTCGTGCCCTTCATATTTATATTCATATATAGTATCATGAAATACCTGTCCGTGATCACAGGGGTTTCGTGCCCTTCATATTTATATTCATATATAGTATCATGAAATACCTGTCCGTGATCGCAGGGGTTTCGTGCCCTTCATATTTATATTCATATATAGTATCATGAAATACCTGTCCGTGATCACAGGGGTTTCGTGCCCTTCATATTTATATTCATATATAGTATCATGAAATACCTGTCCGTGATCACAGGGGTTTCGTGCCCTTCATATTTATATTCATATATAGTATCATGAAATACCTGTCCGTGATCACAGGGGTTTCGTGCCCTTCATATTTATATTCATATATAGTATCATGAAATACCTGTCCGTGATCACAGGGGTTTCGTGCCCTTCATATTTATATTCATATATAGTATCATGAAATACCTGTCCGTGATCACAGGGGTTTCGTGCCCTTCATATTTATATTTATATACAGTGTCTTGAAATACCTGGCAACGATCACAGGGGTTTCGTGCCCTTCATATTTATATTCATATATAGTATCATGAAATACCTGTCCGTGATCACAAGGGTTTCGTGCCCTTCATATTTATATTCATATATAGTATCATGAAATACCTGTCCGTGATCACAGGGGTTTCGTGCCCTTCATATTTATATTCATATATAGTATCATGGAATACCTGTCCGTGATCACAAGGGTTTCGTGCCCTTCATATTTATATTCATATATAGTATCATGAAATACCTGTCTGTGATCACAGGGGTTTCGTACCCTTCATATTTATATTCATATATAGTGTCATGAAATACCTGTCTGGGATGTTGTAAACCATGATTTATTTTCGTAAATAGACGCTACAGTTACTGCACGTTTTACATTTCTATAACAGCTGTTTATTTGTTTCCGAAAATCGTTTAAATGTAAATTTTTAAAACAAAAAAATAACCTGTATGACTGTGTTGTCCTTCATTATCCATCAGAGCTGATCCTAGGTTTTGAAATGCCCGCACAAAAAAAAATGATTTACTGCGCATGATCGGTGACCTCTCTTAATAATTTTTTTTTGAAAGGGGCGTTGGGAAAAAGAAATGCCCATTTTACGTTGTGGTAATGAAACTCCTGGAATTTAGTGAATGCCATAGCCAGGGGCACCGCTAAGGGGGGGAAAGTTAGGACAATTCTAAGGGCCCACGCCCTTTAGGGCCCCCAGAGATCTGCTTTGGTGCTTTGGTGTGGTAGGGGGGGCCCAACCTCATATTTTGTCATAGGGCCCAAAATTGCGAGCGGCGCCCCTGGCCATAGCACTGCAGCTTTGCAGGTCTATTTTTTTAGAGAGGTTTGGAGATTTTGCATGTCATAATATTTCAAAACCTTAATTATAAATTAAACATTTACTTTATCTTAAGAAACATACTGACTGTGACACAGTCATTGTCATAGGAAACTGCATTTGTATGTATTTTAGGTTAACATACAAATAGACACAGTTGAAGCCAAAAGTTTACATACACCTTGCAGAATTTGCATATTTTTTTTATTTTTATTTAGTACTGACTTCAATAAGATATTTCACATAAAAGACGTTTAGCCTACATTTAGTCCACAACAGAAAACAATAGTTAAATTTATAAAAAAAATAAATAAATTATTTTGTCTTCTGGAAAACATTAAAGTATATTCTGTAGCTGCTGTAAGGCAGTACTACATGAAAACAGTGAAATTTAGGCAAAATAGCAAAAATGTACACATCTTCATTCTGTTCAAAAGTTTTCACCCCCAGCTCTTAATGCATTGTGTTTCCTTCTTAAGAGCATCAGTGAGCATTTGAACCTTCTGTAATAGTTGCATATGAGTCCCTCAGTTGTCCTCAGTGTGAAAAGATGGATCTCAAAATCATAGTCACCGTTGGAAAGGGTTCAAATGCACAAAATGTTGAACAACCAAAGAATTTGTGGGACCTGAAGGGTTTTTCTGAAGAACAGGTAGTTTAAATTAAGAATCAAGTGTATTTAAACTTTCAAACAGGGTTATTTTTATAAATTCAACTATTATTTTCTCTTGTGGACTATATGTGTACTAAATAAAAAATAGTATGCATTTTGTATGATCCCTTTTATTTTGGTAAAATAACTATAATTTTGCAGATTCTACAGGGTGTATGTAAACTTTTGACTTCAACTGTAGATGATAGAAAATAATAAAGATCTAACATCACAACAGAACAATTAAATAGCAGTGATTACAAAAGCAATAACAGCATAAATAAAGTCAGCGCACAGCAAAACAATAATCCCAATAATCTGTCATTTAAATTAACATTTGCATAATGCCAATCAGCAGGGCTGTCAATCAATAACAACATCTGAACGAGCTGTAATAACCTATCGGATGTCATTAACAATTCATTTTCAATATACACACCATTAATTATGAAACCATAATTTGTGTTGCGGAAATGCAAAGAAAATCATTTCAAGTGGTCATTGGATGGCAGTTTGTGTATACAACCACCCCACAATGATAAAATCCACCCAGTGGTATTTTTTTAATCTTTATAAGTAATATCCCCTTTTTTTTTTAAATCAGTTCAATCTTAGCTTCTTGTCAGTGTGATGACACACAACAGAGGCCACTCCCACGATAGTTGATTGACATGAGCGCCTTACCTTAGACCCGCCCTCACCGAGCTGAAACAGTCTGACTCTGATCGCCATTGTGTGACTCAGGTGCAGGGGAAGACAAGAATGTCTCAGATTGAGTGATTGAGGTGTTCTGTTGTTGGATGTAACAATGAACATAGCAGTCAGCATTTACTCCTGACATCTGAGCCACTGAAGACGCAGAGGGTTAACATTACTTTTGTTTTTGAAAGGAAAGCACAGATCCCGACCTACATATGGGTCTATGTTCATGCGAATCATTCGGGATGCAGCTTCACCCACAGTAGAAGTGAGTATAAGGGTTTTTTATGCATCTTTGCAAATAGGCTTTCTTAATAATGTGCTTGTTGGCAAGTTTTGCAGCTAAATGCGACTAAAGTAAACATTATGGCTCGTCATCCCACGGCAGAGAGGGGCGGAGCGAGCAGAGCTCATTAGCATTTAAAGGAACATGCAACAGAATCGCTCGCTCTGAAAAGGGCTGATTTTGACAAGGTTATAAAAGTGTTTTGTACACTACCATTGACAATTTTTAACCAAAATATTTCATAGACTTCATTCGGGATGCAGCATCACCCACAGCAGAAGTGAATATAAGGGTTTATTATGCATCTTTGCAAATGGCCTTTATTACTAATGTGTTAGTTAGCAAGTTTCGCAGCTAAACGTGGCTAAATGCGACTAAAGTAAACATTACGGCTCGTCATCCCACGGCAGAGAGGGGCGGGGCAAGCAGAGCTCATTAGCATTTAAAGGAACATGCAACAGAATAGCTCAGTCTAAAAAGGGCTGATTTTGACAAGGTTAAAAGAGTGTTTTTTTACACTATCATTGTTTTTATGCATCTTTGCAAATGGCCTTTCTTAATAACGTGCTGGTTAGCAAGTTTCACAGCTAAACGCGGCTAGATGCGGCTAAAGTAAACATTACGGCTCATCATCCCACGGCAGAGAGGGGCGGGGCAAGCAAAGCTCTTTAGCATTTAAAGGAACATGCAACAGAATAGCTCGCTCTGAAAAGGACTGATTTTGACAAGGTTATAAAAGTGTTTTGTACACTGCCATTGACAAATTTTAACCAAAGTATGTTATAAACTTCATTCGGGAAGCAGCTTCACCCTCAACAAAAGTGAGTATAAGGATTTTTTATGCATCTTTGCAAATGGCCTTTCTTAATAATGTGCTAGTTAGCAAGCTTTGCAGCTAAACACGGCTAAATGCAACTAAAGTAAACATTACGGCTCGTCATCTCATGGCAGAGAGGGGCGGGGCGAGCAGAGCTCATTAACATTTAAAGGAACATGCAACAGAATAGCTCGCTCTAAAAAGGGCTGATTTTGACAAGGTAAAAAGAGTGTTTTTTACACTACCATTGTTTTTATGCATCTTTGCAAATGGCCTTTCTTAATAACGTGCTGGTTAGCAAGTTTCACAGCTAGTTAGCAAGTTTCGCAGCTAAACGCGGCTAGAGTAAACATCACGGCTCGTCATCCCACGGCAGAGATGGGCGGGGCAAGTAAAGCTCTTTAGCATTTAAAGGAACATGCAACAGAATAGCTCGCTCTAAAAAGGGCTGATTTTGACAAGGTAAAAAGAGTGTTTTTTACACTATCATTGTTTTTATGCATCTTTGCAAATGGCCTTTCTTAATAATGTGCTGGTTAGCAAGTTTCACAGCTAGTTAGCAAGTTTCGCAGCTAAACGCGGCTAGATGCGCCTAAAGTAAACATTACGGCTCATCATCCCACGGCAGAGAGGGGCGGGGCAAGCAAAGCTCTTTAGCATTTAAAGGAACATGCAACAGAATAGCTCGCTCTGAAAAGGACTGATTTTGACAAGGTTATAAAAGTGTTTTGTACACTGCCATTGACAAATTTTAACCAAAGTATGTTATAAACTTCATTCGGGAAGCAGCTTCACCCTCAACAAAAGTGAGTATAAGGATTTTTTATGCATCTTTGCAAATGGCCTTTCTTAATAATGTGCTAGTTAGCAAGCTTTGCAGCTAAACACGGCTAAATGCAACTAAAGTAAACATTACGGCTCGTCATCTCATGGCAGAGAGGGGCGGGGCGAGCAGAGCTCATTAACATTTAAAGGAACATGCAACAGAATAGCTCGCTCTAAAAAGGGCTGATTTTGACAAGGTAAAAAGAGTGTTTTTTACACTACCATTGTTTTTATGCATCTTTGCAAATGGCCTTTCTTAATAACGTGCTGGTTAGCAAGTTTCACAGCTAGTTAGCAAGTTTCGCAGCTAAACGCGGCTAGAGTAAACATCACGGCTCGTCATCCCACGGCAGAGATGGGCGGGGCAAGTAAAGCTCTTTAGCATTTAAAGGAACATGCAACAGAATAGCTCGCTCTAAAAAGGGCTGATTTTGACAAGGTAAAAAGAGTGTTTTTTACACTATCATTGTTTTTATGCATCTTTGCAAATGGCCTTTCTTAATAATGTGCTGGTTAGCAAGTTTCACAGCTAGTTAGCAAGTTTCGCAGCTAAACGCGGCTAGATGCGCCTAAAGTAAACATTACGGCTCATCATCCCACGGCAGAGAGGGGCGGGGCAAGCAAAGCTCTTTAGCATTTAAAGGAACATGCAACAGAATAGCTCGCTCTGAAAAGGACTGATTTTGACAAGGTTATAAAAGTGTTTTGTACACTGCCATTGACAAATTTTAACCAAAGTATGTTATAAACTTCATTCGGGAAGCAGCTTCACCCTCAACAAAAGTGAGTATAAGGATTTTTTATGCATCTTTGCAAATGGCCTTTCTTAATAATGTGCTAGTTAGCAAGCTTTGCAGCTAAACACGGCTAAATGCGACTAAAGTAAACATTACGGCTCGTCATCTCATGGCAGAGAGGGGCGGGGCGAGCAGAGCTCATTAACATTTAAAGGAACATGCAACAGAATAGCTCGCTCTAAAAAGGGCTGATTTTGACAAGGTAAAAAGAGTGTTTTTTACACTACCATTGTTTTTATGCATCTTTGCAAATGGCCTTTCTTAATAACGTGCTGGTTAGCAAGTTTCACAGCTAGTTAGCAAGTTTCGCAGCTAAACGCGGCTAGAGTAAACATCACGGCTCGTCATCCCACGGCAGAGATGGGCGGGGCAAGTAAAGCTCTTTAGCATTTAAAGGAACATGCAACAGAATAGCTCGCTCTAAAAAGGGCTGATTTTGACAAGGTAAAAAGAGTGTTTTTTACACTATCATTGTTTTTATGCATCTTTGCAAATGGCCTTTCTTAATAATGTGCTGGTTAGCAAGTTTCACAGCTAGTTAGCAAGTTTCGCAGCTAAACGCGGCTAGATGCGCCTAAAGTAAACATTACGGCTCATCATCCCACGGCAGAGAGGGGCGGGGCAAGCAAAGCTCTTTAGCATTTAAAGGAACATGCAACAGAATAGCTCGCTCTGAAAAGGACTGATTTTGACAAGGTTATAAAAGTGTTTTGTACACTGCCATTGACAAATTTTAACCAAAGTATGTTATAAACTTCATTCGGGAAGCAGCTTCACCCTCAGCAGAAGTGAGTATAAGGATTTTTTATGCATCTTTGCAAATGGCCTTTCTTAATAATGTGCTAGTTAGCAAGCTTTGCAGCTAAACACGGCTAAATGCGACTAAAGTAAACATTACGGCTCGTCATCTCATGGCAGAGAGGGGCGGGGCGAGCAGAGCTCATTAACATTTAAAGGAACATGCAACAGAATAGCTCGCTCTAAAAAGGGCTGATTTTGACAAGGTAAAAAGAGTGCTTTTTACACTACCATTGTTTTTATGCATCTTTGCAAATGGTCTTTCTTAATAATGTGATGGTTAGCAAGTTACACAGCTAGTTAGCAAGTTTCGCAGCTAAACACGGCTAGATGCGGCTAAAGTAAACATCCCACGGCAGAGACGGGCGGGGCAAGTAAAGCTCTTTAGCATTTAAAGGAAAATGCAACAGAATAGCTCACTCTGAAAAGGGCTGATTTTGACAAGGTTAAAAAAGTGTTTTTTTTTTTTTACACTACCATTGAGAAATTTTAACCAAAGTATTTTATAGACTTCATTCGTGATACAGCTTCATCCACAGCAGAAGTGAGTATAAGGGTTTTTATACTCACTTGGCCTTTCTTAAAAATGTGCTGGTTAGCAAATTTCACAGCTAAAAGCGGCTAAAGTAAACATTACGGCTCGTCATCCCACGGCAGAGAGGGACGGGGTGAGCAGAGCTCATTAGCATTTAAAGGAACGTGCAACAGAATAGCTCGCTCTAAAAAGGGCTGATTTTGACAAGGTTATAAAAGTGTTTTGTATACTACCATTGACAAATTTTAACCAAAGTATGTTAAAGACTTTTCATTAAGATTCTAAAGAATCATACATGTATCAACTTGGAAAATGGGCATCCGATGACCCCTTTAAAACCTCGACAAATGTCAGAAAATGTGCTCCATATGTTGGTAAGAATAGCAGGCACATACATTAAAACCCTCAAGCATTACCAATATCATCTGAGAAAAAGTCACACACACACACACACACACACACACACACACACACACACACACACACACACACACACACACACACACACACACACACACACACACACACACAGACAGTGACTGAAGGCGATGAGCCCCCTGTGGCGTCGCAGACGGATTCAATGTGCTGAGAAACAAAGTTCTGTACACAGGCACCACAAACATAATGGAGCATTAATACAAACACACACACACTTAACCTTCAAGAGAATGAGAAAAAACAAACAGTTAGTGCAAATAAATACCTCATAAAATGGATTGTTGATGTCCTATAAAGTGCAGATAATGTCTTTCACAAAGTTCAGTTCATATATGAACTTAAAAACGTGGATGAATGAAATCTTTAGTTTTATTAATACATGATAAGTTTGTTTTAATATCACGAATCGTAAACCCCGAACTCTTTATGCTTTATTGTCGCTCCACTGTCCATTTAATCTCTGAACTGTTGCTTTATTTTGTTAGTTAACTGAATTGGCAGGGGCGTCTTTCCTGGGCCGAATTAAAAGCGGCTATAAGTAACTTTTACGAGCGAATGCGTGTGGGCATTGGGTGTAAGTGAGACTGAGAGTGAAGCATTGTGGGTATTATGTTTTTATTGAGTGGAGCGGTCCCTCTCTTTCTGGATGAGAAGCTATTTTCTAGTGGCTGGGAAGTTTTATGTTGCAAGGCTATGGGAGATAGAAACGCATCCCATCGACCCTGTTGTTTGCGCCGTTTTTATGATAAAGATATGATCCAGACGGTATTGACACAGACGCTCCATGCCTGGAATAACTATGGCAAGTGTATTAACAGCTCGTACATCTCACAGATGTGACTTACACCTATAGTGCAGTGTAAATTTAAAGGGTTATTGTTTAATTAAACGTTAAATCAAATCACAAACATAAAGACCTCTGCTAAGACAAGCTGCACTGTTACTGTTGCTCATACTTAGTGATATCTATTATTATAGTTTCTATTAATATTGTGCATTTGTTTTTGTAATTTTTAGCTTTTATTTAATTTTAATTGTGTTATGAGCTTGTGTCATTTCTATTATTTTTTAATTAATATTATTTATTATTAAACATTTGTAGGTTTAATTGATTTTTTTGAATTGAATTGAAATGATTTTTTAATTGAAGTTTTTAGTAAATAAAAGTTTTCAGTGAATAATAAAAAAAACTAAAATTAGATGTTAAATTGGCAACTTTTTTGATGTAAAATTACTAAAACTAAAACAAAAACAGTTAAAAAAAAATAATTTAAAAAGACAAAAACAAATAAAAACGCACATAACAAAATTACTAAACCTAAAATTGTATTTCACTTAAAATGAAAATGAAAAATTGAAAAATAAAAGCTAATTAAAAAAATTACCATAAATAAATAATGGTATTTTAAATGAGTTTTAGTTTTTACTTTATTTCCAGTTACTAGTTTTAGGTCTTAAACTTAAACTAAAGTAAAATTAGAAACTGCTGCCTTAGCTTATGTTTTAATTTGATTATTTATATATTTTAGATTTCAATATCAGATTATGAAACGTGTTATTTAAAAAAAAAAAAAAAAATTTAATAATTAATTAGGCAAATTGAACAAAAAGCTGCAAACAATTTCAGATCAATTTCAGATTTTAAATAACATTTTTTTTGTTTTAGTTAATGATAACTGTAGATAAAATGAAATGTGTAATTTTATATATATATATATATATAAAAAAAAAACATTTTCAATTTAAGCAAATTGAAAAAGGATGCAATTTCAGATCAATTTCAGATTTCAATTAACTTTTTTTTCAGTTTTAGTTGATGATGATAACCCTATAGCTAAAATGTGTAATTTCTAAGTTTTTTTAAAAAAAAAAAAAAAAAGATGCAAACAATATCAGATTTTTATTTTATTATTATTTATTTTATTATTTTATTATTAATTTCTAAGTATTTTTAATTTTAATTACGTAAATTGAAAAAAGCTGCAAACAGTTTCAGGTCACTTTCAGATTTCAATTAATTATTATTTTTTTTTTTTAGTTAATGACAATAACCCTAGCTAAAATGAAACATGTAATTTTATGCAAATTGAGAAAATCTACAAACATCTTTTT
The DNA here is from genome assembly GCF_049309525.1 of Garra rufa. Lineage (NCBI taxonomy): Eukaryota > Metazoa > Chordata > Actinopteri > Cypriniformes > Cyprinidae > Garra > Garra rufa. The sequence goes on from NC_133383.1 coordinate 27,598,264, forward strand.
TGTATATAATATAGTTACACAGATAAATACTAATGCATACGTTTTTACATATTATTTCTTAAAAATATAAAACTGCAAAGAAATGGGTTTGCCAGTCTATCCATCCACATCCATAAAAAAAAAAAAAAAAAAAAAAACTTTCTTTGTTCTGTTGGGCTGAACATCTTCATTGTTCCTGGTCAACAATCCACATATTCAGCTGTAACCAATTTGTGCTTAGTATACCTGTGTGTCTCTTTTTTCAGTCACCAGAAAAAATAATCAAGCGTATTTCAGAGAGACGCAGGGATTTGTTCCGATAGGAAAGGTCTGCCATGGGAAACAGTTTATATTTGTTGGGTCCATGGCTTAGTCAATTCTACAGCCTCAGAAGTGATTCTTGATTTAAGCTCTTCAAATTGAGCATTCATTTTAGCTCAAATTTTCCTCGCAGCTCATGGAGAATTTGCATATGTGCGGGCTGTCCCGTCTCTATTGCCACATCTCAGGAGGCAGATACAGTCCGGAGAGGCCTTCATTTCAATGTTAACATTTGCGGTGAGCAAATGAAGTGCAGTTTTGGGCCGGCATTGAAGATTGCTTGCTTGTCAGATGAAGAATTCCATTACATTTCTGCCTGTTCATTTTCTCAACTCTGTGACCATTGGGGGAAAAAACACTTTACAACTTTGTGTCCCTCTCTATCCCTCCACTCAACACAATAGCTGTGAGCAGATACGTCTTAAAAGGGATAGAAAGATTTGCATTAATTTTACAACGCTTCATTGCAGTACAAAGCCAGCATTTTAAGCACTGGTTGAAAAGAAGGCATTTGAAATAGCCAAATTCAATCAGAAGTGCTTTAAAAATCTCTTTTTTAAAGATTATAATAATATTACTACATAATAAATAAACTTGAAGTTAATTAGTACATGAGAGAAATGAATTTCAAATAACTTCACTGCTATGAAAGATTATCTGCTGTTCGTGTCTCACTTTTGTCATCAAGTGTTTTATTTTTGGAGGAGAGGTTTTACCTCTCTGAACAATTCTTTTGTGCTCGTGTGATGCTTTAGCAGTTAGATGGCAAGTTTCTGGCAGCTTGCTTCAATTAAGCTCCAGATCCTGATGTACTGAAGGAGTCAATCTGTTTTATAAGTATATAAACACCGTGTTTCGAGAAAGAGCGAGCGCAGATGGATGGCGTTTGTGAGAAACAGATGCTGAATGTCAAAAGCAGGATACTGACACTCAGAGAAATGAAGCGCTTTCACTGCACACATAACGTGTCGCTAAAGTGACTCTACTTTCCATTCCTGTTGTAGTTATTGTTCTGGAAACCATTTGTAAAGCATCGGCTTGTAAAGGAAGCAGAAGAGGGATATTTGATATTCACCATCTGCAGTGTTTGTGTCGAAGTTTTTTTTTTTATTGACTGAGAGGCATCGGTTCTTAAGTGAGAGTGAAAGAGAAAGAAACTCCTTTTGTACTTTGGTGTCTTTACTTAATCTTTTTTTGTCATTGTTTTTAGTAGTAATTTTATAGTTTGCATAGTTCATAGTTTATACATAATATGTTTAATTAAAAAAATAATATTTTGAAATATTATTGCAGGGTAAAATAAGTGTTTTCTATTTTAATATATTTTAAAACATAATTTACTCATGTGATTCAAAGCTGAATTTTCAGCATCATTACTCCAGTCTTCAGTGTTACATGATTCAGAAATCATTCTATGCTGATTTGCTGCTTAAGAAACACATCTGATTGGTATCAATGTTGAAAACAGTTGTACTGCTTCATATGTGGAAACTGAGAGATTTATTTATTTATTGCTGGATTTTTGATGAACATAAAGATGATGGCAAACATTTATTTGAAATGCACATCTTGTATTTCAACTTTTCATTATTTTAATGCTTCCTTGAGCAAATTAATTATCAGTATTTTAGGTAATTCTAGTTCATTATAAAGGCAATTATTATTATAGTTAATCAAAATCATTAAAAACTAACACAACAAAGTTACTCAAATATAACTAAAATTTAATTTAAACTAGAAAATACAAAATTGGAATATAATTTAATAGACAGACCGAACAAACAATTGACAGACAGACAGACCTATACACAACATAAACAGAGACCAAGTGATCAACTCACTGACTTACAATCAGACAGACCAACCGTTTAAGACAGACTGATAGACCAATCAACAGATAGACAGACTGACAATTCAACAGACAGATAGACAGACTGATCGATCAACAGATACACTGACAGGCCGACCGATCACCAGACAGACTGACCGATCAACAGATAGACAGACTGACTGATCAACAGACTGACAGACTGATCGATCAACAGATAGACTGACCGATCAACAGATAGACAGACTGATCAACAGATAGACAGACTGACTGATCAACAGACTGACAGACTGATCGATCAACAGATAGACTGACCGATCAACAGATAGACAGACTGATCAACAGATAGACAGACTGACTGATCAACAGACTGACAGACTGATCGATCAACAGATAGACAGACCGACTGATCAACAGACTGACAGACTGATCGATCAACAGATAGACTGACCGATCAACAGATAGACAGACTGATCAACAGATAGACAGACTGACTGATCAACAGACTGACAGACTGATCGATCAACAGATAGACAGACTGACTGATCAACAGACTGACAGACTGATCGATCAACAGATAGACTGACCGATCAACAGACTGACAGACTGACTGATCAACAGACTGACAGACTGATCGATCAACAGATAGACTGACCGATCAACAGATAGACAGACTGATCAACAGATAGACAGACTGACTGATCAACAGACTGACAGACTGATCGATCAACAGATAGACTGACCGATCAACAGATAGACAGACTGACTGATCAACAGACTGACAGACTGATCGATCAACAGATAGACTGACCGATCAACAGATAGACAGACTGACTGATCAACAGACAGACTGACCGATCACCAGACAGACTGACTGATCAACAGATAGACTGACCGATCAACAGATAGACAGACTGACTGATCAACAGATAGACAGACTGACCGATCAACAGATAGACAGACTGACCGATCACCAGACAGACAGACTGACTGATCAACAGACAGACTGACCGATCACCAGACAGACTGACCGATCAACAGATAGACAGACTGACTGATCAACAGATAGACAGACTGACTGATCAACAGATAGACAGACTGACCGATCAACAGATAGACAGACTGACCGATCACCAGACAGACTGACCGATCAACAGATAGACAGACTGACTGATCAACAGATAGACAGACCAACTGATCAACAGATAGACAGACTGACCGATCAACAGATAGACAGACCAACTGATCAACAGATAGACAGACTGACCGATCAACAGATAGACAGACCAACTGATCAACAGATAGACAGACTGACCGATCAACAGATAGACAGACCAACTGATCAACAGACTGACAGACTGACTGATCAACAGACAGACTGACTGATCAACAGATAGACAGACTGACTGATCAACAGATAGACAGACCCACTGATCAACAGACAGACTGACCGATCAACAGATAGACAGACCGACTGATCAACAGACTGACAGACTGACCGATCAACAGATAGACAGACTGACTGATCAACAGACTGACAGACTGATCGATCAACAGATAGACAGACCAACTGATCAACAGATAGACAGACTGACCGATCAACAGATAGACAGACCAACTGATCAACAGACTGACAGACTGACTGATCAACAGATAGACAGACTGACTGATCAACAGACTGACAGACTGACCGATCAACAGATAGACAGACTGACTGATCACCAGAAAGACTGACCGATCAACAGATAGACAGACTGACTGATCAACAGACTGACAGACTGATCGATCAACAGATAGACTGACCGATCAACAGATAGACAGACTGACCGATCACCAGAAAGACTGATCGATCAACAGATAGACAGACTGACTGATCAACAGACTGACAGACTGACCGATCACCAGACAGACTGACCGATCAACAGATAGACAGACTGACTGATCAACAGATAGACAGACCAACTGATCAACAGATAGACAGACTGACCGATCAACAGATAGACAGACCAACTGATCAACAGACTGACAGACTGACTGATCAACAGACAGACTGACTGATCAACAGATAGACAGACTGACTGATCAACAGACTGACAGACTGACCGATCAACAGATAGACAGACTGACTGATCACCAGAAAGACTGACCGATCAACAGATAGACAGACTGACTGATCAACAGACTGACAGACTGACCGATCAACAGATAGACAGACTGACTGATCACCAGAAAGACTGACCGATCAACAGATAGACAGACTGACTGATCAACAGACTGACAGACTGATCGATCAACAGATAGACTGACCGATCAACAGATAGACAGACTGACTGATCAACAGACTGACAGACTGATCGATCAACAGATAGACTGACCGATCAACAGATAGACAGACTGACTGATCAACAGACTGACAGACTGACCGATCACCAGACAGACTGACCGATCAACAGATAGACAGACTGACTGATCAACAGATAGACAGACCAACTGATCAACAGATAGACAGACTGACCGATCAACAGATAGACAGACCAACTGATCAACAGACTGACAGACTGACTGATCAACAGACAGACTGACTGATCAACAGATAGACAGACTGACTGATCAACAGATAGACAGACCCACTGATCAACAGACAGACTGACCGATCAACAGATAGACAGACCGACTGATCAACAGACTGACAGACTGACCGATCAACAGATAGACAGACCCACTGATCAACAGACTGACAGACCGATCAACAGATAGACAGACCGACCGATCAACAGATAAACAGACCCACTGATCAACAGACTGACAGACTGACCGATCAACAGACAGACTGACCGATCAACAGATAGACAGACCATGAACATAAAGATGATGGCAAACATTTATTTGAAATGCACATCTTGTATTTCAACTTTTCATTATTTTAATGCTTCCTTGAGCAAATTAATTATCAGTATTTTAGGTAATTCTAGTTCATTATAAAGGCAATTATTATTATAGTTAATCAAAATCATTAAAAACTAACACAACAAAGTTACTCAAATATAACTAAAATTTAATTTAAACTAGAAAATACAAAATTGGAATATAATTTAATAGACAGACCGAACAAACAATTGACAGACAGACAGACCTATACACAACATAAACAGAGACCAAGTGATCAACTCACTGACTTACAATCAGACAGACCAACCGTTTAAGACAGACTGACAGACCAATCAACAGATAGACAGACTGACAATTCAACAGACAGATAGACAGACTGGTCGATCAACAGACTGACAGACTGATCGATCAACAGATAGACTGACCGATCAACAGATAGACAGACCGATCAACAGATAGACAGACTGACTGATCAACAGACTGACAGACTGACCGATCACCAGAAAGACTGACCGATCAACAGATAGACAGACTGACTGATCAACAGACTGACAGACTGATCGATCAACAGATAGACTGACCGATCAACAGATAGACAGACCGATCAACAGATAGACAGACTGATCAACAGATAGACAGACTGACTGATCAACAGACTGACAGACTGACCGATCACCAGAAAGACTGACCGATCAACAGATAGACAGACTGACTGATCAACAGACTGACAGACTGACCGATCACCAGAAAGACTGACCGATCAACAGATAGACAGACTGACTGATCAACAGACTGACAGACTGATCGATCAACAGATAGACTGACCGATCAACAGATAGACAGACCGATCAACAGATAGACAGACTGACTGATCAACAGACTGACAGACTGACCGATCACCAGACAGACTGACCGATCAACAGATAGACAGACTGACTGATCAACAGACTGACAGACTGACCGATCAACAGATAATAATAATAATAATAATAATACATTTTATTTAAAGGCGCCTTTCATGGCACTCAAGGACACCTTACAAATCAAAAATACAACAACAACAATGAATAAAAAACCAAAACAATACAACAAACAAGATAAAAATTACATAAAAGCCTGCCTAAACAAACATGTTTTTAGACGAGATTTAAAAACTGGAAGACTTGGACTGTTACGAACCTCAGCAGGGAGTACGTTCCATAAAAAAGGTGCCGCATAACCAAAAGCTCGTGACCCCATAGAAGCTGTCCGTGTTCGTGGAGGTACAAGAGTAACTGCTGAAGCAGACCGTAAGTTACGTGATGGAATATGTACATGGAGAAGGTCCAAAAGATATGGAGGTGCCAAGTTGTTGAGCGCTTTATAGGTTAAAAGTAATATTTTAAAATTTACACGAAATTTAACTGGGAGCCAATGCAAATTTTGTAGAACAGGAGTGATATGTTGAGAAATGGAAGTTTTGGATATAACCCGAGCAGCTGCATTTTGTACCAACTGTAATTTATGAAGTGCTTTTGAAGGAAGCCCGTAAAATAAAGCATTGCAATAATAAATTCTTGATGTTACTAGAGCATGCACAAGAGTGGCTGTGCTCTTCGTTGAAAGAACGGGACGTAAACGATTTATATTCCTGATATGAAAGAATGCAGAACGGGTAACGCTATTAATATGAGCTTCAAAAGACAACGTTTGATCAAAGATGACTCCCAAACTTTTGACCTGGTTGGACAATGGAACATTGAAATTATCAATTAAAACAGACGAAATGTTTGACTTACCTAATATAGTTTTTGTACCAACAAGAAGAATTTCTGTTTTACTATTATTCAGTTTGAGAAAATTACTTGAAAACCAAACTTTTAATTCTTCGAGGCACTCAACAAGAGCAGAAGGAAGAAACGTTGAAGAAGGTTTAGAAGAGAGATAAAGTTGTGTGTCATCTGCGTAACAATGGAATTGAATACCGTGTTTTCTAAAGATAGTACCTATGGGAAGAAGATAAATAAGAAACAAAAGAGGTCCCAAAACAGAGCCCTGCGGAACACCAGTGACAACTGGAGTAGTGGTTGATTGAAACTGTTTAAGTTGTACAAATTGTGTCCGGTCTGTAAGATAAGAGCGAAACCAAGAAAGGACTGTACCAGTAATTCCGATAGATTCCAATCTGTTTAAAAGTATAGCGTGTGAGACAGTATCAAATGCTGCGCTAAGATCCAGAAGTATAAGAATTGATAAAAAGCCAGAATCGGCAGCTAATAGTAAATCATTAGATATTTTTACAAGTGCTGTCTCAACACTATGCTGAGAACGAAACCCAGATTGGAATCGTTCAAATAAACTATTACTGGAAAGATGACCACGAAGCTGGGAAGCAACAATCTTTTCAAGAGCTTTAGACAAAAACGGCAAATTAGAAATCGGACGATAATTGTCAAAATTACTTGAGTCAAGCCCTGGTTTCTTAAGAATAGGGGTTATCACTGCAGTTTTAAAACCAGTAGGAACAATACCAGAAAGGAGTGAAACATGCATGATGTCTGTAATTACAGAAGAAAGGAAAGGTAAGCCAACTTTAACCAAGTGAGTCGGTAATGGGTCTAGTTGACACGTAACAGATTTAGATTTTTGTACAATGTGACATACTTCTTCAACAGTAGGTAGTTTAAAAGTATAAAAAGTCGAAACACAAGATAAAGATAATACTTGACCAGGGGAAATGTTACAATCAGAATTAGGTAAAACCATTTGCTGATGAATTAAATCAATTTTCTTGTTAAAAAAGAGCATAAATTCTTCACACAATTCAATGGAGTAAGTATGAGAATTTGAAAGCTCAGTTGGTTTTAAAAAAGTGTTAATCAAAGAGAAAAGTGATTTTGTGTTTCCCGTATCAGATCCTATTAGACCAGCATAATAATTCATTTTTGCAGTAGAAAGTGCAGACTTGTAAATTTTCATATGATCAGCATACAAATCTTTATGAACCACGAGTCCAGTCTTAGCACATAATCGCTCCAAACGACGACCCTTGACTTTAAGATGACGAAGTTCAGATGTAAACCAGGGTGCAGAGTTGACAAACGAAACATTCCTGGTTTTCAATGGAGCACAAACATCAAGGATCATTTGCAAATGATCATTGTAGTGCTGGACTAAATCATCAAGAGTCCAAGGGTAGTTAATACACGGAAGTGTGGAAAAACATTCAGAGAGAACTGAGACATCAATGTTCTTGATATTACGAAAAGTAATGGTACGGCTCAGATTAAACTTGGATATTGATAAAGCAACATTAAAAGACACCAACATGTGATCAGACAGTGTTAAATCGGAAATAATAAAATTATCTGGAGTCACACCTGAACAACATACCAGATCCAAAGTATGACCTTTTGAATGAGTAGGCACCTTAATGAATTGCTGCAATCCTAAACTATCCAGACATGATAAAAACTGCTTTGAACACGAACTATCTGCATCGTCCACATGGATATTAAAGTCACCAACCAGAACCACATTAGGGGACAAGGAGCAGAGAGAAGTTAAAAATATAGAAAATTCCTGAAAAAATACAGAATTGGCCTTTGGAGGCCTGTACACCACAGCAAGAATGGTTGGAACAACTCCTTTAATTTGTAAAGCAACCGATTCAAATGATGTGCTTTCTATTTCAGGAACGGTTATAACTTTCCATTTCTCCTTATGTAATATTGCAAGCCCCCCGCCGCGTCCCACATTTCGTGGTTTGCTAGTAAAAACATATCCAGGAGGAATAGAATGGTTTAAATTAAAAAAGTCATTACTTTGTTGCCAAGTCTCCGTTAAGCAAAAAAAGTCAAACTTACGATCAGTCAGCAGGTCATAGACAAAAGGCCCTTTATTGGAAAGTGATCGTATATTCCATAATCCAAATAAAAGATCGTTCTTACCGGTGCTGTTTATAGTAGTCGTCTTAGTTAGCTTTGCTAACAGACTGTGATCCACAGTACGAGTATATTTCCTCCGGGGACGAGGGCTCGAAGACCAAAAGGATGGAACTGAACTCGTAGAGTCGATTTGAAAGCTCCGACGCGATCCACGGTGGACATATTTACGGCGTGGTGAATAAACAATATCCTGATGATAGACAGATAGACAGACCAACTGATTAACAGACTGACAGACTGACTGATCAACAGACAGACTGACCGATCAACAGACAGACTGACTGATCAACAGACAGACAGACTGACCGATCAACAGATAGACAGACCAACTGATTAACAGACTGACAGACTGACTGATCAACAGACAGACAGACCGATCAACAGACAGACTGACTGATCAACAGACAGACAGACCGATCAACAGACAGACTGACTGATCAACAGACAGACTGACTGATCAACAGACAGACAGACCAATCAACAGACAGACTGACTGATCAACAGACAGACTGACTGATCAACAGACTGACAGACTGACCGATCAACAGACAGACTGACCGATCAACAGATAGACAGACTGACTGATCAACAGACTGACAGACTGACCGATCAACAGATAGACAGACCAACTGATTAACAGACTGACAGACTGACTGATCAACAGACAGACTGACCGATCAACAGACAGACTGACTGATCAACAGACAGACAGACTGACCGATCAACAGATAGACAGACCAACTGATTAACAGACTGACAGACTGACTGATCAACAGACAGACAGACCGATCAACAGACAGACTGACTGATCAACAGACAGACAGACCGATCAACAGACAGACTGACTGATCAACAGACAGACTGACTGATCAACAGACAGACAGACCAATCAACAGACAGACTGACTGATCAACAGACAGACTGACTGATCAACAGACAGACTGACCGATCAACAGATAGACAGACCAACTGATCAACAGACTGACAGACTGACTGATCAACAGATAGACAGACCAACTGATTAACAGACTGACAGACTGACTGATCAACAGACAGACAGACCGATCAACAGACAGACTGACTGATCAACAGACAGACAGACCGATCAACAGACAGACTGACTGATCAACAGACAGACTGACTGATCAACAGACAGACTGACTGATCAACAGACAGACAGACCAATCAACAGACAGACTGACTGATCAACAGACAGACTGACTGATCAACAGACAGACTGACCGATCAACAGATAGACAGACCAACTGATCAACAGACTGACAGACTGACTGATCAACAGATAGACAGACCAACTGATTAACAGACTGACAGACTGACTGATCAACAGACAGACAGACCGATCAACAGACAGATTGACTGATCAACAGACAGACAGACAGACTGATCAACAGACAGACTGACTGATCAACAGACAGACAGACCGATCAACAGACACACTGACTGATCAACAGACAGACTGACTGATCAACAGACAGACTAGGGGTGTGCGATATGACGATTTTTGATCGTGGACGATTAAAATGTCTCCACGATCTGCTTTTGAATAAATATCGTAGTATCGTGCTACAGTGTGCCTCCGTCTTAATATACTGTACATTCACTCACGGGACACTGCACTTATTCATATTCGCGATCACAATAGTAAATTATTTGAATGTGCTTCAAAGTCTTGCCGGTAAAATAACGCCATTTGGTCCGCGCGCTGTTCTGGCATGCGCTTCATGAGCGCGTAAACCTGAAGCACGTGCGCTAAAAGCCTGTCAAACAGCACCTGATTACTAAACTGAGCTATCTTTGGCGTTTAATTTGCTTATACTGTCAAAAACACGCAAGGATTACATATAAACACAGTCGGTTGTCTAAAGTGAAAGTAAACAGTTAAGAGTAAAACGGATGCGCGCCGGTATAGATGCGTGCAGCTCTGCGACAGAGCTAAACATGCTGTCGATTGTCATTAAAGGGACAGTACACCCAAAAATGTTGTCACTCACATGTCCTAAATCTCTATAAAAAAAAATTTCTTGTGCTTAACACAAAAGAAGATATTTTGAAGAATGTGGGTAACAGTAGCTGGTCCCCACTGACTTAAAATAAATAAATAAAATATATGGAAGTAACTGGGGACCCAGCAACTGTTTGGTTACCCACATTATTCAAAATAAGTTTTATGTTCAGCATGTTTTATGCTTAAAAAAATGCGAGAGTGAGTAAATGATGACAGAATTGTCATTTTTGGGTGATGATACACTAATAAAACAAAACACAAAGGAAAATCACTCACTGCTCTTGACTGAAGAACTTCAATACAGTTGCTTTAAATGTTGCTTCTATGTATAATTTATGTATATAATGTATATAGTGTTTTATTTTTATATTTGTTAATTAAATTTCTTGAATGCTACTGATAAATATATGGACTGTACCTGAAAATTAAAGCACTGTTTGTTTTATTTGTATAGTATGTGTATTTGTAACATGTAGCTTATCTTTGTTCTTATTTTTTCAAAAAACAAAGAAAATAATGACAAAGATTTTTTGTCTTCGCCCACTTTGGCTTAAACATCTGCCATTCTTTTTATTTTATATTTTGTTACCTTGTAAGGTTTTGGTTTTAAAATAGAAAAATTAATTTGGCTGTACTACTCAGACAACTTGTAAAAAAGTAAAACCAACATGACAAAGAATCGTGATAAAATCGTGAATCGTGATATTTCTTGAAAAAATCGTGATATGATATTTTTACCATATCGCCCACCCCTAAGACAGACTGACCGATCAACAGATAGACAGACTGACCGATCAACAGATAGACAGACCAACTGATCAACAGACTGACAGACTGACTGATCAACAGATAGACAGACCAACCGATCAACAGATAGACAGACCAACTGATCAACAGACTGACAGACTGACCGATCAACAGATAGACAGACCAACTGATCAACAGACTGACAGACTGACTGATCAACAGACAGACTGACCGATCAACAGATAGACAGACCCACTGATCAACAGACAGACTGACCGATCAACAGATAGACAGACCGACTGATCAACAGACTGACAGACTGACCGATCAACAGATAGACAGACCCACTGATCAACAGACTGACAGACCGATCAACAGATAGACAGACCGACCGATCAACAGATAAACAGACCCACTGATCAACAGACTGACAGACTGACCGATCAACAGACAGACTGACCGATCAACAGATAGACAGACCGACTGATCAACAGACTGACTGATCACCAGACAGACTGAACGATCAACAGATAGACAGACCCACTGATCAACAGACAGACAGACTGACCGATCAACAGATAGACAGACCGACTGATCAACAGATAGACAGACCAGCTGATCAACAGACTGACAGACTGACCGATCAACAGATAGACAGACCGACTGATCAACAGACTGACTGATCACCAGACAGACTGAACGATCAACAGATAGACAGACCCACTGATCAACAGACAGACAGACTGACCGATCAACAGATAGACAGACTGACCGTTCAACAGATAAACAGACCCACTGATCAACAGACAGACAGACTGACCGATCAACAGATAGACAGACTGACCGATCAACAGATAAACAGACCCACTGATCAACAGACAGACAGACTGACTGATCAACAGATAGACAGACCCACTGATCAACAGACAGACAGACTGACCGATCAACAGATAGACAGACCGACTGATCAACAGATAGACAGACCAGCTGATCAACAGACAGACAGACTGACCGATCAACAGATAGACAGACCGACTGATCAACAGACTGACTGATCACCAGACAGACTGAACGATCAACAGATAGACAGACCCACTGATCAACAGACAGACAGACTGACCGATCAACAGATAGACAGACTGACCGATCAACAGATAAACAGACCCACTGATCAACAGACTGACAGACTGATCGATCAACAGACAGACTAACCGATCAACAGATAGACAGACCAGCTGATCAACAGACTGACAGACTGACCGATCAACAGATAGACAGACCGACTGATCAACAGACTGACAGACTGACCGATCAACAGATAGATAGACAGACCGACTGATCAACAGACTGACAGACTGACCGATCACCAGACAGACTGACCGATCACCAGACAGACTGAACGATCAACAGATAGACAGACCGACTGATCAACAGACTGACAGACTGACCGATCAACAGATAGACAGACCCACTGATCAACAGACTGACAGACTGACCGATCAACAGATAGACAGACCGACTGATCAACAGACTGACAGACTGACCGATCAACAGATAGACAGACCCACTGATCAACAGACTGACAGACTGACCGATCACCAGACAGACTGAACGATCAACAGATAGACCGACCGACTGATCAACAGACTGACAGACTGACTGTTCAACAGATAGACAGACCGACTGATCAACAGACTGACAGACTGACAGACTGACCGATCAACAGATAGACAGACCCACTGATCAACAGACTGACAGACTGACCGATCACCAGACAGACTGAATGATCAACAGATAGACAGACCAACTGATCAACAGACTGACAGACTGACCGATCACCAGACAGACTGAACGATCAACAGACAGACTGACAGATCGATCAACAGACAGACTGACCGATTAACTGACAGATAGACAGACTGACCGATCAACAGACAGATAGACAGACTGACCGATCAACAGAGAGACTGACCGACTGACCAATCAACAGAAAGACAGACTGACTGATCAACAGACTGACCGTTCAAGAGACAGACAGACCGATCACCAGACCAACTGATGATCAACAGATAGACAGACCGACTGATCAACAGACAGACTGACCAATGAACAGACAGACTGACCAATCAACAGACAGACAGACAGACCATCAATTCAACAGACCGACAGACTGACCGATCAACAGACTGACAGACCAACCGATCACCAGACCAACTGACCAATCAACAGACAGATAGACAGACAGACAGACAGACAGACAGACAGACAGACAGACAGATCGATCAACAGACAGACTGACAGACCGTCTGACCAACCAAACAACCGACTGACAGACAGACCGACCGATCAACAGATAGACCAATTGATTAGACAGATGGAGAGAACAAGTGATCAACTGACTGACTGACCATCAGACAGACCAGCCGTTTAAGACAGACTGACAGACCGGCCGATCAACACACAGACTGACAGACCAACCGATCAAGAGATAGACAGACCGACAATTCAACAAACATATAGACAGATCGACCAATCAACAGACAGACTGACCGATCAACAGACAGACTTACTGATCAACAGATAGACAGACCGACAATTCAACAGACAGACTGACCAACAGATCAACAGACTGACTGATCCAACAAACAGACCGATCAACAAACAGACTGACAGAACAATAGACTGACAGACCAATCCGCAGACAGACAGACCAAAGGACTGAGACCAACCGATCAAAACATAGACAAACAGACAGATGACTGATTAAAACACAGACAGACCGATCACAAACAAAAAGACCGATCGAAAGATAGACAGACAGACGATCAACAGACAGACCCACCCACCGATCAACAGACTGATCAACAGACACTCAGATTGATCAACTAACAGACCGACAGACAAACTGACTGACCAATCAACAGACAGACAGACCGATCAAAAGACAGACAAACAGACCAGTAAACAGACAGATCGACTGATCAATGGACAGACAGACAGAACAGTCGATCGACAGAAAGACAGTCAGACAGACTGAACAATAGACACAAAGACTGATCAACACTGAAACACTTAGAGACAGACTAATCAACAAACAGATTGTCAGATAGACTGACCGACCGAATAACATATATACAGGCAGACAGACTGACTGACTGATCAACAGATACACAGACTGATCAACAGACAGATTGAGAGACAGATTGAGAGACCGACCAAACAACAGACTGACCAATCAACAAACAGACAGACAGATTGACCAACAGACAGAATGACTGACCGATCAACATACAGACAGACCAAAAGACTGAGATCAACCTGATCGACAGACAGACAGACAGACAGACAGACAGACAGACAGACAGACAGACAGACAGACAGACAGACAGTCAAACAAGTAGATAGATAGACAATTTTCACATGTAGACACATGAGAAAACATTTTAAATAAATGATTAGCAAAGTTTTAGCTATTTTCTATTTTTTTTTATTTATTTATTTTTTTTTAGAAAGGGTTCTGAGTTTCTTTTATGATAATTGAGGATAATGATTTTAGGTTTTTCATTGAGTTATTTGTGCGTGGTGGGAGATGTGGAGTGAAGTTCTCACTCCCACTCATCAATGCAGGAGCCTGTAGATAACTGACATGCTCCCATATGCTACGTGTGGTAAGTACTGCGCTGTATCGACTCGCAGGAGCTCAGAGCATCGCCTCCATCCGTCATGATGATCCATGCGAGCGTGTGAACAGTAGGCCTCTCTCTGGAGTCTCAGGAAGTCAGACTGCAGCCCCAACTGTACTCAAGGTCTGTTTGCCATCTCACAGCGGCCACAACTCTCCAAACTGACATGATGACTGAATTATTTCCTCCTAGACTGCTGTGTTGAACGACTTTGATTGAATCACAGGAAATTGACTGAGTGATACGAGGAATTGACTGAGTCATATAAACTTTTTTGTGCACTAGAGCTTGTTTCATGAGATTTTCAGTTGACTGAGTAGTGATTGTAGCTGCTTCAGTCTGGCCACAATTCACTCACTGACCAACAAATCCTGAAAACACTCACAAAAACACAAGCTGCAATAAGATTACAAGAATTATCAGCCAAACTTTTGGGACTGATACACTGAGTTCCGTGGGATCAAATCTTCGAAAGACACTAAGAGTTTTGTTTGATGCCCTATAAATCCACAAGCTAAACTACTGTATATATTTTGCCTTTTTAGGCTGCTTTTCAAGAAACTAAAAACTGTGATTACCTATTTTTCATGTTAGTCAGATCTTCTTTTTCTAATTAGGCCGTTTGTGCATATCGTTATGCAATACGTTCATTTTTTAAACAAAATGTTTTGGTTTTTTTTGTACAAAAACAAAATGTTTTATTTTTTTTAGACAAAACAAAATGTGTTTTGGGGCTTATATAATGATGAAGCTGAAGATTGCAAGTTGTGAGGAATCCAATCTTTGAAAGATACTTTGAAAGAGTTTTGCTTGAGGCCTTTGGTAACAGATAATCTACAAATTCACAAGCAACAACGAAGTATATATCAAGGATTTCATATTTACTTACCCTCAAATGCAAGTTATAAGCTTGTAATTCTACTGACTTTTATCCTTCAGAATTCAGAAGTTTAAATCTTGCAATTCTGATTAATATATATATATATATATATATATATATATATATATATATATATACATGTCCTTCTCAAAAAATTAGCATATTGTGATAAAGTTCATTATTTTCTGTAATGTACTGATAAACATTAGACTTCCATATATTTTAGATTCATTACACACAACTGAAGTAGTTCAAGCATTTTATTGTTTTAATATTGATGATTTTTGCATACAGCTCATGAAAACCCAAAATTCCTATCTCAAAAAATTAGCATATCATGAAAAGTTTCTCTAAACGAGCTATTAACCTAATCATCTGAATCAACTAATTAACTCTAAACACCTGCAAAAGATTCCTGAGGCTTTTAAAAACTCCCAGCCTTGTTCATTACTCAAAACCGCAATCATGGGTAAGACTGCTGACCAGACTGCTGTCCAGAAGGCCATCATTGACACCCTCAAGCAAGAGGGTAAGACAGAGAAAGAAATTTCTGAACGAATAGGCTGTTCCCAGAGTGCTGTATCAAGGCACCTCAGTGGGAAGTCTGTGGGAAGGAAAAAGTGTGGCAGAAAACGCTGCACAACGAGAAGAGGTGACCGGACCCTGAGGAAGATTGTGGAGAAGGACCGATTCCAGACCTTGGGGGACCTGCGGAAGCAGTGGACTGAGTCTGGAGTAGAAACATCCAGAGCCACCGTGTACAGGCGCCAGGTCAAGCCACTTTTGAACCAGAAACAGCGGCAGAAGCGCCTGACCTGGGCTACAGAGAAGCAGCACTGGACTGTTGCTCAGTGGTCCAAAGTACTTTTTTTGGATGAAAGCAAATTTTGCATGTCATTCGGAAATCAAGGTGCCAGAGTCTGGAGGAAGACTGGGGAGAGGGAAATGCCAAAATGCCTGAAGTCCAGTGTCAAGTACCCACAGTCAGTGATGGTCTGGGGTGCCATGTCAGCTGCTGGTGTTGGTCCACTGTGTTTTATCAAGGGCAGGGGCAATGCAGCTAGCTATCAGGAGATTTTGGAGCACTTCATGCTTCCATCTGCTGAAAAGCTTTATGGAGATGAAGATTTCATTTTTCAGCACGACCTGGCACCTGCTCACAGTGCCAAAACCACTGGTAAATGGTTTACTGACCATGGTATTACTGTGCTCAATTGGCCTGCCAACTCTCCTGACCTGAACCCCATAGAAAATCTGTGGGATATTGTGAAGAGAAAGTTGAGAGACGCAAGACCCAACACTCTGGATGAGCTTAAGGCCGCTATCGAAGCATCCTGGGCATCCATAACACCTCAGCAGTGCCACAGGCTGATTGCCTCCATGCCACGCCGCATTGAAGCAGTCATTTCTGCAAAAGGATTCCTGACCAAGTATTGAGTGCATAACTGAACATAATTATTTGAAGGTTGACTTTTTTTAATTAAAAACACTTTTCTTTTATTGGTCGGACGAAATATGCAAATTTTTTGAGATAAGAATTTTGGGTTTTCATGAGCTGTATGCCAAAATCATCAATATTAAAACAATAAAAGGCTTGAACTACTTCAGTTGTGTGTAATGAATCTAAAATATATGAAAGTCTAATGTTTATCAGTACATTACAGAAAATAATGAACTTTATCACAATATGCTAATTTTTTGAGAAGGACCTGTATATATATATATAGTAATTTTCAGGTGGTTTACAATTCACCACCTTGGAATTATACAATTCTATCTGCATACTTTCAAAGCTTTTCCCATTCCAAAAACGTTGTAGAGAGACTATTTTTCTTAATAAAATGTCAAAAAACAAAAAATCAGATAATGTAAGTATAATGTAAGTATAAACTGATTGCAATATCTATGTGCTTTTATTTATTTGTATTAAATTTTAATATCAGAAAGTTAAGCCTGGTACACACCACAAGATAACTGGGCAGATGAGAAGTCTATAACATACTTCAGCTATTTTTATAGCGAGCTATTCTGTTGCATGTTCCTTTAAATGCAAATGAGCTCTGCTTGCCCCACCCCTCACTTGCTAACTAGCACATTATTAAGAAAGGCCACCATTAGTAAAGATGCATAAAAATCCCTTATACTTACTTCTGCTGTGGGTGAAGCGGCATCAAGAATGATTCACACGAACAGACGCATATGTAGATCGGGATCGGCGCTTTCCTTTCTAAAACAAAAGTAAGGTTAATCCTCGGACTGTTTCAGCTCGGTGAGGGCGGGTCTAAGGTAAAACGCTCATGTCAATCAACTATCGTGGAAGCGGCCTCTGTCTGTGTGTCGCTGCACCGACATGAAGCTGAGAATGACCTGATTTTAAAATATTACTTTTAAAGATTAAAAAAACACCACTGGGTGGATTTTTATCATTGTAGGGTGGTTGTGTACACAAACTGCCAACACACGTTAATGTTCAAACGCATTAATGCGAGTCTTGCATCCAATGACCCCTTTAAATGAAAAGAAAAAAACTTTTAGATATAAATCTGAATATGTGATGGATATTGGTTATGATCTCCTCTAAAGGGATCTTGAGTAAAACACCACAGTACAAAAACTAGTGAAAAATTGTGACATTTCATCTTACAATTCTGTTTTTTTTTAAAGAATTGCTAAAAGAATTATGATATGAAAACGTCACGATAACATTTTTATTCCATGGCTGAAACAGCTTCCATATCTAATAAACCCACAAGCAAAAACGATATATATTTACTTTTTTTTTTGGCTGTGGCGTAAATGGCTTCATATTCACCAAATAAACTGATCATTCACTTTACACGTTTGTTCTTTTCCTGTCTAAATGGGTCCTTTCTCCACATTGTTATACATTACGATGACTTTTTTAAACAAAACGTCTGGTTTGTAAAACCTAGTACCTATATTGACTTTTCTAGGCCTTGCAACGTCTTCTGTTTATTTTCCAAATGGCTTTTTTCTAGTGTCTATTTGATGGTTTGGCGAAAGCGCTTTCGGTGGTAACCACCTTCTGTTGTGTATTTTGCCCCATGTCACTGTTTTCTGCTTCCCGCCAACATATGATTAGAGAAATCTCCATGCATGGCGGGACAGATCTATTTCCTCATCTAAGGCAGAGAGCCGACTATAAGCCGGCAATCTAAATTATGGATAAAAACACAGTGTGGTGCTTTTGGGAGATATTGTGTGGGCCCGGTGTAATAACACTTGCTATGACCCCTATCATTTTGTCCCGCCACATCACGCAATGGGCTTTCGGGGTGGCTGTCACCCTCCATTTCCGTCAATAGGCTTTGCCATTCAAAGGAATATGACATAGCTGTAAAGCAATCTGGCCCGACTCTGGGAATTAATTTGAAGAAGCTGTCCAATGAATCACATTCAAATACCGGGGACATGTTTTCACGTGCCTCATTGTACCGTGTCTCTGGCTTGTCAGGGGAAAAAAGATCCCCCCTTTTTAGGGGATTGAATACATGGGTATGAGCAGCCCAACTTTACATATGCAAAAACAGTAAGCGCATATTCATTGATGTAGCCAGACACAAAGCAGATGGCACAATCAAAAATGCCATTTGCCTCGTAAGCCGTGCACCTTTCACGGGCAACTTTCATTTTCACGTCATCGTAACTTGAATATGAAACCATCCGAAACAGATGCGCTCATGACCATTTACTCAATGCATTCCATTTGAATATTTTACATGTTATTTCAACAGCCTTATTTTAGTGCGATCCTTTAGTGCATTCTCCAAAAATAAAAGCGTTCAACAAATGTAATTAAATTGAGAAAACTCGGAAATAAAATAAGCTTTTTATACAAATAAATAGATGAAATAAAAAAGGCTCTTTCAATTTACTTCTCCAGGCCAACCGGATGCAATAAAAGGGAAAAAGATTCAGCGGGATTCAAACAAACTGCACCACCATGAAACAAATCAGGACATACTGCTGTTGTTGTTGTTTTTTAATTGGGATTTATACATATTTCCATTGATGTATGGTTTGTTAGGATAGGACACTATTTGGTTGAGATACAACCATTTGAAAATCTGGAATCTGGGTGCAAAAATAAATAAATAAATCAAAATACCTTTAAAGTTGTCCAAATTAAGTTCTTAGCAATGCATATTACTAAGCAAAAAATAAGTTTTGATACATTTATGACAGGAAATGTACAAAATATCTTCATTCAACTTGATCTTTACTTAATATCCTAATGATTTTTGGCATAAAAGAAAAATCAATAATTTTGACCCATACAATGTATTACTATTGTTACAAATATACTAAAGACTGGTTTTGTGGTCCAAGGTCACATATATTAATATCACTGTTAGAATTACATTGTAATAATCCTTTAGTACATACTCCAAAAACAAGTGTTCAATAAATGTAATTAAATTGAGGAATCTTTTTCATGTAAATAAAATAAGTTTTTATAAAATTAAATAGAATAAATAAATAAATAAATAAATAAATAAATAAATAAATAAATAAATTTAAATACTCAAAGATTCAAGCAAAACTGCACCACCATGAAACAAATCAGGACATACTGAACCAGTTTCATTAATGAAGTTACTGTATTGTAATACCATTGTAATAATGCGTTAATAACACTGTAATAATATTAAGTTATTGCATATACACATTTTAATATTTTTTTGTTTGCTTTTCTCCAAACACTGCTTGTTTTTTTTTCTGCCAAATTAAAATGGTATTAAAATTCAAATTCAGATTGAATCTAAATCAGTATAAAATGTAATACAAATTATTGGTGCTGTTATTATTATACAAATTATATTCAAAATATGCGACCCTGGACCACAAAACAGTTTTTTGAAATTGAGATTATTATCTGAGATTATTATTTATTTATACATCATACATTTACACATACTGAAAGAATAAATAAGATTTCCATTGATGTGTGGTTTGTTAGGATAGGACAATATTTGGCTGAGATACAACTATTTGAAAATCTGGAATCTGAGGGTGCAAAAAAATTAAAATAAAATAAATATTAAGAAATCACCTTTAAAGTTGTCCAAATGAAGTTCTTAGCAATGCATATTACTAATCAAAAATTAAGTTTTAATATTTACGGTAGGAAATTTACAAAATATATTCATGAAACATGATCCCCACTTAATATCCTAATGTTTTTTGGCATAAAAGTAAAATCTATAATTTTCATCCATACAAAGTATATTTGGCTATTGCTACAAATATAGCTGTGCTACTTAAGAAAGGTTTTGAGGTCCAGGGTCACATATTTATTTTATTTGTCTGAGATGGCTCAAATATATATAACTTTTCAACCATTGTTGCAGAGTAAATTCTAAATATTTTATATATTTAGTGTGATTTTTAAAGAACTAAAATGTAACTAAAATTGTATTTACATTTTTAAATGGATATTCTCTGTGCATTTTCTAATATAAAAATACATATTAATAAACAGTAATTTTTACAACATTTTGATCTATTTATAGATATTAAGTGAAAAGACTTTGACGATACAAGCATATTGTTGAATAATTTTTGAATCAGTTAATTAACTTTTCTTTTTTGTTTTTTTTTTTGCATCCTCTGATTTTCAAATAGTTTTATCTCAGCCGAAGGCTTGTTTATTCAGCTTTCAGATGATGTAAAAATCTCAAAAAAAAAAGAAAAAAAAGACCCTTATGACTGGTTTTGTGGTCCAGGGTCACAAATGTGCTTAACTTTATATCACCAATAAAGTTGCGAAGATGCTAAATATTATTTGTGATCCTGGACCACAAAACCAGTCTTAAGTAGCGCAGGTATATTTGTAGCAATAGCCAAAAATACATTGTATGGGACAAAATTATTGTTTTTTCTTTTATGCCAAAAATCATTAGGATATTACATAAAGATCATGTTTCATGGAGATATTTTGTAAATTTCCTACCGTAAATATATAAAAACTTTATTTTTTATTAGTAATATGCATTGCTAAGTACTTCATTTGGGCAACTTTAAAGGCGATTTTCTAAATTTTTATTTTTTATTTTTTTGCACCTTCAGATTTTCAAATAGTTGTATCTCTTTTTGGATTTTAAGTAAAAAAAAAAAAAAAAAAAAAAAATCTAATTATTGAGAAAATCACCTTTAAAGTTGTCCAAATGAAGTTCTTAGCAATGCATATTACTAATCAAAAATTAGGTTTTGATATATTTACGTTAGGAAATGTACAAAACATCATCATGGAACATGATCTTTAATATCCTAATGATTTTTGGCATAAAAGAAAAATCGATCATTTTCACCATACAATGTATTTTTGGCAGCCGTAATAACAATGCAAATGTATTAGGCAATTTTTCTTTTTTTTTTTTTCGAATTTAATGGTCCAAAATTTTCAAAAATTGCATATTACAAGTAAATGAAAAAAAAAATCTGTTGAACGATACACTCGAATGAACATTAATAATCTTGATTATGAACGCTGATCAGAGCATTTTCTTTCTTAGGTATGGTTGTATAATCATAATGCAGACATATTTTATATTTGATCTTCATATGCAGACAGAGGCAGAGGGCACTTTCGTGCATGTCGTGGTCAGAGGTAAACACCCTAGAGCGGGTTACTCTGTGTGTGTGTGTGTGTGTGTGTGTGTGTGTGTGTGTGTGTGTGTGTGTGTGTGTGTGTGTGTGTGTGTGTGTGTGTGTGTGTGTGTGTGTGTGCCTCCAAAAGTCTCTAGCGAGATGAAAGCCATTGTCATGTTAATGCACTTCATAGCAGAGCGCCCACACTCCTATTTCAGACGGCCTCTCACTCGACGTCCATCGCCACGCTGCCCTGTGCTCTCCACCCCTTAGATTTAGCCTGGAGTCTCTCAAACACTCCCTCTGAAATCAAAGAGCTATAGCAGCGCTCCAGCTCTCCACCGGCACACACACACACACACACACACACACACACACACACACACACACACACACACACACACACACACACACACACACACACACACACACACACATGAATGCATGCCACCTCTCCTCTATATTCAAAGAACGGCCAGATACAGCCGCAGAGAGGAGTAGAAACACTTAGAGATAAAAAGGCACAATGGAGAGCGGGCTACAATCAAATTGAGACGCAGGTCGGGACAGATGGGACCCTGGTATTAATTGTACGGTGGTCTATTGACAGAGTCGCTGGTTTCCTGCATCACACACAGCGCTGAAGGAGGCTCCAGCACTCTCAATACATGCATACAGCTCGCATTGCTTTCAATATTCATAACCAAATCATGGCCCTAGGTACTTTGGATTTAAAAAAAAAAAACCTAGTTCTATGAAATCAGATTCTTTTTATTATTATTTATATTGTTTGTTATTAAAAGCTGACCAAATAAGCTTTACATCTAATCGAAATTCTATTTTTTTTATCTAATTATTCACAATTATAAGATCTAAAAAAATAAAAATAAATCTGGCATCAATTTTAATGCTTTACTTCTACTTGAGCATTTGAGCACTTACAAATTTACGAATCATTATAAATTCTTCATTCAGCTTCAGAAAATTTGTATTGCATTTATAATAAATGAGATATATACAGTATTCAATGTCATCGCTCACGTTACGTACCTAATAATGTATGTTATTTGACCTTATGACAGTTTAAAAAAAACTGAGATTTTGGGCTTTTTGGTGTTTCATAAAGTGTTTTTTTCAGACTATAGTGGAACGAAAACACTCAAAAGTCACTGTTAAGTGTTTCTTTTATAGCACTTTATCTATTTGTGTCAATAGATTTTAATTACAATGCATATTTTTAAAGGCTGTTTTCACAAAATGAGTTTTTTCTTCTACACTGAGCCATAAATCTCCACTTCAGTAGCACTTACACACACCAAACTTTACATTTTTATTCCTGTCTATATTCTGAAGGTTTTTACTAAAGGATTTGTTTATATATATAATACAAAATTTTATTCCACCAAAAATGGTAAAAAAAAAAACATTGTTTTTTGTCCGTACTAAGTTTTTTCTAAATTATCGAGTGACAATATGAGATACCCAAAATCCCTTCTGTAAAGACATTTGACAAAATAAATAAATAAATAAATAAACAATTTTGAAACTGACTTCATTCAGTGTTTAGATTTTTCTACTAGAAGTGTATCCAAATTGTGCTTATTTCAATGCATAATACAAAAAATGTTTGCAATTATCAATGTAATCAATTGATAATTGATTACAGTGTATTGATCAATATTACAATATACTGTACTGTAAAAAGATATATATTTTTTAATGTCAGTTTTTCTACTATTAAATGAAATTACACATTTAATCCAATGTGTTTATTTCTTTATTTTCATTTCCTTTGTAATCGTTTGTGAAATTTACTAGCAATTTCTAAATGAAAATTGTTTGAACACCATGTTTTTTTCTTTTCTTTTCTTTTCTTTTTTTTTGTGTTGAAAACAAAAAGACGGATTCTTTTTTATTATCATTTATATTGTTTGTTATTAAAAGCTGACCAAATAAGCTTTACATCTAATCGAAATTCTCATTTTTCATTTAATTATTCACAATTATAAGATCTGAAAAAAAAACTGACATCAATTTTAATGCTTCACTTTTACTTGAGCATTTGACCACTTATTACAAATCATTATAAATTCTTATAGAACTTCATCAAATGTGCATTGTATTTATAATAAATTAAATAATATACAGTATTTAATGTCATCACTCACATTATGTACTTATTATGTACATTATTTGATATAACAGTCTCAAAAACAGAGATTTTGGGCTTTTTGGTGTTTCATAAAGTGTTTTTTCAGACTATAGTGGAAAGAAAATACCAAAAAGACGCTGTTAAGTGTTTCTTTTATAGCACTTTATCTATTTGTGTCAATAGATTTTAATTACAATACATACATTTAAAGGCCGTTTTTTAAAATGAGTTTAAACACTGAGCCATAAATCTCCACTTCACTTACACACACCAAACTTTACATTTATATTCCTGTCTGTATTCTGAAGGTTTTTACAGAGGGATTTGTTCATATATTGCATGATTTTATACATTTTATTCTATCGAAAATAGTAAAAAAAAAAAAAAAAAAAAATCTGTCCGATCTTTATTTACATTTCCTTTGTAATTTTTTCATGAAATTTACTAGCAATTTCTAAATGAAAAAAGTTTGTACACCATGTTTTTATTTATTTATTCATTTATTTTATTTTATTTATTTTTTTTGTGGTGAAAACGAAAATGGGTTATTTTAAGGGTTTTAAAAAGGCATTTATGTTTGTGTTCAAAATGAAAATTTAATGTATAGAAAAGTACAAAAAAGTACAGAATGTATTAGCTGATTATATTTAAATAAACAATGCATGTAAATTATTATTTTTTTTTTTTTCAAAATGCAGTTTTTGACTTATTGGGTATATTGATTGGGTATATTGTAAAAAATTATTTTTGCAGTAGGTTTTACATTAAATGTCAGTATACTTTTAAATGAAATTACACATTTAATCCAATGTGTTTGTATCATTATTTCCATTTCCATTTTTATTTGTTGTGGTGAAAATTAGTTATTTTAAAGTTCTAAAAAAGGCATTTATGTTAAAGTAAAAATGAAAATTTAATGTTTAGTTAAATAATTAAGTACAGAATGTTGTCGATTATATTTAAATTAACATATTGCATGTTTTTTTTATTTTGTTTGTTTTTTATTTTATTCAAAATGCAGTTTTTGACTTTTGACTGAAAACTAATTGGGAATATTGATCTATATTACAACATAGTGCAACATATGAACATTCAGCATATTTTATATATGAATTATTGCAAAACAATTTAATTGCATAAAAACTGAAACATGTTCAAAACTAAAAAGGTATTAAGTGTATTGATAAATAATTCAAAATACTGTAAAATATCATTTGAATATTCAACATATTTTATATATGAATGAAACTGAAACACAATCAAACTTAAGATTCATTAAGAATCACATTCATTACCAAACTGTTTTCAGTGCAAATATTTATGCCCCTACAAATAAACATATTATACGTTTTCTATCAGGTTTATACTTCAGTCTTTTTTTCATAATGCAGTTCATGTAGTAGTTTTTCACTCCGGTCATTATAACTTGAAAGCGAGAGTTACATTCACAAAGGATGCCATGTTTTGAACTTAACCCTCAATTAGAGAAGTGCACCAACTTACCTAATGAGCCACGCAGCTCGGCAGATGCCTGCGACTTTATTCCCAGTGGGTAATCGTCTTACCGAAATATATATCAAATTAATTTTTTGATCTGTGTCGGCGTCATGACAGAACATCCCCTCTTAAACTTTTAAACCAAAGCAAGCACACAAATCAAACACCCCCTGCTCACTTCTCATTACTTTACCGGAATTTCACTTGAGCAAAAACAAATAAACAAGCTATTTGCATGAGAAATATTACCGCATTAGAACTATCATTAGTGAATTTTATATAACACCACAATCTTCCCTTAGAAAGACACGAGGCTCTGTTTCAAGCAGCGTAAGAAGATTAAAGTTTTATATGATTCACTTTCCTTTTAAACATACATGCTGTTGTAGAAGAAAAGGCTTTTTGTTTTACTTTTGTCCCATTTTTTAAACCCACTTCACTTTTCATAAGATTTCCATTCATTTATTATAAATGGACAGCTTTAATACTTAGATTTTCCTTTCCACGACACTGCATTCCCTCAGATCCGACCTTGAGCACTTCTCATGCCGGATTTGAAGTTTTAGCTGAATGATGTTTGCATGTTAAGGGATTGAACGCAAAACAGAGCAAAAGTTGTAGGGTTTAAGAAGATGAAAGAAAGTGATTTTGTCTGAATGGCACTTTATTACATCGTGGACTCTTGAAAAGCATCTCCCAATCATGAAATGACACAGAGCGTCTTAAAGAGGTTAAAGATTATCTGATGATCGTGGAATGCATTAGCTACTCTAAACTCTCATAAAGATGCTACGCTTTTCACTTTTCATAATTAAAAGAGTGTTTTTATTCTTTGGTTGATAAGTACTTTGAGAAGCTTTGCTTGTCCAGGCCTAAGAGCCTTACGAATAGATTGTCCACGAAACGGGATGAAAAAGGCCATGCAAGAACAGATCTTTGAACAGTAAGCCATTGCCTTTAACTTCTACAGCAATGGCACTCGCAGTTGTTGTTTTTAAATGTCGCCGAAATGCTTTACTTTATAATGTATTACTTCAATCATGATTTGAACTAATATATTTCAAATATTTAAGGAGAGACACTGCAGGCAAAAACACTGTTTTTTCATGCACCTGTCAAGTTTTCATAGTGTTTTTTCAGACTAGTGGAAAGAAAACATCCAAAAGACACTGTTAAGTGTTTCTTTTATAGCACTTTATCTATTTGTGTCAATAGATTTCAATTACAAGACATATATTTAAAGGCCGTTTTCTTAAAATGATTTTTTTCTCCTACACTGTGCCAGAAATCTCCACTTCAGTAGCACTTACACACACCAAACTTTACTTTTTAATTCCTGTCTATATCCTGATTTTTTTTTTTTTTTTTACAGAGGGATTTGTTCATATATAATTTGCTTGATTTTATACATTTTATTCCCTAAAAATTAAGTAAAAAAAAAACAATATAGTTTTCTGTCTGTTCAAAGTTGTTTTCTGAATTATGGACTGACAAAATGAGATACCCAAAATTCCTTCTGTAAAAACATTTGACTCTAATATGTCAAAAAAAAAAAAATCAAACAAGGATTTTGAAACTGACTTCATCCAGTGTTAAATTTTTGTACTAGAAATGTATGCAAATTAGCACATATTTCATTAAATAATGGATCATTTGCATTTTTAAACATAACATTTTAGAAAGCTTGTAATACAAAAAATGCTTGCAACTATCAATGAAATCAATCAACTGATTAAAGGGATAGTTCACCCAAAAATGAAAATTTGATGTTTATCTGCTTACCCCCAGGGCATCCAAGATGTAGGTGACTTTTTTTCTTCAGTAGAACAGAAACAAAGATTTTTAACTCAAACTGTTGCAGTCTGTCAGCCATATAATGGCAGTAAATGGGCACCAAACCTTTGAAAGGCTTGTGACGATACATTGATGTCCTAAGACACGAAACAATTGTTTTTTGCGAGAAACAGAACAGTATTTATATCATTTTTTACCTTTGATATACAGCAATGTTCAACTGTCCTGAGCATGTGCTCAGCATCCGGCGCATTATCTGTGTACATGCTCTGCTCATACGCAAACGCCGGAAGCGATTTGTGGCGTGTATATGACACTCATTGTTTACACAGTGCACAGAGACTGTGCCTATAGCGGCTATTCAAAATGGTAATTACTATGGGTTGGGTATCATTTGTGGTTTTTTCGATACCGGTGCCAAATCGATACTTTTAAAACGGTACCGGTGCCTGAACCGATACTTTTAAAAAAGCCAAAAAATGGTAGATGATACAAGAATATTTTTTTATTGGACAAAAAGTATATGTTAGTATTTCATTAAATACAAAACACAACAACAATAAAACCTAAGCCACCTGTCAGGCATTCACCACAGCCACCCTCACCTGCCACAGCATCAGGACCCACACACACCCGCTCCCAATCACCAGAATTCTGATCACCTGCGCTGCATTAGCCACACCCCGATAAATAGATTCCTCACACAGTTCTCACTTGTCTGGTCTACCGTTCACTCCGTCGATTCAGACTCCTCTCCTCTCCGTGTGTTACGGACCTTCTGCCACTCTTCTCCCTCGCGATTGTGATCATACTGGAAACTTTGGACTGTTACTTCATTCAGAACCCACAACGAACTTACAGATAAGATCTATACATCTCTGCACTGTCATATTACAAACTCTGTCAATAAATCCTTCGTTTGGTTTTTCACTTCACCTCAGTCTCCCGTCTAATTCCTGCTGTGTTGTGACAGAAGACCAGACCAACACCGAAAGAATGAGCACAGAATCCACCGAAGCCCCCGACCAGTTCACAGAGTTGGTGAATGCCCTCAAGGCTTCACTGACACCTACCTCTTCGACCCCATCTGTCTCAGGAAGTCCCATGGCCATGCCTACCATCTACTCCGGAGATGCAGCTGAGTGTAGCGGTTTTTTACTTCTTAATCTCTTCATTCAGATGCAACCATCCCGTTTCCCCTCCGAAAACTCTAAGGTGGCTTTTCTGATTTCACTCCTCTCCGGTAAGGCCCTGTGAAGGGTCGAAATCCATTTGGAACAACAACAAATACCTCATAAATTCATATGATTTGTTTACCAACCATTTCTCTGAGGTTTTCAGTGCCACCACGGATGAACTCACCACTTCCGATCAGCTGTTCCGTTTGCATCAAGGATCTTCTTCGGTATCTGATTACACCATCCATTTTCGCACGCTGGCGGCGGCTAGTGGCTGGAATGAAACTGCACTTCTCAGCGCCTACCGTCAAGGACTCAATCCGGAGATACGAGCTGCTATGGCAATCTACTATGACTCCATTGGTTTAGAAGGATTTCTCCAACGTACCACTCGAGTCTCCCAGCCACTAGCCGCTTGCCAGCCCCCGGAAACCGCTCCTCAGTCTGCATCCGTGGCCGCTTCTCCTCCAGTACCAGAACCCATGCAGTTGGAATCAACTCGTCTCTCACGCACTGAACGATACCGTAGGATTACTTCAGGATTATGTTTGTACTGTGGACAACCTAATCATCACATACGTTCCTGTCCCATCAAACCCCCGTGCCCCGTGGTGAGTACTATTCAGTCTGAAGTTAAAATAACGAATCTCACTCTCGTACCAGTCACTCTGCATGCCCCTGAGAAATCTCTCTCTGTCTCTGCTCTCATCGATTCAGGTTCCTCAGGCAACTTCATCTCGCAAGACTGTTTAAATCAACTACAACTTCCTCGTTTACGTCACAACCAAGTTTTATCTGTTACAACCATCCAAGGAAAACCATTGGGGCGTGGGAAGATTCGGTACACATCACCCTACATCATCCTCCAAGTTGGACTGTTTCATCAGGAAGAACTAAAGTTTCTGGTACTGGAGGACTCCACCGCGAGCATTGTCCTGGGACGCCCCTGGCTCGATCTTCATACTCCCACCATGCGATGGAACCCATGTGACGTCATTCAATGGAGTAACCAGTGTTATCAGCAATGCCTCACCCACTTACCGCACCCAATCTCCACAGCAGTTCCGGTTTCAGCCACACAAGTCGAAAGCCCTGACACAGAAACATCTACTGTCATTCCAGAAGAGTATTTGGCGTTCCAGGACGTGTTCAGCAAACAAGCAGCCACTTGTCTTCCACCTCATCGGCCATGGGACTGCGCCATCAATCTGCTGCCTGGAGCCCAACTCCCTAAGGGTAAAATATACTCTTTGTCCATCTCGGAGCGCCAGGCGATGGAGGAATACATCAAGGAAGCTCTTCAACAAGGCTTTATACAACCATCAACCTCACCGGCCGCTTCCAGCTTTTTCTTTGTGAGTAAGAAGGATGGGGGGTTAAGACCATGTATTGATTACCGCCAGCTCAATTCACAGATCATTCAGCAGCCCTATCCTCTTCCTCTGGTCCCTGCTGCCCTAGAAGAACTCCGGGGAGCGACGATCTTCTCCAAACTGGACCTGCGGAGTGCGTATAACCTCATTCGAATTAGATCTGGAGATGAATGGAAGACAGCTTTTATAACACCCTCTGGACACTATGAGTACAGGGTAATGCCGTACGGTTTATCCATCAGTCCAGCTGTCTTCCAGACCTTCATGAATGAGGTGTTCCGGGAGTACCTCCATCGTTTCGTCGTGGTCTATATTGATGACATCCTGATCTACTCCCGGAACAAGGCCGAACATCGCCAGCACGTCCAGCAGGTCCTCTCCAAACTCCGAGATCACAGACTCTACCTCAAGTTAGAGAAATGTGAGTTTCACCAAAGCACCATTCAGTTCCTTGGATATGTTCTCAGTAAGGAGGGTGTGCAGATGGACCAGAGGAAGGTTCAAGCCATACAGGATTGGCCCACACCTACTTCCGTCAAAGAACTCCAACGATTCCTAGGATTCTCAAATTTCTACAGACGATTCATCCACAATTACAGCCTCATCACGGCTCCCCTGACCTCCCTCCTTCGGGGTAAACCCAAAACACTCTCCTGGAACCCCAAGGCTCACGAAGCATTCCAGCAGCTCAAGAACACCTTCAGCACCGCTCCCTTACTACACCATCCTGACCCCGAACTTCCCTTCACGGTTGAGGTTGATGCGTCCACCACTGGGGTTGGAGCGGTGCTTTCTCAAGCGGTCGGTGAGCCTCTCCTCCTCCATCCCTGTGCCTACTATTCTCGGAAACTGTCTCCGGCGGAGCAGAATTACGACGTTGGCAATAGAGAACTCCTGGCCATCAAATTAGCCCTGGAGGAGTGGCGTCATTGGTTGGAGGGGGCAAAACATCCTTTCACAATCATCACCGACCACAAAAATCTCCAATATCTCAGAGAAGCCAAACGCCTCAACCCACGCCAGGCTAGATGGGCCTTGTTTTTCACCAGGTTTGATTTCAAGATCACTTATCGTCCGGGTTCCAAGAATGTTAAGGCAGATGCCCTCTCCCGCCAATTCTCCAACGATGCACCTACCGAACCCGAATCCATTTTACCATCCGAAATAATTCTCAGCCCCATCATCTGGGATCTGAATCAGGACATCCACGACGCCACCCTCCAAGAACCCGCTCCGCCGGAGTGCCCAGAGGGTAAAATTTACGTACCCAACTCCCTACGACACACCCTTCTGGGCACAGTTCACGAATCTCCGGGCTCTGGACACCCAGGCAGCAGACGGACCCTCTCACTCCTTCAGGCTCGGTACTGGTGGCCCAGTATGCACCGAGATGTCAACAGGTACGTCCAGAGTTGCTCAGTCTGTGCCATGTCTAACACTCCTCGCCATCTCCCCTCAGGAAAGCTGGTTCCATTACCCATCCCACAGAGGCCCTGGTCCCACTTAGGAGTGGACTTTGTCACTGACCTCCCAGAATTCGAAGGTAACACCTGTGTATTGGTTGTGGTGGATCGGTTCTCTAAAGCCTGCAAACTAATCCCTCTAAAAGGTCTCCCCACAGCCATGGAGACAGCAGAACATCTTTTCCTCCATGTATTTAGGAACTTCGGCATACCGGAAGAAATAGTGTCGGACCGGGGCCCTCAATTCATTTCCCATGTCTGGAAAGCCTTTTTCAAACTGCTTGGTGTTTCTGTTAACCTGTCATCTGGATATCATCCACAGACAAATGGCCAGACTGAGAGAAAGATCCAGGAACTCGGACGTTACCTCTGGTCATACTGCCAAGAAGACCAATACAGCTGGAGCAGGTTCCTCCCGTGGGCCGAGTACGCCCAAAACTCCCTCCGTCAGGACACTACAGGACTAACACCATTTCAGTGCGTACTCGGTTTTCAGCCCCCGCTGTTACCCTGGACGGAGGAACCATCTAATGTTCCAGCTGTGGATTACTGGTTCCGAGCCAGTGAGAGAGTGTGGGACTCAGCTCATCACCACCTGCAGAGGGCAGTCAACCGCCATAAACATTTCGCGGACGAGCGTCGAAGAGAAACCCCCCAATACCACCCAGGGGATCAGGTTTGGCTCTCCACCAGAGACATCAGGCTAAGACTGCCCTGCCGTAAGCTGAGTCCCCGCTATATTGGTCCCTTCAAAATCCTGAGACAGATCAACGAAGTGACCTATCAGCTTCAGCTCCCACCCAGGTATCGCATTCACTCCACGTTCCATGTTTCCCTCCTTAAACCTTGTCTCCCCTCTGCCACAGATTCCACCGGAGCTGAAGCTGAGCCCCCTCCTCCGGAAGTGCTGGACCAGCCTTCCACCTACACAGTCAATGAAATCCTGGACTCACGGCGCCGAGGAGGTCGTCTGGAATACCTTATCGACTGGGAGGGGTACGGACCTGAGGAACGTTCTTGGGTAGCTCGAGACGACATCCTGGATCCTACACTACTCCAGGAGTTTCACCAACTTCACCCGGATCGGCCAGCCCCTCACAGTCGTGGACGCCCTCGGCGTCGTGTTAAGGCGTCAGGAGCCGCCCCTGGAGGAGGGGGTAGTGTCAGGCATTCACCACAGCCACCCTCACCTGCCACAGCATCAGGACCCACACACACCCGCTCCCAATCACCAGAATTCTGATCACCTGCGCTGCATTAGCCACACCCCTATAAATAGACTCCTCACACAGTTCTCACTTGTCTGGTCTACCGTTCACTCCGTCGATTCAGACTCCTCTCCTCTCCATGTGTTACGGACCTTCTGCCACTCTTCTCCCTCGCGATTGTGATCATACTGGAAACTTTGGACTGTTACTTCATTCAGAACCCACAACGAACTTACAGATAAGATCTATACATCTCTGCACTGTCATATTACAAACTCTGTCAATAAATCCTTCGTTTGGTTTTTCACTTCACCTCAGTCTCCCGTCTAATTCCTGCTGTGTTGTGACACCACCTAACCCA
The DNA here is from genome assembly GCF_049309525.1 of Garra rufa. Lineage (NCBI taxonomy): Eukaryota > Metazoa > Chordata > Actinopteri > Cypriniformes > Cyprinidae > Garra > Garra rufa. The sequence continues at coordinate 27,632,181 of NC_133383.1, forward strand.
ACAACAATAATTTAACAGCTTCAAATTTCAGCAATTCTTTTGCAGAAATAGTACCATTTTTGCCTTCTCTGGCAAAATACGACACCTCTTCTGAATTATTGCATATCCTGGTATGACTGGGTCAGGGGTCATCCACACTGATAGTCAGGATGGGATTTGTGCTTTTGAAAACTTTTTTCCTTTTTCTATAGGTGGAGGTTGACCAAAGTCTTAGTGTAATCTGTTAACTCACATTATATACACGTTTTTAAGGCAAGAACCAGATAATGAGTGTCACGTCAAGAAATGTTTTTAATACGAAAACTAATGTAATCACAATTTAATAAAAACATTGTAAGTTAAGCCTATTATTTGTAATGATTTCATTTCAAACAATGCATAAATTATATAGAGAAAGTGAGCAAAGTATCAACAGAGCTTTTTGAAACCATTATGAATTAGTAAACCACTGCGTCGCAAAATGATTTACTGTTTCGAAGCGCTCTAATCAGATCGCAAATCATTTGATTCAGAACGGGACTTTAATGCGTGTATCGCGAATCATTTGATTCAAAATGCAACGATAGTTGCTGCATTCACGTGCTTCTCGGATGGTCTCATTTCCAGATGATTTGTGCTTTTAATTCAAAATGTGAAAATGGACAGTAACTACAAAGATGTCCCGGATTTGTATCATCAAAGACGTTCACGTTCCGACGTTCACGTGAGTTTTCTCATTCAGGAAATCATTTTTCAGATCATTCTGACACCCTATGAATGCAGGCATTTATGTGGCACCGAAATTCGTGTTCTGATTCGGTCCAGTACATACCGGTCATATGGGTACCGGTGCTGTATTGGCACTGGGTTTCGGTACCCAACCCTAGTAATTACTTGTACGTATCCTGATTGTTCAAACTGATTTAAAGCTAAAAGATAACGTTTGCGTGTGCAAACTCATCCGGGACTGTTGACTTTTCACTTATTTCCCCTTCCGGCGTTTGTGTATACTACGCCAGAGCGTGTACACAGGTAACGTGCTGGATGCTGAGCTTGTGCTCAGGACAGTTAGATATTGCTTTGTATCAAAGGTAAAAAATGATATAAATACTGTTCAGTTTCTTGCAAAAAATTATTATTTTGTGTCTTAGGACATCATTGTATCGTCACGAGCCGCAGAGTGTAATTTGGATGTGTCTGTGCATGTTTTTTTTTTTTTTTACTTTGAAAGGTTTGGTGCCCATTCACTGCCATTATATGACTAACAGACTGCAACGGTTTGAGTTAAAAATCTTTGTTTGTGTTCTACTGAAGAAACAAAGTCACCTACATCTGGGATGCCCTGGAGGTAAGCAGCTATCAATTTTTCATGGGTAAACTATCTCTTTGAGTAAGGTGATGACTTATTTTCTTTTACCATATTCAGCTGCAGTGTTTCGCCTTAATCTATTTACAGATTATTCGCATTTGCAAACATTTTTTATGTTTTTTAAATTTAAACACTGGTGGTCAAACATTTGGAATATTGAAGATTTATAAAAGTCCTTGCACACTGAGTCTGAAATTTTCGTATGCACTTTTTCAGATGCAAAGAATGTTTTGTTTTTTTTTTTCACAGACAAAACTTTCGGATGCAGTGTGTAAACGTGACTGACACAAGGTGATGTTGTATTTTATTTATTTTTTTACGTGCAAAAATTTCGGACTCGGTGTGCAAGGAAAATTAAAATTCTGTCATTAATTACTCACCCTCGTGTCATACCAAACCCATTAGACCTTCGTTATCTTTGTAGCACAAATTAAGATATTTTTGATGAAATCCGAGAGCATTCTGACCCTGCATAGACAGAAATGCAACTCCTACATTCAAGGCCTAGAAAGGTAGTAAGGACATCAATAAAATAGTCCGTGTGACATCAGTGTCCAACTGTTATGAAGCTACGAGAATACTTTTTGGACACAAAGAAAACAAAAACAACAACTTTATTCAGCGATTTCTACTCTTCTGGGACAGTCCTCCACCATTATCAAGAGTACCACAACGTGTGCATGTGCGTTCTTCTGCTTATAAACAAGCAGCACCACACACATGCATCGTGGCACTCTTGATAATAGTGAGAGTTTCTTTGTGTACAAAAAGTATTCTCGTAGCTTCATAAAATTACGAATGAACCACTGATGTCACATGGACTATTTTAGCCATGTCCTTTCTAACCTACCTTTCTGTGCCTTGACTGTGGTAGTACCATTGCTGTCTATGGAGGAACAGTAAACTCTTGGATTTCATCAAAAATATCTTAATTTGTGTTCTGAAGATGAACAAAGGTCTGACAGGTTTAAGACGATATGTGGCTGAGTAATTAATGAGAAAATTTTCATTTTTGTGTGAACTATCCCCAAAGTGTTTTTGAAAGAAGCGTCACATGCTCATCAAGTGTACTTTATGTATACCTTTTTTTCTCAGGACTCTTTGGCCATGTACACACTGTGAAGTTTCATGAGTGACAAAGCATTTAAATACAGGAGTGAATCCCCTGAATTATCAGTTTGTGTGTGTACTGAACAAAACAATTATTGACACCAAAGCAACCAAGAAACCAGAAACGTATCCACTATTTTGATCAACATAATATTACAGCGATAAAAAAAGACTCATTATGTTTTAAAATTGTAACTAAACCACTGTCGGCAGAGCTGTCGTGTTTTGTTTTTGTTGGAAAGGTTGCTTTAGAGAGTGTTCGTTAAGGGTTGCCATGTCCACTTATTATACGCAATGTTCATTAAGTGTCTTTGTCGTTTGGGCTTGGCTCACAAAGCGATCCATTTTATGAAGTTAATAAAGCAAGCGAGTGCAGGTTACGGTATGATGGAATGTGGAATATTTCCAAAATAATGCTATTTATTACAAGCTTGTTCTTATTTGCCATTTTTAATTAAAAAAGCAAGATCTGGAAACACTAAGTCAAGATGGACATCCTTCCTTGTGACATCTAACAACACAAGTCTTATGTATGCTTAAATATGTCATTAAAAACTAGTTTAGTTTGGTTCTGCACACACTGCATAGAATTTATGTAAATGCGGTTGCCACTACCTGCATTTTTCTGAAGCCAATTCTGTAAATTACTGAACTATATGTATAGAATTGGCAAACATTACCAGTACCAGATGCAGTGGCCTTTAATTAATAAAAAGTTTAAAAGAAAAACATTTATCAAATCTAAATCTTTTTACTTTCCAGTATAAATGCCTTTACAGTCATTTTTGATCAGTTTAATGAGCCCTTCCTTAATACATTTTTGAGTTTACCCCAAAATTTTGAATGTCCTGTCATGGTTTTCATAAAAGTATGAAGCAACACAACTGTTTTAACACTGATAACATTCAGAAATGTTTCTTGAGCAGCAAATCAGCATATTAGAATGATTTCTGAAAGATCATGTCTCACTGAAGACTGGAGTAATGATGCTGAAAATCCATCTCTACATCACAGCAATGAATGCAATTTTCCAGTATATTCACAGAAAACACATTTACATTGCAATAACATTTCATAATGTTACTGTTTTTACTGAACTGTACAAATTTTGGTCAGCCTTAGTCAGCAGAAGAGACTTCTTTCACATTAAATCAACATTTAAAAAACGTTTGACCATACACCAGCATAAATTAAGTACATATTAATTTGTATGTAATATTAAGATGTTCATTGATTGATACATTTCTGTGTCTAGTCAAACATACTAAAACATGTGAGCTAGAGCCCCACTTTTCATATGTATATACGTTGATGTTGATCTGGTTTTATAGGATTTTACTGTAGCTATTGTAATTAAATGACTTGTACCTTAATTCAGACGTTTCCCCACAGCTGTGTGAGGTTATGGAGAAACACATACAGAGAGTATTAGAACGCAGATGGCGGCAGCTGCACAGGATGCTGTGTGTGGATTTGTCTTCCTCTATAAGTTCAGTGATTTGTCTATTTCTCCTGAGCTGTTAGGAAACATACGTTATGCTGTCCAAACATATGCCTGTAAGCAAAGTCTTATTTCCTCCTCTTGCCTTTTAGAGGTTTCAATTTTGTCAGGTGAATTATCAGTTTACAGACTCAGAGAATACTAAACAAAAGTCATTATGACTCTCTTAAAAAAATTAATGCTTACATGTTTTGATTCTGATGATTTGAGCATTTTTTTAGATTTAATGCAGTTCAGTGCAGAAAAACAAAACAAAAAAAAACATTCAGAGCCTATTATTGTCCAAAATTACACCTGCAATGACATTAATATTTTAAAATCTGACTTAAGTGCATAAATACATTTTGAGGCCACTTCATAAATACTGGCATGACTCTCTAATAAGCCACTACACAAATATTGGGTAACTTGGCATTTTTAATTGGAGAGAACCATTTTTTAGTTTGTCACTACTTGTCACTGCACTGATATTAGCACAGCTGTTTATTGAAATGAATACTACACTGAAAACTTTACACTGTAGAAAACGAGTTTTCCCAGCTATAAATTAAAATTACTGGAGGTTTTACAAGAAAATACAATTGATGTTTTATGTGCCATTGTTTTTGTAATTATTTGTGAAGCAATTTTTGAGTGAAAATTGTCTTTTTCAGTGCATGGTCATAATCATCCTACAATCTAACAAAGCTCTGCTTTTTAAAGGGGTCATCGGATGCACATTTTTCACAAGTCGGTATGATTCTTTAGGGTCTTAATGAGAAGTCTATAACATACTTTGTTTTTTACACTACCATTGAGAAATTTTAACCAGTCTATTCACCTTGTCAACATCAGCGCTTTTTAGAGCGAGCTATTCTGTTGCATGTTCCTTTAAATGCTAATGAGCTCTGCTCGCCCCGCCCCTCTCTGCCGTGGGATGATGAGCCGTAATGTTTACTTTAGCCGCATTTCGCTGCAAAACTTGCTAACTAGCACATTATTAAGAAAGGTCATTTGCAAAGATGCATAAAAAACCTTTATACTCCTGCTGTGAGTGAAGCTGGATCACGAATGATTCGCACGAACATAGACGCATATGTAGATCAGGATCGGCGCTTTCCTTACAAAAACTAAAATAACGTTAATCCTCTGCGTCTTCAGTGGCTCAGATGTCGGGAGTAAATGACGACTGCTATGTTCATTATTACATCCAACAACAGAACACCTCAGTCGCTCAATCTGGGACATTCTTGTCTTCCCCTGCACCTGAGTCACACAATGGCGATCGCAGTCAGACTGTTTCAGCTCGGTGAGGGCGGGTCTAAGGTAAGGCGCTCATGTCAATCAACTATCGTGGGAGTGGCCTCTATCTGTGTGTCGTCACACCGACAAGAAGCTGAGAATGACCTGATTTGAAAAAGGGAATATTACTTTTAAAGATTAAAAAAATACCACTGGGTGGATTTTTATCATTGTAGGGTGGTTGGGTGGCAGAGCTCTACTTTTTAGCACAATGCTACCATGAAAACTTTAACAACACAAGCTCTTTTAATTGTCCAACATTACTGAACATTAAACACTGGTCTTTGCCTTTACTCAAAAACAAAGCTTAATTTAAACTAAAACTTTTACCATTGCATTTTCAGTCTATGCATCAAAAAAGATTCACATAGTCCCAACAAATAAATTACGTTGCCTTTAATTTGACATATTTAAGTGGACTAAACAATACAAATTAAGTGATATAATGTTCAGCAACTAAATTAGTCCAAAGAAGAAGGTGCCATTTTACTCAGAGGAAGACTAAAATGAATAAATATGATAAGAAACACACAATAAAATTAGAGGATATTTTAGTTAAAGGACAAAACTTTGACTAAAGTGTAAAAATCTGAACTATAATCTTTCAAATAGCTTATATGTGACCCTGGGCCACAAACCCAGTCATAAGGGGCAGTTTTGTGAAATTGAGATTTATACATCATCTGAAAGCTGCATAAATAAGCTTTCCATTGATGCATATTGTTAGGATCATATCTGAGATACAGTACACCTATTTGAAAATCTAGAATCTGAGGGTACAAAAAAAAAAAAAATCTAAATATTAAGAAAATCACCTTTAAAATTGTCCAAATGAAGTTCTTAGCAATGCATATTAATAATCAAAAATTAACATTTGATATATTTAAGGTAGGAAATTTACAAAATATCTTCATGGAACATGATCTTTACTAATGATTTTTGGCATCAAAGAAAAATCGATAATTTTGACCCATACAATGTTTTGTTGGCTATTGCTACAAATAAACCTGTGCTACCTAAGGTTTTGGAGTCCAGGGTCACAAATGTTCAACAATTAAATTAGTTCTCTGTATAAGGTGCCATTTTAGTCAGATGAAGACTAAAATAAATAAATATGTCATGAAATGCTGAATAAATTCAGAGGATATTTTTGTTAATAGACAAAAACATTGATAAAAATAACTAAAAAAATGGACTTCAATCCTTTCGAAACAGCTAACACATTTACAGTATGATTCATTTAAATAGTCAGATTGTAGGCAGCTCATATACAGGGTTCGAAATTAACTTTTTTGATCACCAGCCAAAGTGCTGGTAACTTTCTGAAGTTACCAGCCAATCAGAATTTCCATCAGACAAATATTTACGTGGTGAAAATTAGGGGTGCAACGGTTCAACCTACTCACGGTTCGGTTTGTATCACGGTTTTAGAGTCACGGTTTCGGTACGTTTCAGTACATGTGCTATGTTTAGGGAAAAAAAAAATTAAAAGTCAAGAAATACGAATAATCTATCTAACTAGAAGCAACAGCACAAATAAATACAATAGAGTAAAGATGCAATAAAATAAACTGATTTTTCGGGGGTTTTTTTTAAGTAGGTCTAACATTAGTTTTTAGGTACACTGTTAAAAAAAAACCTAATTTTACAGAAAATAACTGTAACTTTTTTACAGTAGTTTTCTGTTATTTCAAGTTACATTCAAAACTTAGTAAGATTACTAACAATATCTGTAAACTAACAACTTGACTGTTATTTTAGGTCCTTTTTCATTAAAGACAAATTACAGTATTTTTTCTTTTTTATACAGAAAAAATACTGTATTATTTTTACAGCATTTTTTGTGTTATTTTAAATTATGTTAAAAACTTTGTAAAATTACAAACAATATCTGTAAATTAACAACTTAATTGTTATTTTAAGTATTACTCCATTAATGACAAATTACAGGAATTCACATTTTTTTAATACAAAAAATTATTGTATTTTTTACAGTATTTTTTCTGTTTTCTTAAACTACTTACATATTGATGTAAAATTACAAAAACAATCTGTAATTAAATAATGTAGCTCATTAAGGTTTATGTCCATACTAACAATTTAATGTTCTTTTTGTAATTTGAAAGTAAATCTTATTAGTTTTATATTTAAGGTGTATTTTACATTAAAACTCTGTAATTTTAAATAAAACAGAAGTAGAATATATATAAAATAGAAAATCTTAAAAGTCTTAAAATCCACAAATCCTGTAACCATGCACTAAAAATGTATTGCATTAAAAATTGTTTATTTTTATAAAGAACAAATTAACCAATAAAGAGCGAGTGTATCATTTATTTGCAGAAGTCAAGTCAAAAAGCAATACCACAGTAGTCCAAATGACAATACGTTTGCAGTCGCAGTCCTCTCAGGTGGAATATACAGTAGGATAATAATGTAGTGTGAGGAGCAGGGCATCATTTAAGTTGTCAAACGCTCAAAACACTAGTATCCCGAATTCACTTTCACTATCGCTCAGTTGACGCGCTTTTCCTTTTTAAATCACGCATTACCGGCGGAAACACTGCAAGTCGCAATCTATGACGGTACCGGCGACAGCCAATGAGCGTTTGATTATCGCTGCCGTTAATTATTCTGGCCAATGACTAGTAGGGAGCCGTTTCCCGGTCAAATTTGAATATGCTGCTGATCGGCTTCTTCTTGTACAGTCTGCTTCGGTCGCTCCTCAAGCAACGGCTTTCACGTGGATTATTTTACGTCTGACTGTTTAATTCATATTTTGAGCGAGTTTTGGTTGTGGAATGAAGATTGAGAACAAACAAACGCGAATATGGACTTTTTCCAGCAGCTAAAGATCATGCAAACTGCAAAAGGTAAGTACCCTTTACTATTATATAAAGTTCTATAGACTGTAACGCTAGTTATATTAAGAGACAGTTTACTGAAGTGATATACTAATCGCGATTACATATCTTAATATCTTAACAGTGTGTGCTACTGTGTTTTGTTAGTATGAGCTAATACTGTTAGCTGCGGCTAGGCGGTAACTTTATATTTAACGTTATGTCTTGCTGAATATAGACCATTTCAAGGATGTAAACAATAACAAGCGCGTTGGAACGTTACTGCGCATGTCCGGTCCTGAAACATTTCCGGTAGCGCTATTTCTCTGATCTGTCAATACGAACACATTCTTTTAAAATCTAGCGAAAAAGCTAGTTAAGGTAAAAAAGCTGCTCGTTAACTAATCGATGCTGCGTGTGTGTACACGGGAGATTGCTAAAAGCATATCACATGAACGGAAATATTGTGAACATTTATTCGTACAATGGATGCCATCAGTCTGAAGCAAGCAGTGCAACTTACTTCATGTTTTGTTCCCAAGATATCCGGAGGTTGTTCGTGATTAATTTACTTGCTTTGCGTGGTCAGTCTGTATTTCTGTTTAAATATTTTTCATTAGTACATTACTTTTCACAATACATATCTTTCCAAACAACGCTAAATGTATGCTATTAAACTAAGCGCTTGATGCTATTATTACGTGTTGAATTCATTTCAACATGTGTTCAACGTTAGTTTGGTCAAGTTTGTTGCTGTGGAACAGTGCAAGTGGAGGGTATGAATGCTCCGAGTCATCATGTGATCACAAATAAACAAGATCGTCGCAATTCAATGCTGGCTAACGTGTTTTACATAAACCTGTATATCTGCAGATTAATAAATGCACACACAAACACACATAAAGCATTCATATGTTTTTATGCACGTATTTACTGTTCACACCCACACAAATTTTATATATATATATTCATGTGAAAATGAATACTGGTGTAATGTAAAGGCTGATGCTAATTCAGCTTTGCACAACATATTTTTTACAATAGAAATCATTTAAATAATTAATCATGTTAATAAACATAAAATACTTATTTCAAAAACATAAAAAAACTACTTTGTCCAAACTTTTGACCAGTACTGTATATAAACAAAAAGCATTCTCTCACTTTAAACTGTTTTTATTTCCAGCACATGTATTGATATGTAAATATTTGTATGAACATAAAATGCTTTAACAAATGAAACAACAACAACTGAAACAACATTTGAACTGAAATGGAGTACAAAGGGGGAACAAATATCAAAAGCAGCAGTCTGTATCTGGCCTGGTCATCAGTCGCTTTAAGTACTACACTAAATTACTGAATACTACACTCAAATTCTCAATCACATCTGGGTGTTGATATGGTCAGATGTGGTTTGTCACTGCAGGATGATCAGCTGTCCTTGGGTGTCTACAGATGATGGCTCTCCTTACACTGCCTTCTCAGATTTGGTGACCGTTCTGTATTTCTGCAACTGTTTACATCAGTTTAGAATACTTTCTAGAAAACAAAACAAAGGATATTAGCCATCATTATGAAAATGTATATAACATTTAACCAATTCTATGGGAATTACAGGGAGCTAACAAATTTCAGTATTACACTGTATTGTCAGATTTAGTGACCCTGCTGCATATTTACAACTGCTTACATCAAAATGCTTCCTAGACTAAGAAACAAATGATATTAGAAATCACCTGCATACATTTTGTTTACATAAGGATAAAAGTAGAAAAACAATTATTTAATATAATGCACAATATAAAAAAAATAAAGCTATTATTGCTTAATACGTCAGTACATCTTGGAATTAACATTACCAAAGCTTATGTGATGGAAAATAATATTTACCATAAACACGTTTTGTAAACTACTGCCGTTAACTGTTACACAATACGACATTCACGTACTTTCATGTTACTCACTGCATTTATCAACTGACAAAATAACTAGACGACTAATATGAATTTAACCCACATAACACTTAGCAATAAAACAGAAATAAAAAACTTGCCTTTTTTCATTAACGTTACACACGAAAGCTAGATGCATATGTAAACAATGACAAAATGGTACTTTAAATTATGCAGCATCATACTTGAAGAGTTAACGTAAAGATATACAAATAAACTGATTAATTAAAAACGATATTTACTTGCCTGAATCGAAATGTGCGCTGTATATCCTAGAGTTGCTTGTTGTTATCCTGCCTTCTCCGTCACTGCCGCAACACGGGTACGTTTCGCCGCAATCTACCGTTAAACACGTCTCAGAATGTTAGTACCGCCCCAGAGGGAGCACACAACCACTGAACGACAAGGATCTAATTTTATTTTAGACATTTAAGCAGGACGTTTGTATATATATGACCGCAATCCCACTGTTCATAAAGCGCTTCTCGCCATCGTTTTGAATGCGCTGGATCACTAACCGGAAACGTCCTGGGACCAACGACGTCACTTCCTTAAGCCGCCGAATAGCGCTTGAAATGGTCCATATGAAGTGGAAATCGGCACCTCACTTATAGTCAAATACAGACAGTTTACTTAAGTACTTGCCTTTGTATTAGTCCTATTGTTTGTAACGTTACTTTGCTACTTTGATCGTATGTTGAATGAAATACAATATAATAAATAACTATTCTGTAATATATTAGTATTGTGAAATAATATGGTCATATCGTGCACCCATGCTAGTTTTAAGATCAAACTCACAAAATGTGACAGAACTTCAAAATGAGTAATCTGAGAACACTGTTTTGTGAACTCATCTGACAGAGAGAGTACCTGAGTGAAAGCATGATCATTGGACTCCATGGAGAAGAATAGATGTAAACCAGGATTTTGGATCAACTGTGCAGATTTTTATGGAGCTGGTGAGTACATTTTTGCAAGCCCATGTCTGTCAGTAAGTAGATAGTGTTTTATCAAACAAATACATTTTAATGTAATTGATTGCTTGTGTGTGTTTCCCCCTTATGATCCTGAAGTTTTGGGAATGAAAATCTTCTACATGATCTTCAGAGGAAGTAAGTATTCATTTCTAACATTAAGATTCTACATCATGTCATTCTTAATATTAAGACACACTAACATTAATTTATTTGTATGTTTTTTCAATTTGTTTTGTTTTGTTTTTTTACCCCCAGCTGATTACTGACCATTTGGAGGAGGACTGCTCTTCATCTGGTGTGTCTGTCACTTCTGGTGCAGATTCATGGACCTTTTGTTGTATGTTTTGGTTTTACTTATTCTCACACTATAATTATCAGAGCTACAGTGGTGCCCAAAATTATTAGAACACTAGTATTTTAACTACCTTAACTAATAGTTTAAACTTAGTTATTTCTATCATTTGCTATAGTGTGTCAGTATGAAATATCAGTTTACATTTCCAAGCGTTCATTTTGCCATTAATTATAATAATCAGTGACACAAGGAGTATGAAAACAAACAGCGCTTCACACAGAGGTCTAATCTCATCATCTGAATCCAGAAGAACTGTGGCAACATCTCCAAGATGCTTAAAGAAACCTACCAGCAAAGCAGTACTGTTAAAAGTTTTAAGCACTTGTGTACAAATTCTGTAAAATGAGAATGTTGATAAAAATATCATAAATGTCAAAATTGTTATATGTTTTCTTTATCAATTAACTTCTTTTGACCATCATCTTGTGTTTAAAGCAGCTTTTGCACTAGGTGCACTTTAGTTTAGATAGTTTGCAGGTGGGTCTCTTGAAGTATCTTGGAGACGTTGCCACAGTTCTTCTAGATTTAATCTGTCTCAGTTTGTTCTGTTTCTTCATGTCATTCTGTGCAGAATGGATGATGATAAAATCAGATCTCTGTTTGGAGCACTGGCTGTTGTCAAACAAAAATCTTACTGGATCATTACATTTAATGGCAAAATTAATGTTTAGAAATATAAAATAAAATTACCCATTGAAACACTACAGCAAAAGATAGACATAACTGAATTAAAATCCTTTTTAGCTGGTAAAAATACTAGTGTTCTAATAATTTTGGACACCACTTTATATGGAGCCCAAGGATTAAGATAAAATGATGTGGATGAGATAGAAATGCATTTTTAGTTTCTCCTTGGAGCTCTGAATAACTGGTTATGAAAAATTCAATAATCTAAATTTAGATCTGAAACTAATAATTTTTAATCTTGACAATTTTGTAGATGTACTGGTTTTGTATTTATTCAGTTCTAAAGGACTAGTTCAATTCTGACACAAATATTTCCTGCTGATAAATTACTCACCCCTGCGTCATTCAAGATGCTCGTGTCTGTCTCTTTTTCTGTCGAAAAGGTTTTTGACGTAAACATTCCAGGATTTTTCTCCATATTTCCATGGGAGCCAACGGGCTGAAGGTCCAAAATTAATTAATTAATAACAAATTCATTGTCAATGCAGCTTCAAAGGGCTCTACATCATCCCATCCAAGGAATAAGGGTCACTGGGAACTTGTAAAGCCCTTTGAAAGCTGTATTGAAATTTTGAAACCTTCATCCTTGACCTTAATCCCACTGAAGTCCACTATATGGAGAAAAATCCTGATATCTTTTCCTCAAAAACTTTAATTTCTTTTCGACTTCAAGAAAGAAAGATATGAACATCTTGGATTACATGTGGAATTATCAGGAAATATTTTCTAATAGTTTTAAGTTAAACATATATTTAATTAAACGTTTTGATGAAACTGTCCCATGTTCTTTTAATGTAATTGTGCTGTATTTCTTAAAAAAATTGCTGAAATGTAAAATGTTAATTTTATATGGCATTTGCACAGAGTTTGTATTGCAGACTGTTTTTTGTCTTTTAAATTAAACTGTTAATTTTCCACCTTGAGCATGCTTTGACACTTTATTGAAGTTTTTTATTGTAATGATTTGTAAAATAACAGTGTTTCTCTGTAGAACATTTAGTGCTTTCATTGTAATAATCTAGGTAAAATTTGTCAAATAAGGGATTTACACTGTAAAAAAATGGTCAAACGACTGGCAGCTATGGCTGCCAAACAAAAACCATAAAGTTAAAGTAAAATATTGTAACTAAAAAAGGGGAAAGTCTGTAAAATAAGGGTTTTACACTGTAAAAGAGGTCCCGTAAAAAAACGGTCAAATGACTGGCAGCTACGGCTGCCAAACAAAAACCGTAAAATTAAAGTAAAATATCCTAATTGAAACAAGGAAAAATCATTAAAATAAGGGTTTTACACTGTAAAAAAGTCCTGTAAAAAAACGGTCAAATGACTGGCAGCTATGGCTGCCAAACAAAAACCGTAAAATTAAAGTAAATTATCGTAATTGAAACAAGGAAAAATCTGTAAAATAATGTTTTTTTTCTGTAAAACCTTTAATGAAAATTTCTGTAAAATTATTGTTTTTGCACTTTATTTCAATTAAGATATTTTACTGTAATATTACGGTTTTTGTTTGGCAGCCGTAGCTGCCAGTCATTTGACCGTTTTTTTACGAGATTTTTTTTTACAGTGTACAGAAACTATGCCGGGGCCCACCTCCTTCTCGGGTCAATTATACAAAGGCCCCCCTATGCCTGACATTTCCTCTAAAGGTGTTTATTTTTAAACCTTTTTTGTTAACCAAAACATTTGTTTTGCCTTTTTATTCTTCTAATGCATGTTATAAAAAACCTCAAACAAACAAACTTTAAATTAAAACTATACTTTTGAATTTAAAAGAAAACCCTCTGCTCAGTTCTAACTTTTTAACATACAGATTTAAATCTCCTGAATTCTTTAATTCAGAGATTCTTTACAACTTCAGAGTATTTTTTAAGCATTTAAGCATTCATTATAAAACACTCACAGCACAATCATTTTGACAACTACGAAAATACTTTAAAATTTCACGTAAAAGCAGGCTACTATGGATCAGAGCCCCGAAAGCATGAATAGTTTGTGAATCAATAACGGACTTATGCGTGCCTAGACTCCGATATACAAGAGTGTCATACATTACGCGCGAGTTCGTTAGTACAATTAGCCTACTCTGATCGTACCTTTACATTAGCGCGATCGAGGGTTTGTTTCATGCAGCCAAGAGATGAAGTAGAGACCTGTTTTCCCGCGGGGGTATAGGTTACTTTTATGCAGGTTTTTGCGGGCGGGAGTGGGGCAAAACATAAATGTCGCGGGCGAGAGCAGGATGAAATAACATTTCTGCGGGAGTAATATTTGCGCGCGTTCTGAGGGTTTGCGTCTTATGGCTCTTAAATGTTGAAACTGGCAAAGCTTAAATGAGTTTAGTTTAAATCCAGATAGCAATGTGTGCAGTTCAGGTATCACCTGCACACGAGCGCTATCAGCACCCGGGAGACGACGGAATAATGACTGCTCATAGCCCCTATTACAGCATGCGGCACTCGCACTGAACAATAATGGTTTGTCCAGGGGACAACGACCCAGAGCGTCTCTGACATGATTTGCATGATTGCCTCAAGCATCACCGGCCAAACTGGCTGGTAAGTTTTCATCAATACCCGCCAAAATGATTTTTAACCCGCATTTGGCGGGTTGGCGGGTGTTAATTTCGAACCCTGCTCATATACAGTCAAGCCTGAAATAATTCATACCCCTGGCAAATTCTGACTTAAAGTTACTTTTATTCAACCAGCAAGTTCTTTTTTTACTGGAAATGACACAGGCTTCTCCCAAAAGATAATAAGACGATGTACAAGAGGCATTATTGTGGAAAAAAATTCTCATCTTTTATTTACATTTGAACAAAAAGTGGCATTTTTCATGAAATTATTCATACTCTTTGCAAACTGTCACAGTCTATGGGAAAATCAAAAGTTCTATACCATTCCAAATAATCCAAGCTGTTCTAAAGCATCCTAATTGACCATATGCACGAATTACTTCCTTGTTTACTCAAGCCAGCTAAGTCATTTCCGGTCAACTGTACTGTGGCGTAATATGAGCGCACTTTGTTCGTTTTCTCTACATAATACATTCACAATCGAAGAAAAGTGTTGTTTGTCTAAGAGGAACAAACGTCCATGTACACCGTTTCAAGAATGAAAAATGCCAGTTTAAAAAAATACGGGAGTAAATCGGCTAAATATGCGCGAGTCATTGCTATGATTGACAGTAATAACCAGACCAAACAAATGACAAGCTGATGTCAAAAAAGAGCTTAAATGATTCAGACTAATTTCACAGTAACAGAACTACAGCAGTAGCAAGTTTGTGTTGGTTAAATATAGGCTATTAAATAGCTTTTACAGTTCAAGATAAAACTTAAAAGATGTAGTTATTAAATTTTATAAAATATTTCAAATTCATATTGATTCATATTGAGTGCATTATTTAATCATTATACCATCAATAATACTACAATTTATTATACTAGTAATTTTATAATAAATCAAAAAGCAAGACGTCTTGAAAAATATATAGGGATTTTAAAAGTCAGCTTCACAATAAATAATCCTCTGCTGCCATCTATTGGTTATATGGGTAATTCCATAAATAGACGTTGTTTTCCGTGAAAAGCCATTTTTTTCCGATGCCGTTTTTATGAATGAAAAGTGAGTCCCTGAAGTACATTTTATTTCACAGCTGTAGAGTTAGAAAATAAAAAAGGCTTTAAAATATTGCAAGATTTTAAAAATGTGTTCATGACTATGAAGGCAAGTTAGTGATTATCTAGAATACGATTAAGATGTCCTTGAAGAGAAGTATCGCTAGCTAGTTAACGTTAGCTTAAACAGGTTATGATAGTGTTTAGCTGTCAGCATTTAAATGTACAACTATACAGAGAGTAGGGGATTGCCAGGCTCCGCATTTAAATTATATGTTGTTAAATAATATGAATCTGAATGTTCTTGCCGCTAACGTTTATAATGTTGCAATTATAATTTTTCTCAGTTTCTGATAAGAACGAGGCAGTAGATGAGTCTCAATAGTGTCCACCTAATATATAGCACATAGAATATGAGCTTCAGCGGAAGTTTACGAGCTGGCTTATCTTTATGCGGAAGTTCTAAAGAACGCTCCGTGCATAAGGTCAATTACCCTGATTCATTGGGAACAGCTGTTTTAATCAAATCAACAGGTGAAAAACAGAAGCTCTCTGCTGTTGGTTTGTAGACAGTCATGGCTAAGACAAAGGAGCTCACTGAGGACCGGCGGCTGCGCATTGTGGCTGCTCACAAGTCAGAAAGGGCTATAAGACCATATCTAAATGTTTTGAAGTTCCAGTGGCTACAGTGCAAAGTAATATTTTAAAAATACAAGACGTTCCACACTGTGAAAAATCTCAGAGGATGTGGTCAGAAGCTAAAAGTTACTCCTGTGTTGGCCAGGAGGATAGTGAGAGAGATAAAAAAGAATCCAAGGATCACCACCAAGGCCATCCTGATGAATCTGGGCTCTGCTGGTGGCAACATCTCAAGGCAGACAGTCCAATGGACACTACACACCGCTGGGTTCCACGGACACAGACCAAGGAGGACACCACTTCTCCAGATAAGGCACACAAAAGCCTGCTTGGCCTTTGCAAATGCTCATCTGGACAAAGAAGAAGATGGTCTTCTGGTCTTCTGTTTTATGGTCAGATGAAACAAAAATTTAATTGTTTGGCCACAATGATGTAGCCTTCATTTAGCGTAAAAAAGGAGAAGCCTTCAACCCTAAGAACACCATCCCCACTGTCAAACATGGTGGTGGGAACCTAATGTTTTGGGGGTGTTTTTCAGCCGGTGGACCAGGAAACCTAATCACAGTGAATGGCACCATGAAAAAGGAGCAATACATCAAAATTCTCAACAACAACATCAGGCAGTCTGCAGAGAAACTTGGCCTTGGGCACCAGTGGACATTTCAGCACGACAACGACCCAAAACACACAGCAAAAGTGGTGAAGAAATGGTTAACAGACAAAAACATTAACGTTCTGCAGTGGCCCAGCCAGAGTCCTGACTTAAATCCAATTGAGAATCTGTGGAGGGAGCTAAAGATCAGGGTGATGGCAACGAGACCCTCCAACCTGAAAGAGTTGGAGCTCATCGCTAAAGATGAATGGGCAAAAATACCAGTGGAGACATGCAAAAAGCTGGTCAGCAATTATAGGAAGTGTTTGATTGCTGTAATAGCCAATAAAGGCTTTTCTATTGATTATTGAGAATGGTATGAATAATTTTGGACATGCCACTTTTTGTGTTCAAATGTAAATAAAAGATGAATAATATTTTTTTCCACAATGATGCCTCTTGTACATCGTCTTATTGTCTTTTGGAAGAGTGTCATTTCCAGTCAAAAACAAACTTGGTTGAATAAAAGTAACTTTCAGTCAGAATTTGCCAGAGGTATGAATAATTTCGGGCTTGACTGTATCTACATTGCAAAAACGTATTTTTCAAGGTTTAGAACAAATATTACAAAAGTATGTTTTAAAAGAATATACTATTTCATTGTTTCTACTCCAAAATTACTTGCCATTTCTTTGTAACTGCTTGTTAAAAAACATGTCTACACCAAATTTTGTTTAGGGTACTATCATAGAAAAAGACACATAAAGGTGGACGTCACAGACAGGCTTTCAGTGTTTGCTGACTAGAAGTTAGCAGCACCAGCCCTGTTAATATGGAGGAAGCGTTCAGGTGCAAGAGTCAGAGCGAATGGCCCGCTCCTGGGCATCCCAGCAAGCATGACTTCCCTCTCCCCGTCTCGCTCTTGAATGCTGCCTCTGCAAGAACTTTATTAAGGCAAGCGAGCGGCGTTATGCATCTTTGTTTGACACTTTAGAATTACAGCACAGGTGCTTCAACTTAAAAGGGTCTATTCATTCACGCCAAGCCGAGTGACAAAGAAGACCACGGGGGCCAGGCGAGAACAGACGCCGTCCGGGCAGACAGCGGAGCGCTTGTAGGGCGTTTGAATGGATGATCGGTGAAAACAGTCGCCCCATACCCAGAGGGATCAGACCCAATGATAGTCTTTCTGCGGCTGCTTAGAACATAATGCATGTGCTATTGGGCCAAAGTGATAATGTGCTTTCTGCATTCCCTACTCTCCCCTTTATCTGGAGGAATGAATCAAATAAAAGAAGAGAAACAAGATTTTCGACCCATTGCTTTTGATTAAGTGATTTAACATGCAGAGTTCCCAGGCTCGGCAATATCTCTAATGGGCTGGAAAAACAGGAGAGAGAGGGAGGCGATAGGAAAGCTTTGGTCAGCCTTGCGCAAGGAACATTATCCAGGGTTATTTGTGTTTGTGTGTGTGTTTGGGGGAGGACATGGGGTAGTTGTTAAGAACTTTAAAATGTGCCCTCTTTGCTTTCTCAAAGGCTATAGTTGGAGTATTATGGGTTAGTCGGCTTTAGGTTTGCGAAAGGCTCTTAACACAGACAAAAAAACAGTACAAAAAATGCAAATGCAGTGCATCTTTGAAAACTGAATATGCTGTTTGATAATAATCAAGTCCAATATAATGCATTTTTTACTCAAAAAATCTAGGAAATTTCACAAAAATTGGCGAGACACTGCAGGTGAATAGGGTAAAAAAAAAAACTAATAGTTATCAGCTTACTTACCCAGTTGATTGATTACATTGATAATTGCAAACATTTTTTGTATTACAAGTTTTATAAAATTAGGTTTAAATGCAAGTGAGGCATTTATTGAAATATGTGCTAATTTGCATACATTTCTAGTACAAAAATCTAAACACTGGATGAAGTCAATTTTTTTGACATATTAGAGTAAAACGTTTTTACAGAGAGAATTTTGGGTATCTAAATCCCTCTGTAAAAACCTTCAGGATATAGACATGAATAAAAATGCAAAGTTTGGTGTGTGTGTATGTGTTACTGAAGTGGAGATTTATGGCTCAGTGTAGACACATTCATTTTCAGAAAACGGCCTTTAAAAATATGTATTGTAATTGAAATCTGTTTACACAAATAGATAAAGTGCTATAAAAGAAACATATAACAATGTTTTTTGAATGTTTTCTATCCACTTGTCTAAAAAAAAAAAAAAAAAAAAAAAAAACACTATGGAAAACCAAAAAGCCCCAAATCTCAAACTGGATAGGTGCATGAAAAAACAGTGTTTTTACCTGCAGTGTCTCCCCATAATATATATATATATATTTTTTTTTTGTAAAACATATTCAATAAGTCTTTGTTAACTTCAAAAATATTTTTTATAGTGGAGATTGTTAACAGTGCATTTTTTTAGTATAATTTTTACAGTTACATTATTTATTAAAGAGTTCTTGCATAAGAAAATACCCAACAATACAAAAAGAACACATAATACAAAATTTCTATTCTTAAAAAATAGTAAATAAATAAATGTTTGCAATTGTATTATGTATTATGAATGTTTTATACATTATTTATTTCTGTCACATAAAAGAGCCAACAATACCAAAAAAATAATGCAAAACACAAAATTCTAAAAAAAAAAAAAAAAAAAAAAAAAAGAATTTAAAAATTGTGAAAAAATGCAAGAGAAAAAAAATTGTTTTATTATTTGTGGTGTTAAACAACAGCACAGAGTAAAAATGCTTATTGCACGGTTATTATAGTTAATAACAATGTGTAACTACAAATACCAGAAAAATCATTATACATTAAGCAAAATTAGTTTATTACCATTAAACTGTTCTTACACAATGTTATATAAAAGATAATTTATTTTTTAAATATCTGATTTATATTATATATGAATTGTAGGCATTATTTGCCCTGCTGAAATTGATAAAATATGACAAGACAAAGATGTTTAACCAAGTCAGAAATGAGAGGTACGAAGACAAGTTATTAGTTATTAATCAGTTTTATTATTTATGGTGTTTGAAAAAACAATAGCACACAGTTAAAATGCTAATTATATGGTTATTATAGGTAATAACAATGTGTAACAACAATAAAAAATTATTATACATTAAGCACACTTAATTTATTAGTGTTAAACTGTTCTTAAACAGCATTATATAAAAGATAGTTTATTAAAAACATACCTGATTTATATTTTATCTAAACTGTATGCATTATCTGCCCTGCTGAAATCAATAAAATAAGACAAGACAAAGATGTTTAATCATGTCAGAAATGAAAGGTACTGTACGCTACTGTAGCTCAAAGACAAGTTATTAGTTAAGTTATTTGTCTGTTATTTTTATTTATTGTGTTTAAAAATCAATGGCACACAGTAAAAATGCTTATTACATTGTTATTAATAACAATGTGTAACAACAAGTACCTCCACAAAAATCATTATACATTAAGCACACTTAGTTTATTAGCATTAAACTGTTCTTAAACAGCATTATATAAGAGATAGTTTATTAAAAACATACCTGATTTATATTATATCTGAATTTTATGGATATTTGCCATACTGAAATCCTGAGTTACTGTATGCTACTGTATGTCAAAGACTAATTACTGCTTTTCAACCTCTAATGTTGTTTTCCATCAGTTTTCATGTCTGAAATCCATGCACAACGACAACCTCCAAAAAAAACAACAACTTTTCTCTACAGGCAATTATCACAAGTGTGTCGAAAAGAACATTACCGGTAATTATGGCAGGCAATAACTGTAATGATCAGAGTGGGACCATTAGAATGCAGAGGAGCAATTAGAAGTTAATCAACTAAAAGGTGGTGAATAATTATAATAGCAATCGAGAGGTTCCTCACGGACGATATGCCCCGCTCTGTTTCTGAAACGCTGCGGCAACGTTTGCCAAGAACGCATCACGACAGCTGATTCCAAGCTCAATTTTAATTTTAAAGCCGTTTATGTGCTTTTCCGCTCGCAGCTGAGCTTAATGTCTCTGATTCGCTCTCAAATGAATTGCAGGGGATATTTACAACTGAACCGCAAGCTACGTCTACTTGTCTTTGTGTTTTCCCAGCCCTGCAGAGGATGGCCATACAGTAATTGCCATGCATTTGAGATGATACGGGTTGTTTGTTTGGAAGTGCCTCTATGTGTGTGTGTTTGTGTAGCGAAATGGAGTTTGTTTGTGTCATATATCTCCAATGAGACCGAACCATAGGCTGCTGAAACTCACACACGCGTGTACATCCGCGCACACGTTACTAATGGTCTGTCTGACAGAGGTAATAACTTGTTGTGTTTAATTGCACTTTGTGTATGAGGTAAAGAATTGACTAATTAAGAAGAAGTAATCAGTGCAGCGGCACTAGGAAAAGCCCATCAATAATTAAAGCAGGAATGCATCAGCGTTGAGTGAAATTAAGCAAGAGAGAGTGGGTAAACAAACGCAAAGAGCTAATAAGCCCCAAAACTCACAATCAGGCAATGCAAGTACATGAAAGCAAACACATAGTTACACAAACTATATTTCATGCATTGTGTTTCAAAATATATAAAGTTGCAATGCATCATACAGCATGTTCATTTTGCATTCTCATGTGTTATAGTGAACATTAACTGTCTTCTTCTGTGGCCCTTTTATTTCTGTAAGCTATTGTCATGGCACTTGATGATCATCCTTGATGAGCATTTAATGGGTCTTAAATTTGGGAAATGTTACATTTTATGTAATCTTACAGTTTTTCACTGTATACAGTAGGGCTGCTCGATTTTGGCAAAATCATAATCACGATTATTTTGGTCAATATTGTAATCACAGTTATTTAACACGACTATGACTGGGTCCAAAACTTTATATTTGTGATTCCTTTAAAGTTAGCAATACAGCAGAAAAAAGACATTAAAAAATACTGAATACTTTTTATGCAAGTCTAAAGTAGTCTAACAGCCTACTACAGAAATTGTAATTATTTGAATGTAAAATAAAACAGCTTCTTTACTGTGATAGTTAAACATGCTTTGTTTCTTATTAAAACTACAAAAGTCCTTCATTCAAGAGCAGTGAGTGATTTTTCTCTTTGTATTTTTACGTTTTATTAATATTAAACAGAGACGACAGAAGAAATATTTTTTGTTACCGCTTTAAGCGCCACACGGATCCAATATACCGTTACACACGTATTTTCATTCTCGACAGTTTATGATCATTTAAGACATAACTGACAAGGGTTTACATGAATAATCACCAAGCGCCTCATTCTGAAATATTTTTGCGTGTATTTGACCGTTTAGGCACGCACCTTGAGTTAAAAGATAACTTTACATGTCCGTGTTCTGCTCCGTCTCTGAGCGCAAACACAGAACAGCGTAAGTTTTCTTACGCGCTATTAAAAACACAACATCAAGGAAACAATAATAAATCAAGCACGTCCCATTTTATGAAAGTCACGTTACATGATATTGCTGATTTGCATGTGAAATTACGCTTTTATGGAGGAGCGAAATCGCACCACTGGTAAGGGGGCGGAATGGGGCGCAATAATCGTTTCATCTCGATTACTGCATTTTCATGATCGTTTGAAGCAGAAATCCAAATCGAAACCAAATTTCGATTAATTGCACAGTAACACTAGCCTGGAAAAATCCAGACCCTAATCTATTAAGATTAAGGGTCTGGCATCGAGCAATGAAAAGGGTCTAACTCGAGGGGCGGCACCAAGCATGCATTTGAAACTCTCACTGCACGCAATTGGATAACACCATGACCAATCAGTAAGTTTTCACTAAGCCCCACATGCTTAGCTACCAGCGGAGCTAACTGTTGGATTAAACTCTTGCCTTATCCAGTCGGCAAAACATCGAAAAAGTCCTTCTTGCAAAGGAACGATTCGAGCGCGGTTTTCTGTTCCTCTTTTATATGAAAAGCCAAGTCTAACTCGTTCATTGTAGCGGCCAAAGCCGTTTCAAACAACTGGTGTTCATCTGTTTACTAAATGATTCCGGATGTCGCAGCGCTGTCGTCATCAGCTTAGCTCGCCTCTGGCCCGCCTACATCAGATACACCGATTTGATTGGTTCCCAGAACTGCATACGTAATGCAGTAATGTGGATCATTGCTCGATGCCAGAGTGTCTTGCAGAGACAATTCAAATTGTGCTCTTGCGAGACCTCTGGATTTCCAGGGTACAGTAACACAGTAACATTAATTGCAGTTGCACTAACAGTCAACTAACCTTGATCGATCAAAATCGCTTTTCTCGCTTAGTCACAGAAAAAAAATCCACAGCAAGTGGTGAAGTCACGCAGTCCGTGACAGACAGATTGTTAATGGCTGGTCTAAGTGGTAATGTAGTACATCAGGCAGGACATCCAAATGCTCACCTATATCACTCATCAACAAAGTTGTATGTAGAAGCAACTTTATATGGCCGCTTAATCTAATGTCAACCTAGAAAAATGTCTGCTTTTCAAGTGTCTGTGCGGAGTGTGGAAGCTGAACAGTAGCACCCTTACTGCATGACAGATGGAGGAGCCGGTATGGTCACTTGTTCTTAAAATACTCCGTCATTATGGTCATACAGATAAAAGTAATACATCTTTCGAGTCTGTAAAGAATCTATGTTTGTTTGCATGAACTTACAATAACAACGAAACATTGCGCTTTTGTAAAATAAAGCAAACAGTATGCGCTTTGTGCCGCCCCGGTCTCTGTTAACTTGAGCATGTACTCAGTGTGTAGGCTACTTGCCTTACAGACATGAAAAATATAGGCTATCAAAATGTCTAAAAAATATAGAGATCAAAATGTCTTTGAAAGTACTACTTTCAAAGTAACCAATTCAAATGGAAAACTAATATTCTCAGATTATGTAATCCGTATGAAACGATACAGGCACATCTACTACTGTGGAGATGGTGATTCAGTGTCGCCGACTTCATCTCTTAAGCCGAAAACAAAGAAAGCGCTAGTTTATCAATAAATTATTAAAGCGTTATTGCAGTCTTCTTGCTGTTTTTCTAACACATTCATAATTCATATTATATCTGACAGTGAGCTGTGACAAGATTTTTTTATGTGCGCTTGATCACTTATTGGCTATGTAGGCAATTAAAGGCTTATTATTATGATTTATATGGTTTATTAATAAACGTGTCACTAATAGTCGACAAATGCTTAAAATGCTTGACAAGAAAAATCTTTAGTCGAGAGCAGCCCTAGTATCTAGTAAGGGAACTTTCTTTTTAACCAATTAACAGATTTTTCACCATAGCATTAAAATTTATTATTTTTACAGAAGGGCCATGCCTCTGTAACAATAACAAGGCATTTCTTAGCAGTATCACATAAGCTCAAGTGCTCTTTTTCTGAATATTTGCGTAGGAGTGATATCACAATGTTGTATTTTATGCAACATTTATTTTAGTTGAACAAACAAGAATTTAGTATTGAGTGAGTTACATTTTAGACACAATAGTGTCTATTTTTTTTTTTTTTCGCCAACAAAATGTTTCAAACAAAACCAGAGCAGGACATTTGTACATCTCAAACTGCATCAACACTGGTTTTTGTTCCTGAATGAATCTGTATTTGTATTAATCATTTGAGTCAATGATTCAATGACCTATTAAAGACAGCTACTTGCTTTGTTTCTAAATGGTCCAGCCGTTCTGACCGAATCATATTTTTCTTAAATATAGGCCCAAAACATGAACACAAAGACTTGATTTCATGCCTTAACAATAATCACGTGAAAATTTTAAGTAGTAATATTACATAGGCTCAAGTGACATTTTACTGAATATTAGTGCATGAGCTATATCGCAATGTTGTATTGATTTTCTAAGAATTAAGTATACAAGAGTTCAACAAATAAGACTTTAGTATGGAGTGAGATACATTTTAGACACAATATTTTTTTTTTTCGCCAACAAAAAAAGTTCCAAACAAAGCCAGAGCAGGATATTTGTACATCTCAAATTGCATCAAAAATGTTTTTTGTTCTTGAATGAATCTCTTTTTGAACAAATTATTTGACTCAGTGAATCAATCAGCCATTCTGAACGAATCAGATTTTCTTGAATTTAGGCACAAAACATGAACACAAAGACTTGATTTCATGCCTCAACAATTACATGACAATTCTTAGTAGTAATATTACTTAGGCTTAAGTGCTGTTTTCCCGAATATCAGTGAAAGAATGATATTGGATCTTTAGTATTGATTTTGTGTACAAGAGTTCAACAAACAAAAGTGGGTTACATTTTAGGCACAATATTGCATGTTTTATTTTTCTGTTTCGCCAACAAAAAAAAGTTCTAAACAAAGCCAGAGAAGGATATTTGTACATCTCAGATTGCATCAAGACTGTTTTTTGTTCCTGAATGAATCTGTTTTAAACAAATCATTTGAGTGAGTGATTTAATGATCCATTCCTAAAGACAGCCATTTAGTTTCTAAATGAATCCGCCAATCTGAACAAATTGGTTGAATGAATGATTCAATGAATCACTCATTAGGACAGGGACTTGCTGCCACCTACTGGAGGTTTTAGGGTCATATTTAGTAATCCATGACAGGCCTAAACCAAGGTACAAGAACAAAAACACACTGAGCCAAAAAATGTTTTAATTATCCAAAAATATTAACGTATAATTTTTTTGTAAGTTTGCTTGAGCTCGTTAGCCAGGGTTCAAAGCCCAAAGCGTGAGGAAAATCTGTGTCATCATGAGAATCATCAATAAATCTGCTGCTGTTAGCAAAAAGTAGTACTGAGGTCTTCTTGCGGGTTTCTGCCAAAATAAAAGTCAACATTCAAGTCAACAGCTCGATTAATAAAATATTAATAGTAGTAGTAATAGTAAATATTTTTAAAATTTTTGTTTTGCAATTTATTTATTTATTTATTTATTAAAGCAAGACAAAACTGTAAAAAGCGCACTTTGGCTATTGGCTTTAATTTATGCAATGTTAAAAAAAAAAAATTGGCAAAATAAATGGGTTGAAAAACCATGTTCGGTAATCGGTCTTCGGGCCAGTGTTTAATTTTGTTCAGCTTCGGACAAGAATTTTCATTTCAGTGCATCCCTGAAAAGATTCTTGGTAAGCAAGTTACTTTGAGTTAAACTAGTTAAGTTAAACTAGCTAGAAACATTAACACCAATGTGACCAATGTGCTTTACAATAAAAACTAAAAACAGCAGAAACACAATGATGATAAATACATAAAAAAGGGTGAAAAACCACAAGAAAAACACATCCAACATACAACAAAAAACATAGAACAGGGATATAAAGTGCTTCAACCAGAATTAAAAGCCTTATCGAAAAGACAGTTTTTTAGTTTAGACTTAAAAATAGCCACAGAAGAGGCCATTCTAATAAAAGTGGGAAGATCATTCCAGAGTCTTGGGGCAATAGAAGCAAAAGCGCGATCGCCCCTGCACTTCCGCTTTGTCTTAGGAGGGTCTGAGACCACACTGAAAACCTGAGATTGATTGATTGATTGACTGATTAATTTACGTAAAACTGAAAGTAAAAAGGAAGATTTAGTATTACATGTATTATAGACATGTATTATATAAAAAAAGATGAAAAAATGGTTAAGATTTTCAAATGTGACATTTGTACAAAAGGTCAAATTTCATTGCTTTTTTTTAATCCACGTCCACTTGGAGTGCTGCTGTCATTAAATGTTATTAAAGGTTGTATCAGCGATTTCTAGCCTGAAACATAAAGTGTAAAATTCAGCTGATCTTTCATCACGATCCGCTCGCTGCCTGCCCCATAAATTGTCTGTGAAAAAACCGCGTCTCTCTGGTCAGCCTAGGGTCCGAGATATGCCAAAAAAACAATCGGCACTACCAACCTTTCCACACATAAACAAACAATGTTCCAACCAATCAGCGTCAGGGGTTTGGTGTTGTGGACTTTCGCTCCGCCTCCCTCACATCCCTGCACCAGTAGGAAAGTCCACAACACGAACCCCCTGACGCTGATTGGTTGGAACACGGTTTGTTTTTTTGGCATATCTCGGACCCTAGGCTGACCAGAGAGACGCGGTTTTTTCACAGACAATTTATGGGGCAGGCAGCGAGCGGATCGTGATGAAAGATCAGCTGAATTTGACACTTTATGTTTTAGGCTAGAAATCGCTGATACAACCTTTAAATAAGAAAATCATTGTAAAAATTGAAGCATTTCCGCTAGCAGATATACAGTCCCCTTAACATCATTTGTGTTTGTGCACTTGTGTAGTCTATGTTTCTGGCCTTAGACTGACATCAAGGCAGTACAAAGTCTAAAGCATGTGTGCATTCACCCGTGCGCCGCTATAACCCAGAAGGCGGTCTCACCTGCGATCTCTTGTCATTGAGTGTCCGTTTTCCTCCCACTGATCAATGCTAATTGTCATTTGAGCATTTATTCTGGGCTGTTAACGCACCCTCCCCTTGCTCCTGGCCCCTCCAATTTGTGAGGTCCTGTTAAAAGTAGTTTATAGGTCCGTTTGACTGGGGGACCTGGAGGGCAGGAGCTTAATGAATCTGTCACGGGCCGCTCTGACTGACACGACAGGCTAAGTGATACATGCGATTGCGATTGACTCCCTAATTACTGCAGCGGTGATGTCTAGAAGGACGCCAGGGCCAGAGGTTAATAGTGCTGGACAGCTCGCTCTCTCACACGCTCTTTTCTCTCTCTCTCGTTCTCTCATGCACCAGATTGCTATCGATAGCAGCCGTGGCGCCTGTCAAGGCCACGGTTCAGACCTGATCAATCAGAACGCAACTGGCCTCTTCGACTCCCGCTGACTGACAGCCAGCTCTATTGCCATTTTATTTCCTTTACTTAGACATTGTAAATAGTTTGATTAGCTTGGACAAATTCAATAAGCTAAGTGCAATAAATCCTTTTGTTTGGCTGGTAAACATTTACCTCACACATAATTTAAGCTGTGAATAAGTATGGACGAAAGGTTAACTACTTTACAGCTCAGCTGTTTTTTTTTTTTTTTAAACAGAGAAAGGCCTGTTCACATCCAGCACGATAACTATGAAGATAACTATATTAGCCTAAAATAGTTTTCAACAATATTGTTCCTCCTTCAGTTATGAGCTTATAGTTTTCTGAAGTATTTCCTCAACACACGGCTCAAGTGAAACGTTAAAAAATGCATCCTGTGGATAACATGGTTTGGCTTATTTGTTTGGAACTGAAGTGGTCAACGTGGAGCTGAAGTAAATAAAATAGTAAGCTATTAAGCTGTAATATGCTCAGGTTTATTAAATGCAGGAACACAATACTCTTTCATTACCTTTTTCTTAGCCATACTTCATTTTTATGAGTTTGCTGTTGGCCTAACTGCCGATTGATAAATCTGCGTGTCAGTCGTGCGGTTAAGGACAAAAGCGCTGCACCTCGTTGTAGTTTAGTTAATCATAGAAACAGCTCGCCCTGGGTTCAACATGAATGTGACTGTTCCCTCTGAAGTTATCTTTGGTAAAGTGCACATATAAATAGAGGACAAATGAGGACAAATGCAATTGAAATTTGAGGGTAATAGCATCAAATACATCAAATAACAAACCATTATTAAAATATTATAACTGTTTTATTACCAGTGTTTGTGAAACCATAATATGCATCTAACTATGTGACCCTGGACCTGAATAAATAAGCTTTCCATTGATGTATGGTTTTGTAGGATAGGATAATATTTGGCCGAGGTAAAACTATTCGAAAATCTGGAATCTGAGGGTGCAAATGAAGTTTTTAGCAATGCATATTACTAATCATAAATTAAGTTTTGATATATTTGCAGTAGGAAACTTACAAAATATCTTCATGGAACATGATCTTTACTTAATATTCTAATGATTTTTGGCATAAAAGAAAAATTGATCATTTTGACCCTTACAATGCTCCAAATATGCTCCAAATGTGCTACTTAAGACTTAAGTTTTGTGGTCCAGGGTCACATATAACATTGTCTACTGGATTTAAAGCCATCTAAGATAAGATCAGTGTATATAAATCTAAGTAGGCCATACTAACATGCTGCAAGACAGGGAGCTGATAGACTTTACTTGTGAATACCACTGAGGAAGACAAATAATTAAGCAAATTTTCCCGAACCTAAACGTTACAGTTTTTCCACAGCCCGAGGCGGCAAAATGCGATTAGCAAAAGCGGGTTAGAACCCTAAAAGAGCAGAAAATGCTGGCGTTATAATTGAACAAACATAGATGCCCCAGATAATGTGTGCCAGGCACTGTCATAAGGGAGTTCACAATGAAGGAAACAAGACGTTAATATGCCTCAAAACATCCAACAACTGATGTGAAGATGTCTAGAAATAACTGTTGCAAAGTTAGGCCTGAAAATCAGGGCAGTTTTGGATTATAAAGTACAGTAGCTGGCAGCATAACCTGTCTAGCTACTGTACACTGTTTATTTGTGACCCTGGACTACAAAACCAGTCTTAAGTAGCATGGGTATATTTGTAGCAATAGCCAAAAATACATAGTATGGGTCTAAATTATCATTTTTTCTTATGTGCCAAAAATCATTAGGATATTAAGTAAAAATTATGTTTCATGAAGATATTTCGTAAATCTTCTACCAAAAATGTATTTCTGATTAGTAATATGCATTGGTAAAAACTTCATTTGAACAACTTTAAAGGCAATTTTCTCAATATTTAGATTTTTTTGCACGCTCAGATTCCAGATTTACAAATAGTTGTATATCAAACTTAATATTGTCCTATCCTAACAAACCTTACATCTACGGAAATCCAGCTTTTTGCATTATGTGTAAATCTCAATAAAAAAATAAAATAAAAATGAAAAACAGTGTTGTGGTCCAAAGTCACATTTATAGTGTCGCTAACCACTTTTGAACAAACCCAGATAGCACATGTATGTCTGCAAGTTGTCTGTTAAAGATCACTTGATCAGGAAAGCATCTGCTGTGTACAAACATCTGGCAGACGTCTGTAAGATGTCAGTTTTACATGCTTTCTAAATCATAAACATCTTAAAAACATCTAATAGACATCTATTTGACATCTGATAGGAAACGTCCAGTAGACGTATTGCTGATGAGCAAACACTCTAAAAAATATGCCTTCCAGAAGTACTGTAAATGTAGACGTCAAAAAGACGTTTCCGTGATATATGTGTGCTTTCAAGGAAAGTGTAACTTTTCTGACTGAAACACAACCTGAAGGTGGACATTTTAAAAACTATACTAACCCTGATAGCACACGTACATCACGGAGATGTCTATTTGACATCTGCATTTACATCTGCAAGACATTTGCAGGACGTAGTTTGCTCATCTGCAATACGCCTATTGGACGTGTCCTATCAGATGTCAAATAGACGTCTATTAGATGTCTTTAAGATGTTTGTGATTTAGAAAGTATGTAAAACTGACATCTTACAGATGTCTGTTAGATGTTTGTACACAGCAGATGCTTTCCAGATCAAGTGATCTTTAACAGCCCAGGTGAAAAAAAGCAGCCTAGGCTGGTTGGCTGGTTTTAGCTGGTCAGCAGGCTGGTTTTAGAGGGGTTTTGGCCACTTTTCCAGCCAGGCTGGGAGACCAGCTAAAACCAGCTACTTCCAGCTTAAACCAGCTAAGACCAGCCAACCAGCCTTGGCTGGTTTTAGCTGTTTTTTTCAGCAGGGAGACATCTGGGAAAAGGCCTTTTATTTGTTAAAAAAAAGTACCAAAGGTGTTAAATAATCTGTCAATCAATGGATTTTAGCATTGTTTTGATAATATTGATAATTTGGAGGCCTCAGAAATTTGCATAGCATTTTAAATATGATACATAGGGTTAAAAAACACATTTACTCACCCTCATGTTGCTTGACTTTCTTTCCTCCATGGAGAACAAAAGGAAAATGAAGAGTGTTAATGCTGCTATACAGTGAAAGTGGATGGAGACCATCAGTTTCAATCTCCATAAAAGATTAAAATATGACACAATTAGTGAGCTAAATTGCAAAATATCTAATATTTGCCCTTAGAATATTTCATAGCACTAGCTAGTGTTTATCTATTAATGTTTACTAATGAAAACGAAGTGTTTACTAAATTGCGACGCTAAGTTAGCATGATAGCAGTTTGGCTGGTTTCAAAACAAGCTAGTGCAACTAACTTCCAATAAAAAGCTGCGTAGTGTAACAAATCACTACATCACTGTGTTTTCCATCACATTTCACGTACTAGCATAAAGCTAATAAAATGCGTGCTGTACTATTCTCCTCTCACTGCGTTGCGAAATCCGATTCGTTTTAGTTAATCAGTTCGTGGATGAATCAAGATTCGTTCATTGCGTTTGTGACTCAAAAGGTGAGCTAATCGTTTTATGTTTTTTTCAGAATTTATCTCTGGCTACATTTGAATGGTTTCCTAATTCAGAATATAAAAGACTGTGTTTGTGAACGTGTTTGGATATTGAATATATATTATTTTTTGTCAGTTCAATTATCTAATTGTCCTGTTGTGCATATGGTTGAGGTTATTTTATTTCCTCCCTGCTGAAAAAAACAGCTAATACCAGCCTAGGCTGGTTGGCTGGTCTTAGCTGGTTTAAGATGGAAGTAGCTGGATTAAGCTGGTCTCCCAGCCTGGCCAGGCTGGTCAGGCTGGTTTTAGCTGGTGGTTTTAGCTGGAAAAGTGGCCAAAACACCTCTAAAACCAGCCTGCCTTCCAGCTATGACCAGCTAAAACCAGGCTGGTTGACCAGCTAAAACCAGTCAACCAGCCTAGGCTGGTTTTAGCTGTTTTTTTCACCAGGGCTATCAGGTAAAACTATTAATAACTGTCTGATTTTGAAAAATATACAACGTGATTTAAGCCATTCATGAATGATCCATCACTACAGATCATGTAAATTAACGACTGACTATTGAATAAATGATTCTCTGAACCGATCAGAACGATTCACTGAATCGACTTCTTCTCGAGTCTTAATTTATGTATATTTAGATAAATGCAGTCTTTTCTAACTGTTATTAATTAAAAATAACTAAAATGAACGTTGTTGTTATTATATTGGTTGTATTTACTGTGAAATCAATACAATAATACAAATTTATGTCAGAATTTAATGTTGTTCTGGTACCAGATAAATACTCCAAATGCAAAATAGCCATACATTTCCTTACGGAAATTAGAAATTAACCAGTTTTACTACATATAAAACCAAAAAAAAAAACATACCATGGTGCCCACAAATGAACAATGATTTTGCCACACTAACCATAGATTAACCATTGTATTTGTAGGTTATAAAAATGGTAATCGATAGACCAAAAAAAATGGTTACCACACTTTTACTATAATAAAACCATGGTTAATTTTTGTAAGGGTTTTTAACAATATTGTCCCCTTAAATGGTTTCAGTAATTGCTGTTTATTTGCAGTGTTGCTAACTACTTTTTAATCTACAGTTATAGTTATTAAACTACAGCTAAAGTTAAAAGTAGATTCCCCAGCACTGATAGGTATTTGGCTCTTTCCTCTCTCACTCAGAGAGAGAGCGAAAGTAAGGCCAGCTTGCTGTTAGGGGTGCTGATTTATTAGCCACTATGGGTTGCCAGATCCATGACCCCTAGACGGGATGCCGCCTGCTGGCCCCTGGCTGCCCCTCCCTGACTAAAGCTCCCGGCTGCCCATCACTCGTAGGGATATGAGTTGCAACGGAGACTGGGGGCCCTTGTCCTTGGGTTTATAGGCTCGGAGTTGTCAAAAGGAGCCGGCTATAGTGAGCCTCCAAAATCAATTTCAATCAGCATGGAGCGTAATATTATCAAATGTCAAGTGCAACCAGGTTCTGTGCTTTGAAAATTATCCTTGACAGCCTTTTGGTGACTTAATTAAGTGCACAAGAAGAAAAAAAAGAAGGTGGAGGTGGGAGGGGTGGCTGAAAAAAATCAAAACATCTCAATCGCCTCGTCTTTTTTTGAGCTTGACTGGTCGTATTGACATCTTGCAGAATGATTGCCTCTGTGGGGAATGTACATAGAGAAACGTGAAAGGGGCGGAAGGGGGAGGGCGCTGGTTTATTGATGGGGTCTTCATCGGCCCTGGCTTTTCCTGATATTGAAATGATTCCCGTCCAAATAAATCATGTTTCGATTTGTTTGTAATTGCAGCCGATCGATAGTGGCCCCAGGACGGATACTTGGGGAACACCGTTATCCAGCCACAAGGGATTTGATGTCCAGAGAGGTTTGGGAAGAGACCAAGTGGAGCTTTAAAAAGAAAAAAAGCCTCTGATTGCTTCAATAACTAAACACGGACATGTTTTACATACACTGATGAGGGGACGGCGTCAGAACAAAAGGCGAAGGGAAATGTAAAGTGAGTTGTACAAGCTGTCGGGTCAGTCTAGTAAAATGCACATAAGCGTGACAGAACCAATGACAGGCCTGCATGTCCATGAAGAACTGCCAAGTGCAGTAATTGACTCAGTGGCTGTCACACGTTGTTACGTTGCTATACGTGAGCGTGAGAAGTGTCAGACGCAGTCGGTGGCTGAAAGGTTAAATAGGTAGTTACACAGGTTGCGCTTGGCAAACACACAACAGAGAGTTCGGTGGAGAATAACAGACATTTTCTTTCCCCAAAGGACACCGTTGTCCTTTGAAGACTCTGTGCTATACTTTCAGTGACTGTAGTTGTGGGAATATACATAGGGTTTCTTTAGTAAAATTATTTTTGAGAACATTCTGATAGGGTTAAACTAATAATGGACCCAAAAATGAAAATTCAGGCCATCCAGTATATAGATTTGGAGTAATTTAGCATTACATCACTTGCTCACCAATGATTCCTCAGCAGGGAATGAGTAGGATGACAGCGATATTATGGATTATGGACATATATTTTGGCCAAAAGCAAGGGTTTAATGTTAAAAATGCCTTAATAATTGACTTGTTTCTTACAAACGCATTTTAGCTTCAAAAATAGTTAATTAATGGACTGGAGTGGATTACTTGAGGATTATTGTGATGTTTCTATCAGCTGTTTGGTCATTCTGACGGCACCCATTCACTACAGAGGATCTATTGGTGAGAGAGTCATGTAATGCTACATCTACATCCTGGAAGACCTGAGGGTGAGTAAATGTTCATTGAGGTAAAAAGTTTATCTACCTTGCAGAATCTGCAAAATGTTAATTATTTTACCAAAATAAGAGGGATCATACAAAATGCACGTTGTTTTTATTTAGTACTGACCTCATTAAGATATCGCACATAAATTACATTAACATAGTCCACAAGAGAAAATAATAGCTGAATTTATAAAAATTAAAAATTACCCTGTTAAATAGTTTACACACACTTTTTTCTTTTCTTTTTGAGTGGTAGTTGTTCACGAGGCCCTTGTTTGTCCAGAACAGTTAAACTGCCTGCTGTTCTTCAGAAAAATCTTTCAGGTCCTACAAATTCTTTGGTTTTTCAGCATTTTTGTGTATTTGAACCCTTTCCAACAATGACTGTATGGTTTTGAGATGCATCTTTTTCACACTGAAGACAACCGAGGGACTCATATGCAACTATTACAGGAGGTTCAAGCACTCACTGATGCTCCAGAAAGAAACACAGTACATTAAAAGCTGGGGAGTGAAAACTTTTGAATAGAATGAAGACGTGTAGGCCTACATTTTTCTTATTTTGCCTAAATATCTTTTTCAATTAGTACTAACAGCTGTGGATCATTCAGGCAACAACACAGTATTAAGAATCAAGTGTATGTAAACTTTTAAATGGGATAATTTTTTATAAATTCATCTATTATTTTCTCTTGTGGACTGTATGTAAACATCTTTTATGTGAAACATTTTATTCAGCTCAGTACTAAATAAAAAAACAACAACAACAACATGCATTTTATATGATCTAATTAACATTTTGCAGATTCTGCAAGGTGTATGTAAACTTTTGACCTCAACTGTATCATTTGAAATCGCAATGTACTGGAAGTCGCAAAAGATTTTTCTTCTGAATTGTGAAATATATCTACATGAAAAATCAGGGTGAAGTCTTAGTTCAGTTTACGGTTGTTGATTTTATGGAGGCAGAATAGTCTGTTTCACTAAAAGACTGAGTGATATTTTGATTAAATATTTGACAAAAATGATGGTTTCATCAATGAATTATTCACAAGATCAATAACATGCATTTAAAAGCTATTTACACTTGAGTTTGCTAACAAAAACTACCCAGACATAAGTCAAAAGCAGATTCACTGCCTCAGTGTGCAAATCTGTGTGTTCAGTAAAGACAATAGTGATTTTTTACGCTATGAAAACAACGTTCTTTTGATAACAGTTTAGCTACTCACCCTTAAAAATGTTGTTACGTTTGCAGTGCTTCTACTGTTATGTACATAAAATACAAAAATAAAATTAAGGGACATAAAGCTGTAGCTACATATTCAAACGATACTGTATGCTGAGCATGTCAATAAAAAGAGATCTATGTTAGCACTGCTGAGGTGAAATATGGATTATTCTACAGTACATGCAGACAAATTGATCACTTCCATTTTACTGCAAAAGCTGCTGGTTATGAATATGATCATAGATTTCTCCCATTAAAGTCACTTGAAATACGGTCGTCCAGCAAAATATGTTGTTAACAATTATTAACTGAGTGAGCGATATCTAGATTTAGATCTAAATAAAGTCAATTACTATTGCTCTCCAGAGATGGCTTTACCAATTTAAAATGGCATGATTATTTTCTGCTTTAGGTTCTTTTTAGCATGGTTAAGATGAAGTTATTTCTGCTTTGGATTTTGTATCGTATTAAATTTGAAAGGCAGAGAATTAAAGTGCAAATAAAGAATTATCTTCGCAAATAAAGCAGCCGGGAAAATGGCAAAACAATCAATACTGTTAAAAATGAGATGTGAGGTTTCTTGAGCAATAAGTTTTTTCAAGCCACTCTTAAATAAGCACGGAACAATAAGAGTCTAAAAATAAAACTTTATGTCCAGAGTGTGGTCTACATTACTGCAGATGAAATCATAGAGCCAACTGATCCCTGACAGCAAGACTAGTGATCAACATATTACGACTACTTAAGATCAATTATTGCTGACCATTAGCGTGAGAGTGATTATTTCTTGTGGTCTGAATGTCTGAGTATGTTTAGAATGGATACTGCATGTTAGTTTCAAAATATATAGTCTGTATATATACATGCAGTTAAAGACAAAAGTTATACACCTTATATACACCTTGCAGAATCTGCAAAATGGTAATTATTTTACCAAAATAAGAGGTATCATACAAAATGCATGTTATGTTTTTTATCTATTTCTGATCTGAATAAGATATTTCACATAAAATCTGTTTACATATAGTCCACAAGAGAAAATAATAGTTGAATTATAAAATGACCCTGTTCAAAAGTTTACATACACTTGATTCTTAATACTGTGTTGTTACCTGAATGATCCACAGCTGTGCTTTTGTTTAGTGATAGTTGTTCATGAGTCCCTTGTTTGTCCAGAACAGTTAAACTGTCCGCTGTTCTTCAGAAAAATCCTTCAGGTCCCACAAATTCTTTGGCATTTTTGTGTATTTGAACCCTTTCCAACAATGACTGTATGATTTTGAGATCCATTTTTTTCACACTGAGGACAACTGAGGGACTTTTATGCAACTGTTACAAAAGGTGGAAACGCTCACTGATGCTCCAGAAGAAAAACGATGCATTAAGAGCCAGGGGGTGAAAACTTTTGAACAGAATGAAGATGTGTGCATTTTTCTTATTTTGCCTAAATATCATATTTTTTTCCTTTTGTACTGCCCTTTAGAAGCTATGGAAGATAGTTAGATGTTTCCCAGAAGACAAAATAAATGAAATTTTCTGATCTTCAAATTCCAAAAGTTTTCACCCCCTGGCTCTTAATGCATTGCTTTTCTTTCTGGAGCATCAGTGAGAGTTTAAACCTTCTGTAATAGTTCCATATGAGCCCCTCAGTTGTCCTCAGCGTGAAAAGTTGGATCTCAAAATCATATAGTCATTGTTGGAAAGGGTAAAAACACACAAAAAATGCTGAAAAAACAAAGAATTTGTGGGACCTGAAGAATTTTTCTGAAGAACAGTGGACAGTTTAATATAATATAATATATCATCGAGTTTAGACTCATGAACAACTATCTCTAAACAAATTAACTACTATTTTCTCTTGTGGACTATATGTAAACGTCTTTTATGTGAAATATCTTATTCGGGTCAGTACTAAATAAAAAACATGCATTTTGTATGATCCCTCTTATTTTGCTAAAATAACTAACATTTTACACATATTTCTCAAAACTGGAAGTAGTGTGATAGTACGCTATTCTAAATATATCCTGTGAAATGTCTTAAACAGACCCCTAACAGTGTGTGTTTCCTACTCTTTGGTCATGAGGGAGATTTTGAGTGTGTCTTTTCATATTTGCACTTATACTGTGTACTTGTGTGCTTGTGTGTGTGTGAGATGATGGAGTGATAGCGTTTGTGTGTATCCTGGCCCCACACCCAGGGGTGCTCTGTGTAAATAAGCGTGTTCGCTTTCCCAGAGGCAAACCAAAACACACATATATCACCCGCTGCTTTAGGTCATCTCCAGAGAGCGAGTTTACAGTTGCCCTGCTCGCCCACAGCCATCATTTACTGAGTCCTGTTCCGAGTGTGTTTCGGACGTGTAACACTAGCCGGCCCGTCACACACATATACGACGGAAAGACAAACCTGTAGCCAGGAGTGTGATGTGTTCAGATAGCTATGGAGAGATTTATTTGTTGTACATTTTCGTTACGCGTTTCAGGTGGCAGCATGCAGTCACAGACTGGCTTTGCTACAAGTTTATTTCACTCGTGATTAAATCACTAAAAAGGCTCAAATGAGATGAAAGGAATAGTTTGTCAATAGTTTACTGACCCTCAGGTCATCCAAGATGTAGATGAGTTTGTTTCTTCATCAGATTTGGAGAAATGTATACATTAAACATGGAAATTGCATTATTTGGCTTATAATGGTCACATTTTTGCACAAAAACTGAATTAAGACAGTAGTTGTTGGGTTTCACTAGAAATCATTACACTCATTTTTACATTTTAGCAGTTCATGGACATATAATTTGGACATTATAAATGGCATGCATAGAAATGCATAAAAATAATAACAATAAATTACAAAAAATTGATTGCATACAAATACAATTTTAAAATGTATTGATATCATAAAATGTTAATAAGCTTTCATTTGCACATATTTGTACTATTTAAAGCTCAGATGTTTAAAGCAGTTATGTTAACTGACATATCTAAGTTCATTTGACTCATTCTTTTAAGTCTGATAAGTTCAGCCAAGAAAAACTTTGATATTTGAGTTATCTCAACAAGTTCAATCCAGATAAGTTAACTTAACTCAAAATGTTAAGTTGTGGTAACTAATTGGCACAATCATTTACACTGTAAAAAAAACACAATTTGTTGAGTCAACTTAAAATAATTTGTTACCCTGCTGCCTTAAAATTTTAAGTTCAATCAACTCACATAAGTTTAGTCAACTTGAAATGTTAAGTTGTTCTAAGTGACAACTTAGATATTTGAGTTGACTTAAAAAATTGGTTTGTTAAACTTAAAAGCTAGGTAAGTCACCCAGCTGCCTTAGGTATTTGAGTTGATTCAACTTAACATTTTAAGTTGACTAAACTTTTTAAAAGTTGACTGAACTTAAAATTTTAAGGCAGCCAGGTAACAAATTATTTTACGTTGACTCAACAAATAGTTTTTTACAGTGTATGACACTTGCTTACCAATGCAGAGAATGGGTGCCGTCAGAATGAGAGTCTAAACTGCTGATAAAAACATCACAATAATCCACAAGTAATCCACACCAATCTAGTCCATGAATTAAGGTTTTGTGAAGAGAAAAGATCTGAGTTTGTAAGAAACAAATCCAGTAGAACTGTTTATTATTCATATATATTAATGAACAAACTGTGTATTTATCATCTGCCATCTTGGGTTTATTTTTCCTAATTTCCACATAATGCATTCTGTCATTCACGAATCTGTGATAGACACATATGATGCTGCCTTTTTTTGGCCCAGATAAGGTATCTCTGAAAGTAACATCATTTTGTTAGCCACTGAATGGATCAGCCTTCACATGATGAGAGCATTTATGATGTTTTAGATTTCAGATGTGCTGTGTTATGTTCTTTGTGGCAGTATCGTGATGCTATGATTGAAACTCTATTCACTACAGTGTCGTGCTCATCTTTCTGGTTAACCCTCTGTACGTTCCTCCTCCTGCATCCAGACACCATTTTGTTTGATCAGCTGCTGAGCCTTTCACTAGTAACACCATACACAAGATACTGCAACTAGCAGCATTTATGTGTGCAGCCCTTAATATTTTAAGAAAACACTACAATAAATGTACAGAATTTATTATTTGTCAGATGTTAGGTA
The DNA here is from genome assembly GCF_049309525.1 of Garra rufa. Taxonomy (NCBI): domain Eukaryota; kingdom Metazoa; phylum Chordata; class Actinopteri; order Cypriniformes; family Cyprinidae; genus Garra; species Garra rufa. Next base: position 27,671,643 of record NC_133383.1, read on the forward strand.
TTGTCCACCTATATGCATTTATTTACAGAAACAGGTAATCCGGTATGCAGATGATAGCCAATCAAAGGACGGAGTACTGTGAGATATAAACTCATAATCCTGAGAAATAAAGTAAATATAATGCACAATATAAACTCTGAATTGTGACTTTTTTCCTCAGGATTGTGACTTACACACAACTGCGAGTTAAAAAGTCAGAACTGTGAGATACAAACTTGCAATTCTGAGAAATGAAGTCAAAATTGCACAATATAAACTCTGAATTGTGACTTTTTTCCTCAGGATTGTGACTTACACACATGTGCGAGTTAAAAAGTCAGAATTGTGAGATATAAACTTGTAATTCTAAGAAATAAAGTGAAAATTGTGCAATATAAACTCTTTATTGTGACTTTGTTCCCTCAAAATAGCAAGTTACCCACAATTGTGAGTTATAAAGTCAGAACTGTGAGATATAAACTTGCAATTCTGAGAAATAAAGTCAAAATGGAGCAATATAAACTCTTTATTGTGACTTTTTTTCCCCTCAAGATAGCAAGTTACCCACAACTGTGAGTTATAAGGTCAGAATTGTGAGAAATAAACTCGTAATTCTGAGAAATAGTCAAAATTTCACAACATGAACTTTATTATGACTTTTTTCCTCAGCACAATCTAAACTCTGAATTGTGATTTTTTTTTCCTTAGTATTGCGAGTTACACAAAATTGCGAATTATAAAGTCAGAATTGTAAAACCCACAATTCTGAGAAATAAAGAAACTGCACAATCATAATTCTGAATTGTGACTTTTTGCCTCCTGATTGTGAGTTATACACAATTACGAGTTATAAAGTCAGATTTGAGAGATGTAAACTTGCAAATCTGAGAAATTAAGTCAAAACTGCACAATATAAAATCTAAATTGTGACTTTTTTTCCTTAAGGATTGTGAGTTACGCACAATTGCGAGTTATGAAGTCAGAATTTTATTTTTAAAAATGCATAAAACCTCGCAATTCTGAGAAATAAAGTCAAATTGGGCAATATAAACTCTGAATTGTCTTAAAATAGCAAGTTACCCACAATTGCGAGTTATAAAGTCAGAATTGTGAGATATAAACTCGCAATTCTGAGAAATAAAGTCAAAATTGCACAACATAAATTCTTTATTGTGATTTTTTTCTCAGATTTGCGACTTACACACAATTGTGAGTTATAAAGTCAGAATTCTGAGATATAAATTCACAATTGTAAGAAAAGTCTTATTTTACCTGAAAACCACTGAAAAAACTGGATTATTCATGTCACTTTCTAGAAAAAAAAAATCACAAATTCATGTTTTTGTAGTTTACACAGACGATATAACAGAATTGTTTATATTTTTCAAAAGTCTGTGTTTTCAGGCCCCCAAACGTTACTAACGTTACAAACGGTCAAAATGCATAAATATTCAACTTAGTGGAAAACAGCGCTGTGTAAATGCTGTCTAAATGGACTTCAAGTAAAAAATAATATAGTAATGGCAATGAGAAAAAAGCCAAAGTCTGTTTAATTACAGAAGTAAATGGATGTTTACAGGAAAGCAATGGTTTATTCCATTTGCAAAGTGTATTTAAAGTGGCTAAAGAGGCGACTTGTGGACAGACTGATGGCGTGTGCTGTAAAACGTGTGAAACACTATACAGAACGCCCATCTGGTGTTAACCATCATGCATTTCAATGCTACATACATGGCTCAGTGTATTCCTTTGGTGATGAATATGCTTTAAGAAAAAAACATCCTTGTTTTTTGGGGATGTGTAAGAGACCTGGTCATTTAGACTTGACTGTCTTTTTATTAAAAGTCTTCATAAGCTCCAGTTATTCTTCTAACACACATAAGAACTCAACATCCATTTAGATACTTACCACTCCTTATGCACTCCGCATAACAATCACTAAACACACAACACACACACAAACCGAAAGGCCCTAATGGATTAGAGCTGCATTATCCTATTTGTCTGTGCTTAAAAATTCATCAGGACATTAGCCAAGGCCTCTTGGTGCTGTTTGCAATTGTCCAAAGGGTTAATTATCCATCGTGGAAGCCAAATCTCTTAGATTTGGAGTTTTAAAGACTGACACACTCATATTAACGAGTAATGTGTTATTTTACAATTCAGGACATTATGTTGTGGAGATGTTATTCATTTAAGCTATACGTGATTTGAGCAGATGTCTGATTAGATGCTGTCTTATTCCTGTAAATGATTAAATTAAAAGAAATTATAGGTTGACCTACATATATCTCTCACACACACAAACACACAAAAAACAATTTTCTTAAATGAAAAACAGTAATCGGATTCTCTCTCATGTCACATCCCTGGAAATATATGGATTTGTAATCATCATTAATGCAGTCTCTTCCTGTACATGTGCTGTGTTATTGCTTCTTCATCAAGAATAGATCAAAAGTGCAGCTTTTTGTCGCTAATACAACTTAATGCAGGAGAAATACTTTACATTTCAGGGTCTAATCCAGGAAGTTAAATTCTGGGCCGTATCAGGGCAAGTTTTTTTGGCAGTGATGTTGATAAGGTCACAGACTAAGAGCCTTTTAGACTTTATGCTGCTTTTTATATTTTGAGAAAAGCCAATGCGGGCTTTTGTTTAGTGGATGGTTGAACAGAATGAGGGTGCAGAGACTTAAAACTCCAGTAAAACATGCTGGTATTGCTGAAGATGTTTAGTTGAATTAGTCACATCGTTCCAAGTATCAGACATCTATGATAATTGCTCATTTTAAGGATGTGAATTGTTATTACGGATCACGTATTAGCAACGAATAATATGAAATAGTAAATAAAAAAGGCAGCATTTACATTAATAGTTGTCATTGATATATTTTGGTTTTTAATATTTTAAATATTTTTTATTGTATAGTTTTTATTTATTTATTTATTGTTGGTTTAAATGTAGTTTTAGTTATTTTAGCACTTGAATCTAAACTAAATGAAAATTGACTTGGCAAGGTTAAAAATAAAAATTATATATTTTTTTCATTTTAATTTTAGTTAAACTTTGCCAATATGTTTGTTGTTTAGTCATTTTTATGATCCCCCCCCCCCCCCAAATATGTCTATATAGTATGTATGTATGTATTTATGTATATTTTAGTACTTGAACCTATATATATATATATATATGTGTGTGTGTGTGTGTGTGTGTGTGTGTGTTCTAATTTTAGTTAAACTTTAAGTCAATTTGTTTGATGTTTGTTTTATTTTTTCACCCAAATATGTCTATATAGTATGTATGTACATATTTTTATTATTATTATTATTATTATTATTATTGTTAGTTTTAATCTAGTTTTTGTTATTTTAGTACTTGAACCTAAACTAAATAAAAATTTTGACTTGGCAAGGTGAAAATAATAAAATAAAATAAAAATTAATTTTAGTTAAACTTTAAGTCAGTTTGTTTAGTCATTTTTATTAGTTTTTCCCCCAAAATATGTCTGTATAGTATTTATTTATTTATTTATTTATTATTGTAAAGTATTGTTAGTTTTAATGTAGTTTTAGTCATTTTAGTACTTGAACCTAAAATGAAAATTTTGACTTGGCAAGGTGAAAAAAAAAAAAAATTATTATTATATACATATAATTTTAATTTTAGTCAAACTTTAAGTTAATTTGTTTGTTGTTTAGTCATTTTTATCATTTTTCCCCCAAATATGTTTATATTGTATGTATGTATGTATGTATGTATGTATGTATTTATTATTGTTTGTATTGTTAGTTCTAATGTAGTTTTAGTTATTTTAATACTTGAACTTAAACTAAATGAAAGTTTTTACTTGGCAAAGTGAAAATAAAATATAATTTTTTTTTTTTTTTTGTTAGTTTAACCACATTTTTGTTGTTTTATTATAATTTATTTTTTGTTAAAAACCTATGTACAGTTTATATGTACAGTATAACAACTTGATGCATACAGGCTAATATTTTACATTTTTTATCAATACGTAAGAAAATATTTTTAATTTCATTAATGTTTTCCTGTATGTTTATCATAATTAGATTGTGAAAATTGTTTTGTTTATTATTTTTATGTATAGTTTTTAATAGTTATATAGTATTTATTTATTTGTTTGTTTGTTGTTTGTTTATTTATTTATTTATTTATTATTGTTAGTATTGTTAGTTTAAATGTAATTTTAGTTATATTAGTACTTGAACCTTTTAGGGGGCAGCCGTGGCCTAATGGTTAGAGATTCGGACTTGTAACCCAAAGGTTGCAGGTTCGAGTCTCAGGTCCGGCAGGGATTGTAGGTGGGGGGAGTGAATGTACAGCACTCTCTCCATCCTCAATACCACGACTGAGGTGAGTCCCTTGAGCAAGGCACCGATCCCCCAACTGCTCCCTGGGCGCCGCAGCAATGGCTGCCCACTGCTCCGGGTGTGTGTTCACGGTGTGTGTGTGTGTTCACTACTGTGTGTGTGCACTTGGATGGGTTAAATGCAGAGCACAAATTCCTTGTATGGGTCACCATACTTGGCCTCACTCACCCCCTTTCCCTTTCCCTAACTAAACGAAAATGGACTTGGCAAGGTGAATTTTTTTTTTGTTAGTTTAGTTTCAAATAATTAGATTTTTTGTGGTTTTATAGTATTTATGTATTTAGTTTTTTTTTTATCAATGCATAAAAGAAAATAGTTTTAATGTCATAAATGTATTCCTGCATGTTTATCATAATTAGATTTTGAAAATTGTTTTGTTTAATTTATTAGTATTTTTTATTGTATAGCTTTTATAGTTTTATAGTATTTATTTATCTATTTATTATTATTATTGTTAGTTTAAATGTGGTTTTAGTTATTTTAGTACTTGAACCTAAACTAAATGAAAATTGACTTGGCAAGTAAATAAAAATTGTATATTTTCTTGTTAGTTTAATTTCAAGTAATAACATTTTTGTGGTTTTATTTATTTATTTTTATTGTATAGTTTTATAATAGTTTTCATAGTTTTATAGTATTTATTTATCTGTTTTTTTATTTATTTATGTATTTATTATAGTTAGTTTAAATGTAGTTTTAGTTATTTTAGTACTTGAACCTAAACTATATATATATATATATATATATATATATATATATATATATATATATACATTTTTTTTTTGTTAGTTTAATTTAGTTGTTTTTATTTTTTATTTTTAGTTAAAAACATAAACAGTTTACAGTATAAAAACATACAGGCTAATGCAATTTTGTTTGTGTTCATTTTACAATATGCAGCTGTTTTTTATCAGTACATAAGAAAATATTTTTAATTTCTTTTTTAACCAACAACTGCAAAAGATAAAAAGACAGTACAATAACAGAAATGAAAAATGTTTCCTTATTTATTTGTTTGTTTGTTTTGCAGTTATATATCAGAGTCCTCACCAGGTCATTTTCCCTAAACTTTCATTTTGTTTTATGGCATTTAATTGCTAAAAAGTCAATCCCTCTGCTCAGCGTTCGGTGGTCAGTGATCATATTCAGATTTATTTACACAGAGCAGCATTACTTAGAGCCGCAAGCTTTTAAGACAACAATAAGCCATCCCTCCATTTCCCAGCCTCTTCTTTAATGTCATAAACACCCTGATTGTTTTTATCGTGTTTAAAATCCATCATAAATGTTCAAGAGATGTTCTCCCCGTAGAGTTGTGGTCATCTGGGTTGCACAAGTCTATCTCGCTTTTATGTTCTTAAATATTCATAAGTAGCTTTGCAACATTAATATCTTAGAAGGCTTACAAGAACACTTAAATAAAGTCCAGTACACACCCCCTCCCTCCCTCGCTCTTCCCTTGGTTACTGTCGCCTTTTTTTTTTTTTTCATTTGCGTAATGCACTGGCTTGTTTTCGAGATGGTCTCGGGTATTAATGGAGAAACTCCTTTAGTTTACTCGTACAGAGAGCAATAAGATCGTAAAGGATGCTCTCAGCTACGCCTGATCCCACATGAATAACAAGAAGAAAAAAAAGATGAAAGAGAAACACTCACTTACCTGTATATGGATGTTGTTTACTTTTATTACTTTAGTGTTAGAATACATTTATATGTATGCGTTTAATGCTGTCACCTGAATTGATATTCTTACTGAAAAAAAAAAATGTGATCACAAAAAGATTGTGACTGAAAACATCATGTAATGGATTATTGAAAAGAAAAATGTTGGCGGGAGCTTGGTTCTCTGCATTAGTTGTTGATTGGATACTGAATGGATGTAGGCGTGGCACTCAAAGCGGAGGCAGATTAATGTGAGCTTGAATGAAGAGGCGGAGTTTAAGTGGAATAAATTATTGATAATATTGAGAGTTATGATATTTTGATTATTGAACATTATGAAGTCAAAATATGCAAGGATGAATCATGTATTTAGAAAATACCCTTGTAAAAATGTAATATATTTATAATAGATTTATTTCATACTAAGTATAGTTAAAATATATTTACTGACATATTGCTCAAGACCTACTAATATAAAAATTATAGCTAAACTTTATTTGGAATACTACTTGTGCACAATGCACATTTCTTAAAGGTGTCCTATTATGCTTTTTCACTATTAGAATTTTAGCCAGTGTGTGGTGTGTAAGTTTGGCCATTAAAACATCTACAAAGTTACAAATCTCAAAGTTCACTCCAAAGGGAGATATTTAGTTTTAAAAAAATA